>NC_060124.1:200892079-201201007 GCF_021461395.2 Schistocerca americana | reverse complement strand
TGAAGAAAACGGGAATTTAAAGACAGAAGCGGAAAGAAGACATCAGCTGTTACCATAGCAACTAGACCTAACAAGATATGAGAGCTGTTTCCAGTAATCGTATTGAGTCTAATAAACCAATGGAAGAAAGTTGCGAATGCTAAGCAGTAAAAGACTTGAGAAAGTAATAGTGGAGAAAACTGGAGAGAAGACCTCAACTTTTCGACTAGGAAGATTGGGCGCGGAGAGTAAGCAGTCTTCACACACGTACATCATGCCAATGCCGATGCAGTAACCAGCCACCGACGCCAACTGCACCAGCTGCTGCTCACCCAAGCTGACTCTGCGTCCGCTTGCCAACAACGACGCTGAAACCAACATTTGATGCCACCAGCACCAGTGCTGTCCACCGGCACTGATTACACATTCGCTCACCAATGCGGCTAGAACTCTCCACCAGGTGAGCGAAAACCAATAATTATTTCGTAAACGTTGAGGGGAGGGTTGAATGATAAACTGTTGTTATAGTTATTGTACTAAGTGGTGAATTTTCTTTTAGATGATTACTAGGTCTAAGATCAATAAAATTATGGATCAAGAACAGCAACAAACATAAGGACCAGCCATGGCCATGACAGTGAATAGGGACATGCCAGACTGGACTGAAGCGGCAAATTTAATCAAAGGACTAAGTCTAAAGTTAGACTCAGTAAATACTCAGTTAAATGCTAGATTAGATGACCAAAGTGCTAAATTAGATGACCAGAAGGCTGATTCAGCCACCCTAAGTGAAAAATTAGATGCTCAAAGTGAAATCTTGAACAGTCAAGCAGCAAATATAGTTTTATTAAGGACTGAATTTGACTCTTTAAATAATAAGGTAGAAAATCTGAAGTTAGATTTAAAGAGTGAACTCACTAGTTCTTTGAATACTCATGTTAATCAACTATTTACTGAATTTAACCATAGACAGAATGAGCGTTTTCAGAATTTTACAAAGAAACTAGAGTTTGATGCCAAAAGTAATAATAAAGAACCCGAGCTTAACGAAACATTAGAATCTTGTGAAAATGTATGTAATGTTAAATTTAATTCCGTAAGACAGGAAATGGATATCTTGAAAGAGAGCACAGATCGACCTAAGGAAGTAATATCGATTATTCAATCGAAAATTCCAGTGATAGTATACGAGCTGTTACTACACGAGCTGTCAGTTAGCAAGTAAATAATGTAGAACAAAATTTCAAAGAAAAAATAGTTAACTTTGACATTATAAATGTAAGTAGTCTGGCGGAACCTTTTGAGCTAATTATAGACCGAGAAATTACTGAGAGCATAATCTCCAGAAACGTTTTGACTGTTGCTTTTTCCAAACCTAATGACCGAGCGAGGTGGCGCAGTGGTTAGCAGCACACTGGACTCGCATTCAGGAGGACGACGGTTCAATCCCGTCTCCGGCCATCCTGATTTAGGTTTTCCGTGATTTCCCTAAATCGTTTCAGGCAAATGCCGGGATGGTTCCTTTGAAAGGGCACGGCCGATTTCCTTCCCAATCCTTCCCTAACCCGAGCTTGCGCTCCGTCTCTAATGACCTCGTTGTTGACGGGACGTTAAACACTAACCACCACCACCACCACCAAACCTAATGATAATAACAAGGTTAGAGATGGCTTGTGTGAAGAACGTAAACTTGTCCAGGACAGTGTAGAAAATAGAATAACTTTACTTAATGTTGTGTTTCCTAGTAAAGTGGTGATTGTTTTGTTGTGGGGAGACTTTCACACAAAATTTAACGAGAAGTATTGGTCCATGAGTAATCAAGTGAGATTAATATCAGATCCATGGGATCCAGGCGGAGTCACATCTGTTTCTCCCAGGGATGTTAATATTCTGTGTTAACGGGCGGAGTGATGACCGTTGGATCCCTAATTGTTTCCGGTGTTTCCTCAACCTTCGTTTTCCTGCACAGAATTCCCTTCAATTCTTCAACTATTCTTGAACTCTTAAACTATCCTATAATTTTAGTACATAGGAAACCGGATATGTCTACAAGATTAGAACCAATTTAAGAGAAACACAGATGAACAGTGATCTTTAGACATGAAATGACACGAATAAAATGTTATATTAGTGAAAAGTATCATATCATGGTACTATTCAAACAAAATGATATCTAGACATCATAAACTGAACAGAGTACTTTATGTGTGTATAAAATATAGTGTAAAGTGATTAGCTAAACAACTGTTTGATTGTAGTGTATAATTTTCTATATTTATAGAATATTTCATACCTTTTGTGAGACGTTATGTCAATGGGAGGGTTTGTATCACTTCTGGAAGACGTGGGTACTGTAAGTACAAGCATGACAAACACTTATCACACACCCCACCTTTCAGACAACCCTCGCAGACAAGTGTAATTGATTCTTCACCATTTGCTGTTCCGTAGGTGTTACTAAGATTTTTCTTTGAGGGCTTCAAACGTGAAGGTGAGAATGTCCATTCTATAGGAGACGTTTAACATCGTACCTCCTCCGGCCTCTCATTCAAGTACCGGAGAAACAGGAATCCTGGGAAAGGGGGGAGGGAAGGATTTTCCTGTCTTTGGGGCTATCTTCTTTCTCTTCTTCAATCTTAGCAACCAGTTCTACTTTTTCCTTTCTTACTTCTCATCTGAGTACCGGTCGATCTTTTCCTCTTTCCATATGCATATACTTCTATTGCAGAAGTCCTTCTTATTTTTCGTGGTTTCCAATAACCTTAAACTTATTTCATATAAGTAGGCCGAAGAATCAGGATACACAAACACACATCTACATACACACAAAGATACACTTAAACACAATCAGGGGGTCCCTTCCCAGGGAAACGGTGAAGACCTCAACAGCAGTGAAGGCGGCGATGAAGATCATCAGAACAGTGGAACTGGCAGAAGAGGCAGGCTTTTGTATAAAAACACCAGACTGTAGCATCTGTTCCCACAGTGGCCGCTACAAAGGCGTCTGTCCCACATGTTAGTGGTGGCCTCACTTACAATTCTGAGCTAAATGCTTGAATTTTTATCATCAAAAGGTTCAACTACCTTTCCCCAAACCAAACTTTAACCTAAGACAAGATGGTAAATTTCAAAAGGAAAACTACTCCAGGAAGTATCCAATCTTTCATCACTATTCATGGTAGTGCCACTAGGCCTTTGGATTCTGGAGAGCCTAGAACATCATGTAAGGAAGAGTCGGAGCTTCCTAGTACTAATTCAAAGATATGACCCAAGAAAAAACATCTACTGGGGACGCTGTGAACATCAACACACTTATGAAAGTTGGAATACTAAAACACCTAACAGACACACTCAATCAACACAACATACTTAATTTTAGCTCCCCATCAGAATGAGTTTCTTTTCTGATGTTCAAGTCAGACAATAAACGTTACACTATTATAAATGTACATGCAACTATCAACCAACATAACAGAATAAATGTTGACAAAGTGGAAGATTTTTGGGAAATGTTAGAACACAAAACATCCATATTACCAAAAGAACATAAAAAATTTTAGTGGGTGACTTTAATGCACAAGTTGGCAAAGAAATAAAATTTAAATCAGTAGTTGGAGATTACCCAGCACGTGCAAGAACCAACAGAAATGGGGAAAGACTCATAGATTTTTGTAAACAATTTGATCTAAAACTAATGTCGAGATGTTTCAGGAAACTTGCAAAGAAAAAAAAAAGTGGGTATCACCTAATCCAAATCAAGGTGAATATCAGTTGGACCATGTGGCAATAATGACTCGCAACTACAGGGAAATGTTGGATGTCAGAGTGAGGAAGGGCCTAAACATAGACTCAGACCATTATCTGACTGAAATAAAGACCATGTTCCAACCAAACAAACCTAAGCAAAAACCAAGAAGATTTCCAAGAGTAAACACTAAATTGGTCATGCAAAATCAGGACAAATTCTGTGACATACTAAACACTAGAAAAATGGATGATTGGGAAGAAATTAAAGAAACAATGCTAGAGTTAGTTAAAGAAATGGAACAACCACGAACAATACCAAGACACAGATGGTGGAACGAGCTGTGTGATGAAGCAATTGACAATCGACTAAAGGCATGGAAAAAATGGAACAGTAATAAGACCCATGAATACTGGGAAGAGTTTAAAGAAGAAAGGAAAAAGACAGCAAAAATCATCAGATCAGTGAAAAGAAAATATGACAAAAACAGATTGGAAGAAATGGGTTCAGACTTTAAAAGGAACAATGCCAGAGACTTCTATAAGCCTTTCAGAGAAGTTTACACTTTAAAGATAAAAATGGAAAAATGGTTTTAAGCAATAAAGGGAACTGCCAAATTTTAGCTGAAATAATTTGCAAATCTATTAAACTGTGAAGAGCCTAATGACAGATTACAATTTCAAAAACCACAACATGAAAACCCACCATCGGAACCACCTATAGTGGAAGAAATAGAAAAGGTTATCAAAGCATTGAAGAATAACAAAGCACAAAGAGAGGATGGGATAGTAGCAGAAATGTGGGAACTAGGGGTTTTATTCCCATGGCAGAAAATTCACAAAGTAATTAAAGACATTTGGACAAAAGGAATCATACCCAGTGACTGGAAACAAGCATTGATCTATACTCTCCATAAAAAAGGAGATAAAACAGACACCAACAACTACAGGGGCATATCCTTGTTACCAGAGACATACAAAATACTTTCTAAAGCACTTTTCAATAGAATAGGGGAATGAGCAGGACCTAATATAGGAGATTATCAAGCAGGATTTAGAAAAGGTAGATCATGTGCAGAACAGATTCTTAATTTAAAAACCATTCTGGGAGTGACAGCTATACAAAATAAAAATACAGTAGTTACTTTCGTAGACTTCAAGAAGACCTATGACTCAGTTGACAGACAAACACTATTCCAGATACTTTATGAATCAAGGATAGGTGAAAACACCAGAAGACTTGTTGAACAAACGCTCACAGGTACAACACCAAGAATTAAGTTTCAAGGTGAAATTTCTGAATCATTCAAAATCAAAACAGGAGTTTGACAAGGAGATGGACTGTCCCCAATTCTCTTTAACTTGGTTTTAGATAAAATAGTAAAAACATGGGAAAGCACATTAAAAAACGGAGGCACAAAGGGTATAAGCATGGACCAAGGAAAGAACAAATCTGAAGTGAAATGTTTAGCCTTTGCGCATGATATGGCATTGATAACTGAGAACCAAACACACGCAACAGTTATGCTTGATCTGTTACACGAGATTGCTGAAAAGACTGGGCTAAAAATATCCTATGAAAAATCTGAGTATATAGAACACCAACATAATACAGAAAAGTTTATGAAAACAAAGTATGAAAAAATTAAAAGAGTTGATAGATTCAAATACCTGGGGGAATAGATCCAAGCCAATGGACTGGATAACACAACAAATAAATAAAGAAAAAAAAGTTAGAATTTGCATATAAATTAACACAAAACTACTACAATAAGAAATCAATATCCATACAAGCGAAGATTAGACATTATAATTCAGTTATTAGGACACAAGCAACGTATGGATCAGAGTGCCTAACATTGAATAAGAAAGGCGAATTAAGAGAACTAGAAAAAGAGAGAGAGAAAAATACTAAGAAAAATTCTAGGTCCTGAGAAAAACAAAGAAAATAGGTGGATTAAAAGGAGAAATGAAGACTTATACAAAAATAGAGAAAAGATCACAGATACAATGAGGAAGAGATGGCTAAAATTTTATGGACATTTAAAAAGAATGGAAGAAACACAGACTACAAAGAAAATTTTTAATTACGTTAGTAAGCTGAAAAAAATTGTAGGATGGATAGAAGCAGTAAAGAAAGACGCCAACAAAACAGGTGTTACAGAAGAAATGATACGTGACAGGAATCACTTCAGGCTACTGATAGAAAATGCAAACTATGAAGAAGATGAACCAAGACCTTGACCCAAGAGAGTGTGGACAGATGAGCAGAGATGAGCCGTTGGCGAGAAAATGAAGAAGTACTGGGAAGAACGGAAGAAAAAGACACACCATAAGTCTTAAGTTGTATGCGGTCCATAGCTGGCCAAATTCATAAATAAATAAAAAAGTATATATATAAAAGAAAGAAAGAAGGGTAGCAATCAACTCATGCACCTAGAAAGACAGGAGCAGGAGAACATGTGTAATAATTACACTCCTGGAAATGGAAAAAAGAACACATTGACACCGGTGTGTCAGACCCACCATACTTGCTCCGGACACTGCGAGAGGGCTGTACAAGCAATGATCACACGCACGGCACAGCGGACACACCAGGAACCGCAGTGTTGGCCGTCGAATGGCGCTAGCTGCGCAGCATTTGTGCACCGCCGCCGTCAGTGTCAGCCAGTTTGCCGTGGCATACGGAGCTCCATCGCAGTCTTTAACACTGGTAGCATGCCGCGACAGCGTGGACGTGAACCGTATGTGCAGTTGACGGACTTTGAGCGAGGGCGTATAATGGGCATGCGGGAGGCCGGGTGGACGTACCGCCGAATTGCTCAACACGTGGGGCGTGAGGTCTCCACAGTACATCGATGTTGTCGCCAGTGGTCGGCGGAAGGTGCACGTGCCCGTTGACCTGGAACCGGACCGCAGCGACGCACGGATGCACGCCAAGACCGTAGGATCCTACACAGTGCCGTAGGGGACCGCACCGCCACTTCCCAGCAAATTAGGGACACTGTTGCTCCTGGGGTATCGGCGAGGACCATTCGCAACCGTCTCCATGAAGCTGGGCTACGGTCCCGCACACCGTTAGGCCGTCTTCCGCTCACGCCCCAACATCGTGCAGCCCGCCTCCAGTGGTGTCGCGACAGGCGTGAATGGAGGGACGAATGGAGACGTGTCGTCTTCAGCGATGAGAGTCGCTTCTGCCTTGGTGCCAATGATGGTCGTATGCGTGTTTGGCGCCGTGCAGGTGAGCGCCACAATCAGGACTGCATACGACCGAGGCACACAGGGCCAACACCCGGCATCATGGTGTGAGGAGCGATCTCCTACACTGGCCGTACACCACTGGTGATCGTCGAGGGGACACTGAATAGTGCACGGTACATCCAAACCGTCATCGAACCCATCGTTCTACCATTCCTAGACTGGCAAGGGAACTTGCTGTTCCAACAGGACAATGCACGTCCGCATGTATCCCGTGCCACCCAACGTGCTCTAGAAGGTGTAAGTCAACTACCCTGGCCAGCAACATCTCCGGATCTGTCCCCCATTGAGCATGTTTGGGACTGGATGAAGCGTCGTCTCACGCGGTCTGCACGTCCAGCACGAACGCTGGTCCAACTGAGGCGCCAGGTGGAAATGGCATGGCAAGCCGTTCCACAGGACTACATCCAGCATCTCTACGATCGTCTCCATGGGAGAATAGCAGCCTGCATTGCTGCGAAAGGTGGATATACACTGTACTAGTGCTGACATTGTGCATGCTCTGTTGCCTGTGTCTATGTGCCTGTGGTTCTGTCAGTGTGATCATGTGATGTATCTGACCCCAGGAATGTGTCAATAAAGTTTCCCCTTCCTGGGACAATGAATTCATGGTGTTCTTATTTCAATTTCCAGGAGTGTATAAAACAGTGATAAGCTAAATTGGTGTTAATCGTGATAGTCATTTGTGAAAATTCAGGGTTGCAAGTACTCTGATGAGTTATAGAGTAGTGAGACTCGATCAATACGTGTAGGCATAGTATCTACTGAGAGTCGGTAAATATAGGTAGACATAGCATCTACTATGTGTGGGCATGATATATAGTAGGAGTGAGGAGTGAAAGAGGACTCTAGGGTATTAGAGAGAGTATTGGAAAGTGGAGTTAAGATGTAAAGTAGAGTTGTAATTTTATCAGAGAATATTTAAGAACAGTATTCATAAAGATGTATGCTAGGGCAATGAACCTGGAGGTCTACTCAAGAAGGATACGGAGGGCGCACTTGATATTTGTTGGATGAGAAAAAGGGCGGATGGGCAGACCTATGAAAGGCTGACCTATACTGCGTGGACAGGGGCACCAAGAAGGGGATTGACCTGTACCATAGGAGGATAGGAATAAGAAAGGGGCATACCTACCAAAACAGAAGGAGAAAGGGTACTTCTAGGATCAACCCATGTAACATATAGGTACTGTTCCTAAAGGGAAAAAGGGAAATATCGTGACAGAAGTCACACATTTTAAGGGATGAGTTTGGTAGGTTTGAATTCTGTGCATCAATAGCCGTATTACATTTTAGATTTACAAATGCCCAAGAAGATAACACTTTTATTCTACCCAGAGTTCCTCCAGATTACAATAAGTAATGAATAAGTGCATATTTAGGAAAAGTAGTACAGGAAGTAAGAACGAAGCAGTAGAGTATTCATGAGTTATGTACACCTGGAATTTACGATTGCAAGAGGAACAGAAAACAAAAATTTGGTACTCACGAATTTTTGGAGAGTGAAAAGAGCTAACTCCAACATGCACTGAAAGGTTCAAGTTTTATAATTGTGGTAAAATATGCACAGTTATTAGTAGAAACAGATGTACTGTTAAAAGATAATTCTTTATCTTGTGAGATATTATTGTACTTAATGAATATGTATAAAATACCGCGTGTTCGAGCTAAGGGGAGGGATATGTAGGGCCTCAGGAGTTTCGGTGTAAATTCTAGAAACACTCAGCCTTCCATCATCTCTAACAACCGATATTTTAGGTACGAGTGTGGGAGAGTGAGAACGTTTCTACCGATCCACCTGTTTCTACGTGCAGGTCGGAAGTTTGTTATTAGAAGACTGTAAAAGGGGCGAGTCACTGACGATGACAAGTGTTTGCCGCCAGCACCACAGATGTTATGAAACCTCAAGGAATAATTATGTAGTATTCTTTGATGTGTTAGTGCTGTGTTTATTGAAAAAAAGACTAATGAACAATTGAATATAGATTTCTATGCACATTCATGTATTGGACTCGCTCGAGGCTAGCAACCCATAATTCCACTCTGATCATCACTGGAGGGGCAGTTTTTGTACACAGGTTATTGCATGTATTTTTCATGCTTACGACACAGATGGTTTGAAAATGGACACAGGTATCCAAAACTAGTCACTCTCAAGAAATAAAAAAGATACTTCTCAGTGCAACTTACGACGGAGCTTCAACCATTTATTTCAAACTCTCATTTCTCTAGTTTTAGCCCATGCAAATACAGATAGTCCATAATACTGGAACTGATACATATACTGAAGAGCCACAGAAACTAGTACACCTGCCTAATATCATGTAGGGCCACCGCGAGTGCCGCAACACAATGTGACTTGGACTTGACTAATGTCTGAAGTAGTGCTGGAGGGAATTAACACCAAGAATCCTGCAGGGCTGTCCATAAATCCATAAAAGTACGAGGGGGTGGAGATCTCTTCTGAGCAGTACATTGCAAGGCATCCCAGATATGCTCAATAATGTTCATGTCTGGGGAGTTTGGTGGCCAGCGGAAGTCTTTAAACCCAATAGTGTGTTCCTGGAGCCACTTTGTAGCAATTCTGGACATGTGGGGTGTCACATTGTCCTGCTGGAATTGCCCAACTCCACTAGAATGCACAATGGACATGAATGGATGTAGTGATCAGAGAGGATGCTTATGTACATGTCACCTGTCAGAGTCGTATCCACACATATCAGGGGTCCCATATCATTCCAACTGCACATACCCCACACCATTACAGAGCCTCCACCAGCTTGAACAGTCCCTTGCTGACATGTAGGGTCCATGGATTCATGGGATTGTCTCCATACCCGTACACATCCATCCACTTGATACAATTTGAAATGAGACTTGTATGACCAGGCAACGTGTTTCCAGTCATCAACAGTCCAATGTCAGTGATGATGGGCCCAGGTGAGGCATAATGCTTTGTGTTGTGCAGTCATCAAGGGTATACAAGTGGGCCTTTGGCTCTGAAAGCCTATGTTGATGATGTTTCATTGAATGGTTCACATGCTGACACTTGCTGATGGCCCAGAATTGAGATCTGCAGCAATTTGTGGAAGGGTTGCACTTCTCTCACGTTGAACGATTCACTTCAGTCATTCGTCCCGTACTTGCAGGGTCTTTTTCTGGCCAAAGTGATGTCAGAGATTTGATGTTTTTACCAGATTCCTGATATTCATGGTACACTCGTGGAATGGTCATATGGGAAAATCCCCACTTCCTTGTTACCTTGGAAATGCTGTGTCCCATTGCTCACGGCTGACTATAAAACCACATTCAAACTCATTTAAATCTTGATAACCTGGCATTGTAGCAGCAGTAACCGGTCTAACAACTGCGCTGGACAATTGTTGTCTTATATAAGTGTTGCTAACTACAGCACCGTATTCTGCCTCTTTATATATCTCTGTATTGGAATACGCATGCCTATATCAGTTTCTTTTGGCGCTCCTATGTAATATGTTCACAAATATATACATATTATAAAAATGGATGTATTTATGTCCTACATCTCCTCTTAAGCCACTGGATTGCTTTGAACCAAACTTTCAAACTTCGTACAATATCACTTACTGTCACGAAAGAAGCATTGTGGGGCAAAAACCACTGCCTATCGAAGGAGTGGAGGTGAAGCCAGAGTGTAGCCCATGATGAACAAATCGATGACTTTATTCATCCAGTGTTTGATAAAGAGAGCACTTAGTCACTTGCAACAAACTTTACACACCATTTAAAACCTTACAAAACTTTTTCTCACTTATAACCCCCACAAAAAGATGAAAGGAAAAGAGTTTATCGCTTACTACATTTTCGCTGGTAATACAATAAAACTATTGCATCAAGCATGATGTTTAATTTATTATGTCTTTACTACTAACTCTATTTGTGACACATTTTGCAGACAGTATTCACATACATTGTGTCACAGGAGGAATGGTCAATATTTGAGGACACGTCATTCAGAGCAAAACAGTCTAGTAAACAGGGGCTCCAAAATGTATACCTTAAGAACTATGAGCACTTCTTCAGCTTTTATAACGTGAAACAAATCTCTTCTACTGCAAGCTCTTTGCTTTCCACACTTTGTGAGGTGGTTGCATGGACCAGGATGAGAAACAAATGTCCAGTCAAGATGGACTTTTTTCTTGCTTTGATCCATAAATATCCAGTAAAGATGGAATTTTTTCTTGCTTTGATCCATAAATATCCAGTAAACATGGACTCCAAAATACATACCTTTAAGTACTATGTGCATTGTTCAGTAGAAGAGATGTGTTTCAAGTATGGAAGGTTAACAAGTGCTCATAGTTTTTAGGGTATGAAATTTAGAGCCCATGTTTCCTGGACTTTTTTTCTTGTTTGTTTCATACTACCACCTCTCAAAATACGGAAACCACAGAGTTTGCAGTAGAAGAGATTTTTTCACACTAACAAAGATGAAGAAGTGCTCATAGCTCTTAAAGTATGCATCTCAAAAGGCCATGTTTACTAAGATTGATTTTATTCGAATGATCGTTCCTAACATATCCCTGAATATTGACCATTCCTTTTGAGGCAGCTTGTATGCCACTGAATGTACCTGCGAAATTATATCATTGTATGACACATAGTTCAGGAGATGTGACATCATAAACACTGAGATGTATGAAAAATACCACATCATGCATGATGTTTTAATGTATTAGTCCTTCACTACTAACTCTATTCCCAACACATTTCACAGAAAATTTTCACATATGCTGCTGAATGTACCTGCAAAATTATATAATTGTATGACACACAGTTCTGGAGATAAGAAGCCATAAACATTGAGCTGCATCACAACGAAACTGCAGGATGAAATTCACTAGAGATAATAGGTGAAATATGTGTACAAATATGTGAGAAATGTGTTAAATATACAAGAAATATATGTGATACATGCTTATACAGGTGAATCCACAGGTAGAAATTTGCTCCTAAACTCCTTGATTGATTTCAACCACAACTGGTATACATGTTACTTACTATACTGTAATATAACAATGAAAACAATCAATTTTTGGCAAAATAATTTGATTGTATAGACAAAAAAATCTACTCAGTAAGCGGTGGCAGAGCATGCAAATAAAAGACGGTTGTAATTAGTCAAGCTTCTGGAGGCAGTGGCTTCCTTCCTCAGGCAGAGGGGTTGAAGGGGAAGGAAGAGGGTTGAAGGAAAAGGACTGGGGAGATCTAGGAAAAGGGGTACATTTCAGATGCACTCTCTCCCCCCTAACCCGTGGTTATCAGTGACTTTTCTGAAATCTACCCCTTCTCCTAGACCTCTCCAGTCCTTTTCCTTCATCCCGCTCCCTTCCCCTTAACCACTCTGCCTGAAGAAGGGAGCCACTGCCTCCGAAAGCTTGCCTAATTACAACTGTCTTTTATGTGTGTGCTCTGCTGCTGCTTGCTGAGTAGATATTTTATCTATAAAATTAAATTATTTTACCATCTGGTAAGAAACACTGTGAGTAAAAAAACCACTGAACTCCTATTGGGGTGAGGGTGACAGAGAAGAGTGGGGGAGGAGGAGATGCAGAGACAGAGAGGGAGGCCAAGGAGATGGAGATGGACAGAGGGTGGAGGAGATGGACATAAAGACAGGGAGGAGTAGATGGAGGGAGGGGGGGGAGAGAGAGGGGGAGAGAGAGAGAGAGAGAGAGAGAGAGAGAGAGAGAGAGAGAGAGAGAGAGAGAGAGAGAGAAGGGGGGGGTGGGGGGCGGGGGTGGAGAAGAGGAGATGGAGAGAAAAAGTGAAAGGGAGGAGATGGACACAAAAAGGGTAGAAGAGAAGATGGGCAGGGAAGGGGTGGAGACAGTCAGAGAGAGGGGAAGGATGAGAGGACAGGCAGTGGGGTGGGGGCTGGAGGAGGTGGGACAGTGAGAGTGGGGAGGAAGAGATGGACAGTAAGACGGAGGAGAATGAAATGTATATGGGGAAGGAGGAGATGGACTAATTTTAGAAGATTGAAATAAATACATACCCAGGAAACACCAGACATTCAGACTGTGTGTGTGTGTGTGTGTGTGTGTGTGTGTGTGTGTGTGTGTGTGTGTGTTGTCAAATGCATTTTCTCTGGGGTTTGGGCACATATTTACAATTTAGCCTTTGCAGTATGTAGCTGAAGTAAGCCCACACAAATACTGCTCATCATGTCTTTCACATGACATCCAGTGTCAACAAAAGGGTTGGTTTGTTTCCTGTTACAAACAAAATGATTTTTAAAGCAGAATTTTATGTCGCCTCTCTTTAAAGCGATCCCACATTAGTCTAGCATGATATTTGTTTTATCAATATATATTAACCTGGAGAGTAAAAATAGGAAGAATAGCCAGTACTTCAGCAGTGACTAGGCGGTGCTGTCACTGCCAGAGTACTGATTATTCTTCGCTACGAATAGCGCATTAGACTAATGTGAGATTGCTTTACACAAAGGATAAGTAAATTCCGCTTTAAAAATAATTTTGTTTGTAACAAGAAACGAACTGATACTTTCTGCTGACAGTGAGTTAAAAAACACACAAACACACACACAAATTTCAAGCTTTTGCAACCCTCGGTTGCTTCATCAGGAAAGAGTGAAAGAGAGGGAAAGACGAAAGGATGTGGGTTTTAAGGGAAAGGGTAGGGAGTCATTCCAATCCCGGGAGCGGAAAGACTTACCTTAGGGGGAAAAAAGGGCAGGTATACACTCGCGCACAAGCACTCACACACATATCCATCCGCACATATACAGACACAAGCAGACATTTCCTGGGATGTTATTATTACCGCTATACTGAGACATAACTTTGTAATCAAACAAACATGTAACAACTTCAAAAAATGTTACAAACAAGACATATTATTTAAATAAAAATAAAACATCTAAAAGAAGCAAAGAAATAAATAATTAAAAATAGTTCTTACCGAACAAAAGCGCTGGCAGGTCGATAGACACACAAACAAACACAAACATACACACAAAATTCAAGCTTTCGCAACAAACTGTTGCCTCATCAGGAAAGAGTCCGCCCCAGTAGCTGAGTGGTCAGCGTGACGGATTGCCGTCCTCTGGGCCCGGGTTCGATTCCCGGCTGGGTCGGAGATTTTCTCCGCTCAGGGACTGGGTGTTGTGTTGTGTTCATCATCATTTCATCCCCATCCGGCGTGCAGGTCGCCCAATGTGGCGCCGAATGTAATAAGACCTGCGATATGGCGGCCGGACCTGCCCCGCGAGGGGCCTCCCGGCCAATGACGCCAAACGCTCATTTCCATTTCCATCAGGAAAGAGGGAAGGAGAGGGGAAGACGAAAGGAAGTGGGTTTTAAGGGAGAGGGTAAGGAGTCATTCCAATCCCGGGAGCGGAAAGACTTACCTTAGGGGGAAAAAAGGACAGGTATACACTCGCACACACGCACATATCCATCCACACATACAGACTATGGATGGATATGTGCGTGTGTGCGAGTGTATACCTGTCCTTTTTTCCCCCTAAGGTAAGTCTTTCCGCTCCCGGGATTGGAATGACTCCTTACCCTCTCCCTTAAAACCCACTTCCTTTCGTCTTCCCCTCTCCTTCCCTCTTTCCTGATGAGGCAACAGTTTGTTGCGAAAGCTTGAATTTTGTGTGTATGTTTGTGTTTGGTTGTGTGTCTATCGACCTGCCAGCGCTTTTGTTCGGTAAGTCACCTCATCTTTGTTTTTATATATAATTTTTCCCACGTGGAATGTTTCCTTCCAATATATTAAAAATAGTTCTCTACTCTGCAATCTATTAGACCATCAGCTTATTTATTTGCTTCAATTTTCAGTAAAAATTGAGAAGACAAAAGGCACAGTTGTACCAATGTTTGAATCTGAAAGAAGCAAAGAGTAACAGCACAGAATTTTAACAATTTTCTGATGTGGTTTTAAAACAATCATGGGTATACAGCAGAATGATGCCAATAACTTTACAATATTACAACAGGCTGTTCTGATGATAGTACATACCCCTGGTGCAGTATTGTAAAGTCCTTTTATCTTAATCTCATTTCCGTGTCAATAAAATCTGCCCCAGTCAGTACAGTGGAATGAGTAGAACAAATATATATTGTGAATGTGAGACCCTGTCCTTAATCAACAAGTAATTTCCTGTGCCCATGGAATTCTGATGGTGTAGGAAAAATGAACAATTGAGATGCAAGATTATACTACAACAAAAATTGGAATAATCATCTGTTATGGTTTGAATAAACCACTGTCAAACAACCACTGGTATCAATCACAGTATTGACATACCTAAGAGCATGCAGTTGGAGTTTAATAAATGTGAAAAGACAAAGTAAATCTTAGTTTCATTGGAAAAGTCCTAATCAAGTGTAAGTCATCTAAGAAGTAGGTCACTTATATAAACTCTTGTCTGGCAAATTCTTGAATACTCTTCATCAATGTGGAACAATTACGAAGTTGGATTAACGCATGAAAGAGAGAAAATTCAAAGAGGAACAACACAATTTGTCAGACATTTATTTAATAAATGTTACATTGTTACACAAATGCTCAGAATCTGCAATGAGGAAATGTGCTGAGTGCTACATAAAGTGTTATTCATATGACTTCCTCCAACATAGCTCTTGTCTAAGTGCAAAGACAGAAGATTACAAAAATGTGGACAGGGAGACACACTGACAGTCATTCTTCCTGTGTGCCACATCAGAACGAAATAGCAAGGGGTTATAGTGATACTAGCAACTATGTACCCTCTGCTACACACTATACAGGAGTTTCTGGGGTAATGATGTGGATGAGGAGCCAATGTGCAGTCATTTGCATAAAATTTCCTTTTAATGGACGCAGTGGGAACAGAGATTTTATTAACTGGAAGAATAATTTTATTCAAAAGTTTAGAACATAGTTGGGTCTCCATTGATGCCTATAAGAGAGAATTTCAGAACATGGCAGCCTATTCCACAACACAATAATTCATTTGCCAGGAGAGCAACATTCATCTGTGACAGCAAACAAATTTCTTACTCCCCACTTATGTGGTTTTTCCAGAAGACACACAACACTAGTTTCAGATTCAAAGAGATAAATTTCTAGTCTTTTATCTGCTGTCACTGAGCAGTTCTATGAAATTGCGCCATTAATTTATGAAACTGTGAAAAAATATAAATGTTGAATATTTTATTTTTTATTTTTTGTAATGCTAGTCACCTCAAATCTTTGTAACTATTTTAAAAGCAATCAGTTGTCTGTCTTATTATTTTATTAACAATATTATGAAAAGAATAGATTGCTATCCACTGTACAGATCACATGTTGCATGGCAGACAGGCACAATGAAAAGCCTGTTACATATAAGCTTTCGGCCAAAGCCTTTTTCAGAAAAGAGAAACACATGTACCTTCACACAAGCAAGCACCTCGCACACACGACCTCTGATGATGATGTTTGGTTTGTGGGGTACTCAACTGCACAGTCATCAGCGCCCGTACAAAGTCCCAATTTTTACAGAGTCCGATTTTTTTTTTTTTTTTTTTTTTTCCCACAATCCAATCTAGCCACTGTCACAAATGGTGGTGATGATGATGAAATTATGAGAACAACACAAAAACCCAGTCCCCGGGCAGAGAAAATCCTGAACCCGGGACCCCATGATCCAGGGGCAGCAACACTAGCCATTAGACCACAAGCTGTGAACACACATGACCTCTGGTTGGAATGTCTGGAGGTAGTGCTCATGTATGTGTGAAGTATGCTTGCTTGTGTGAATGTGTGTGCCTTTCTCTTTTATGAAGGAGGCTTTGGTCAAAAGCTTATAGTAACAGTCTTTCTACGACGCTGTCTGCAACTCAATGTGTCATCTTTATGGTGAGTAAAATCCATCCTTTTCATAACATTGTTGATAATACATTCTGGACTTATTCTGTTGACTAGACATACACTTCCTGAAAGAACCACACAGTCTGCTGTTATGAAACTTCCTGGTACATTCAAACTGTGTGTCAGAATGGAATTTGAACAAGGAACAGGGTCCTTTGCTGGCAATGCTCTGACTGAGTGAATCACTCAAGTGTGCCTCATGACCAGACTTGAAGCTTCAATCTGCCAGTCTCTCGCACCCACTTTCAAACTGCACTGAAGCAAAAGATAAGGGTCCAACATTATGTCGCAGGCTGGCAAACAGTAGTAATGAGAGTAAGAAAGATTGATGGATCAATTTTAGTTCACATTGTGCAACCTAATATAGTGTATTTCACATTCTAAATATTCATACGCAATATACCTTGTCTTATCAAACTCTATTTCTTCACACTGCACAGCAACATCGACCAACTGTGGCCTCTTCCCTGAAACAGAGGGAAGAAACATACTTTACAACACAGAACCAGGAGTTTTACAGCCATCTTTACACTTCACAATAAAACAGTAATCAAAATGGCTAACACAGTTTATAATAAATAATTTAAGCAGTATAGGCAACAACTCACTGAATAGTAAAGGCATTGAGTCATCAAAAGGCACATAAAAAATGGCGAGAACTTTGTTAGTTTCCTAAAAAATCCTTTTTTACACACACACACACACACACACACACACACACACACACACACACAAGCATGGACTAAATGTAACATAGATTGGGTTGGAGACAGAATATCTGTTTGGGATTAATGGGAAGAATTTTGGGTGGTGAAGGATATTGTTCAGTTCTTCTAGTCTGGTATGATATTGGATAATAAGTCAGTTCCTGTGGGAGGTACGAGGATTAGAGGTGTGTGTCAATATGGGCCCCAAAGTCCCCCTTTAATCTATTCTAACAATCCTTCCCAATCTAGTTCTCCATGTAATTGTGAGCTGCAACCAGAGCAGGCTCACAATTTGCCATGCTGCACTTCTATCTTGTGCAGTTGCTGCCCCTTCCTCCCAGTCACCACCCACATTTCCAAACAATGCTTCCTGCTTCTCTCCTCGTTACTTCCCTCAGCCACTACACCTGACACAATGCCATGACTCCAGTCCAGCTGCAGTGCCGGTACAATGTAGTCAGCCAGGATATAGCCATACAGGCGACAGGCGCACGTGTGTGTGAAAACAAAATTTTGAACACCGCAGTTAACAATTGTTAATGATAAGAGGAAAGGAAAGGCCGAATGATAAAATAAATGTCTCTTTACAGTGTGTGTGTGTGTGTGTGTGTGAAAACAAAATTTTGAATACCACAGTTAACAATTGTTAATGATAAGAGGAAAGGAAAGGCCGAATGATAAAATAAATGTCTCTTTACAGTGAACGACATCATCTGAGTACCCTACCCTTAAATGGGATTCCGTGCAATACTTTCCTGAGCATATTTTAAAGTAACGATGTGGGGGAGCAGCAACTGAATCACCTTGTGCCATGTCACTCATTACTACTTTTAAGGTGAGAAGCAAAAAACCTTTTATTTCACTGGAACATTTATTTCTGATGAAAAATCATTAATAAACACAATTGCTTTTCTCCCTCTCGTTTACTTAATCCTTTGGTTACTTTTCACACTTCCAGAAATCACACATTACTTCACTTACCATACTAGTTCCAACACCACTAAATATAATCAATAGAGCTTCAAAGATACATTATTCTTACTATTGTAACTTTACATTACCCTGATAAATCTTTTTCCAAATTTATCTAAAATTTTGGAAAACAAAAAGAAAAATCCTCCATGTCAGAAAGTTTAAATCCCACTAGATAATATGGAACACAATGTTGATGATTTACCCAGAATTTTGCACCACTATTACAATATTATTTTGAGATTCGTGCATCATTCACATAGTCCCATTTATGTGGTAAACACGTAGTATCATTTATATACATAAGTGCATCAAACAGATCAACATAATACCTACAAGTCAGTGTCCTTTCATTACGAAACAGTAGCAGCTAATAAAAACAGGGTTAATTGAAGAGGTTGTCAAAAGAAATTGCTAACCCATAAGAGTGTATTTTGAGTTGCTATTTGTTATATGATTTCATTCAAAGACAAGAACAAAATTACAATAAGATAAAACAAATTACATAGTAAATGGTTGTTTCTAATGGTACATATGAAAAAAATATGTTATCAGCATGAGTCTCGTTGCAACCCTTGTTCACAGTACGAGCAGCCCTTAGCGGCTTGCCATCTCACAACTGTTCATGACGTCGCCTTTCCGGCTCAGATCTTTTTTAATATGTGACTTGTAAGTACTGCATCTTTTCCAGTCAGTACAAACTTTAATTTTACTAATGTACTATATACCTAATATGTTTTAGAACAGTTAGTCTAATTCTGAAAACGACACTCACAGTAGCGTCGAAACCAGGTCAATTTTGACCGAGGGCTTATTTGTTCCAATATAATTCTGACATGGTCACTGAACCTTAGCAGCTATGTTCAAAGTTTTATCTTCTAGTCAAGTTGTGCCACACATTCCACTTGTCCCCAATTCTATTCAGTACCTTCCCATTAGTAACACGATCTACCCATCTAACCTTCAGCATTCTTCTGTAGCACCACATTTCTAAAGCTTCTGTTCTCTGTTTGTCTAAATTATTTATCATCCATGTTTCACATCAATACATGGTTACACTCCATACAAATACTTTTAGAAAAGACTTCCTGACACTTAAATCTATACTCAATGTTAATAAATTTCTCTTCTTAAGAAACACTTTTCTTGCCATTGCCAATCTACATTTTATATCCTCTCTACTTTGACCATCATCAGTTATTTTGCTCCCTAAATAGCAAAACTCATCTACTACTTTAAATGTCTCATTACCTAACCCAATTCCCTCAGCATCATCATCATCAATTAAGACTGATTATGCCTTTCAGCGTTCAGTCTGGAGCATAGCCCCCTTATAAAATTCCTCCATGATCCCCTATTCAGTGCTAACATTGGTGCCTCTTCTGATGTTAAACCTATTACTTCAAAATCATTCTTAGCCGAATCCAGGTACCTTCTCCTTGGTCTGCCCCGACTCCTCCTAACCTCTACTGCTGAACCCACGAGTCTCTTGGGTAACCTTGCTTCTCCCATGCGTGTAACATGACCCCACCATCTAAGCCTATTCACCCTGACTGCTACATCTATAGAGTTCATTCCCAGTTTTTCTTTGATTTCCTCATTGTGGACACCCTCCTGCCATTGTTCCCATCTACTAGTACTTGCAATCATCCTAGCTACTTTCATATCCATAACCTCAACCTTGTTGATAAGGTAACCTGAATCCACCCAGCTTTCGCTCCCATACAACAAAGTTGGTCGAAAGATTGAACGGTGCACAGATAACTTAGTCTTGGTACTGACTTCCTTCTTGCAGAAGAGAGTAGATCGTAGCTGAGCGCTCACTGCACTAGCTTTGCTACACCTTGCTTCCAGTTCTTTCACTATGTTGCCATCCTGAGAGAGTATGCATCCTAAGTACTTGAAACCGTCCACCTGTTCTAACTTTGTTCCTCCTATTTGGCACCCAATCCGTTTATATTTCTTTCCCACTGACATTACTTTCGTTTTGGAGATGCTACTCTTCATACCATAGTCCTTACATTTCTGATCTAGCTCTGAAATATTACTTTGCAAACTTTCAATCGAATCTGCCATCACAACTAAATCATCCGCATACGCAAGACTGCTTATTTTGTGTTCACATATCTTAATCTAACCCAGCCATTCTATTGTTTTCAACATATGATCCATAAATAATATGAACAACAGTGGAGACAGGTTGCAGCCTTGTCTTACCCCTGAAACTACTCTGAACCATGAACTCAATTTACCGTCAACTCTAATTGCTGCCTGACTATCCATATAAAGACCTTTAATTGCTTGCAAAAGTTTGTCTCCTATTCCATAATCTCGTAGAGCAGACAATAACTTCCTCCTAGGAACACGGTCATACGCCTTTTCTAGATCTATAAAGCATAGATACAATTCCCTGTTCCACTCATAACACTTCTCCATTATTTGCCGTAAGCTAAAGATTTGGTCATGACAACCTCTAAGAGGCCTAAACCCACACTGATTTTCATCCAATTGGTCCTCAACTAATACTCGCACTTTCCTTTCAACAATACCTGAGAAGATTTTACCCACAACGTTGATTAAAGAGATACCTCTGTAGTTGTCACAATCTTTTCTGTTTCTATGTTTAAAGATTGGTGTGATTACTGCTTTTGTCCAGTCTGATGGAACCTGTCCCGACTCCCAGGCCATTTCAATTATCCTGTGTAGCCATTTAAGACCTGACATTCCACTGTATTTGATGAGCTCCGACTTAATTTCATCCACCCCAGCTGCTTTATTGCACTGCAATCTGTTGACCATTTTCTCCACTTCCTCAAATGTGATCCTATTTCCATCATCATTCCTATCCTATTGTACCTCGAAATCTGAAACATTACTGATCGTATTTTCACCTACATTGAGCAACTCTTCAAAATATTCCCTCCATCTGCCCAAGGCATCCACAGGATTCACCAGCAGTTTTCCTGACCTGACCAGAATACTTGTCATTTCCTTCTTACCTCCCTTTTGAAGACTGCTAATTACACTCCAGAATGGTTTTCCAGCAGCTTGACCCATGGTCTCCAACCTGTTTCCAAAGTCTTCCCAAGATTTCTTCTTGGATGCTGCAATTATCTGTTTGACTTTGTTTCTTTCTTCAACATAACTTTCTCTGTCTACCTGAGTTCTAGTATGTAGCCATCTTTGATACGCCTCCTTTTTCCTTTCACAGGCTGCCTTGACTGTGTCATTCCACCAAGCTGTTTGCTTCATCCTACTTTTACACTCAACTGTTCCAAGACATTCTTTAGCCACTTCTAGTACTGTGTCCCTGTACCTTGTCCATTCCTTTTCCAATGACTGTAATTGACTACATTCAACTAACTGGTACCTTTCTGAGATCACTGTTATGTACTTGTGCCTGATTTCCTTATCCTGAAGTTTCTCCACTCTTATCCTCCTACATATGGACCTGACCTCCTGCACTTTCGGCCTCACAATCCCAATTTCACTGCAGATTAAATAATGATCAGTGTCATCAAAGAATCCCCTGAATACACGTGTGTCCCTCACAGCCTTCCTGAATTCCTGATCTGTTATTATATAGTCGATGACAGATCTGGTTCCCCTGCCTTCCCAAGTATACCGGTGAATGTTCTTATGTTTAAAAAAGGAGTTTGTGATTACTAAGCCCATACTGGCACAGAAATCCAAGAGTTGTTTCCCGTTCCTGTTGGCCTCCATATCCTCTCCAAATTTACCCATAACCTTTTCATGCCTTTCTGTTCGATTTCCAATCCTGGCATTAAAATCAACCATGAGCAGAACACTGTCCTTGTCCTTTACTCTAACAACTACATCACTGAGTGCCTCATAAAAACTATCCATCTTATCTCAATCTGTCCCTTCACAATGCGAATATACTGACACAATCCTAATTTTTTTGCTAGACACTGCCAAATCTATCCACATCAGTCGTTCGTTTACATACCTTATTGCAACTACACTGGGTTCCATTTCTTTCCTGATGTAAAGCACTACACCCCATTGTGTTATTCCTGCTTTGACTCCTGACAGGTAGGACTTGTATTCTCCCACTTCCTCTTCTTTCTCACCCCTTACCCGAATGTCACTAACAGCTAAAACGTCCAGCCCCATCTTACTTGCAGCCTCTGCCAGCTCTACCTTCTTCCCAGAGCAGCCCCCATTGATATTAATAGCTCCCCATCTCATTACCATTTGTTTGCCAAGTTGTATCTTAGGAGTCCCTGGTTTGTCAGTTAGAGGTGGGACTCCGTCACCTCCAAAGGTCAGAGGCATTTTGCTCCGATTGTTGCCAGCACCATATTTAAAGTACCAGGGAAGCAGGTTCATGGTGTGGGTTCCTGTAGTCATGTCCTAGTTCATGAACCCAGGCAACGTATGAGTGGCCAAGTAAGTGGTCCCGACAGTCGGGATACCAGTTACTTTGGAAGAAGGCTGGGCATCTCGGACATATTCTGAGTCGTGGTCACCTTTGTGCTCATACTGCAAAGACTACCAAATCCACCGGTTAGTCCCTCAACCGTTAGGGGTAAAACCCATTGGGACTCGGGGCAAGTAAGGCTAGCAACCTGCTTCCCTCAGCATCATCTGATTTAATTATACTACATTCCATTATCCTCATTTTGCTTTTGTTGATTTTCATCTTATATCCTTCTTAGAAGGCACTGTCCATTCCGTTCAACTGCTCTTCCACGTCCTTTGCTGTCTCTGACAAAATTTCAATGTCAGTGGCACACCTCAAAGTTTTTATTTCTTCTCCATGGATTTTCATTCCTACACCTAATTTTTCTTTTGTTTCCTTTACTGCTTACTCAATATAAAGATTGAATAACATTGGGGATAGGCTACAACCCCGTCTCACTTCCTTCCCAATCACAGCTTCCCTTTCGTGCTCCTCAACTCTTATAACAGCCAACTGGTTTCTGTACAAATTGTAAATAGCCTTTCACTCCCTGTATTTACCCCTGCCACCTTCAGAATTTGACAGAGAGTACTGCAGTCAACATTGTCAAATGATTTCTCAAAGTCTACAAATACTAGAAATGTAGGTTGGCCTTTCCTTAATCTATCTTTTAAGATAAGTCATAGGGTCAGTACTGCCTCATGTGTTCCAACATTTTTATGGAATCCAAACTGATCTTCCCCAAGGCAGCTTCTACCAGTTTTTCCATTCATCTGTAAAGAATTCGTGTCAGTATTTTGCAGCCGTGACTTATTAAACTGATAGTTCGGTCAGCACCTGATTTCTTTGGGACTGGAATTATAATATACTTCTTGAAGTCTGATGGTATTTGGCCTGTTTCATACATCTTGCTCACCAGATGGTAGAGTTTTGTCAGGGTTGGCTCTCCCAAGACTATCAGTAGTTTTAATGGAATGTTGTCTATTCCTGGGGCCTTGTTTCAACTTAGGTCTTTCAGTGTTCTATCAAATTCTTCACAAAGTATAATATCTCCCATTTCATCTTCACCTATGTCCTCTTTCATTTCCATAATATTGTCCTCAAGTACATCGCCTTGTATGACCCTCTGTATACTCTTTATACTCCTTCCACCTTTCTGCTTTCCCTTCTTTGCTTAGAACTGGTTTTCCATCTGAGCCCTTAATATTCATGCAAGTAGTTTTCTTTCCTCCAAAGGTCTCTTTAATTTTCCTGTAGGCAGTGTCTATCTTACCCCTAGTGATATATGCCACTACACCTTTACATTTGTCCCCTAGCCAGCCCTGCTTAGTCATTTTGCACTTCCTGTCAATCTCATTTTTGAGACGTTTGTATTCCATTTTTGCCTGCTTCATTTACTGCATTTTTATATTTTCTCCTTTCATCAATGAAAATCAGTATCTTCTCTGTTACCCAAGGATTTCTACTAGCTCTCGTCTTTTTACCTACTTGATCCTCTGCTGTCTTCACTATTTCATCTCTCAAAGCTACCCGTTCTTCTTCTACTCTATTTCTTTCCCTGTTCTCGTCCATCGTTCCCTGGTGCTCTCCCTGAAACTCTCTACAACCTCTGGGTCTTTCAGTTTATCCAGATCCCATATTCTTAAATTCCCACCTTTTTGCAGTTTCTTCAGTTTTAATCTACAGTTCATAACCAATAGGTCATGGTCAATGTCCACATCTGCCCTGGAAATGACTTACAATTTAAAACCTGGTTCCTAAATCTCTGTCTTACCATTATATAATCTATCTGAAACCTTCCAGGGTCTCCAGGCCTCTTCCCACCATTGAAAATTTATTTCACTTCTGTCGTTGCTTCTTTGATGTATAGACTGAACAGCAGGACTTTTCAACTGCAACCCTGTCTTACACACACTTCAATCAGAGTACTTTGTCCTTTGTCTTACAGTCTTTTTGTTCCTTCTTGGTTCTTGCTCATGTTGTATATTTAACACCATTCCCTACAGATTACCCCCATTTTTCTCAGAATTTAAAATATCTTATACCATTTGCTTCTGCCAAACACTTTTTATAGGTTCATAAATCCTATGAAGGTGGCTTGATTTTTCTTAATTCTGGCATTTTTCTCTTTCCAAAAGCTGAACTAATCATTATCTAACAAATCCTCGATTTTCTCTTCCATTCTTCTGTATATTATTCTTCTCGGCAACTTGTATACATGTGTTTCAACGCTGATTTTCCAGTCTTCGAGACTGTGTGTATGATATTTTTCAAAAATCTGATAGTATGCCTCCAGCCTCACAGATTCTAGCACCAACTATTGGAAGTGGTTTGGTTGCCACTTCCTCCAATACATTTAGAAATGATGAAGGAATGTTATCAATGGCTTCTACCTTATTTGATCACAAGTCTTCCAAAGCTCTGCTAAACTCTGACTCTTAATACTGGATCCCATATTTGTACCATATCGACTCCCATTTCTTCTTCAAACATGTCATTGCACAGGCCTCCCCTCATAGAGGCCTTCAAAACATTTTTTTCAACTTATTTTCCCTCTCCATCTCTGTGCTTAACAATGGAATTCCCCCCATCCTCCTAATTTTGATGTCCTTGCTTTTAATTTTACTGAAAACTGTTTTGAATTTTCTATATCCTGAATCAGTCCTTCCGAACCCATGTCTCTTTTGATTTCTTCACATTTCCTGCTGCCATTTCGTCTTAGTTCCCCTAAAATTTCTATTTAAACTGCTGTGTTCCTGTCTTTCCCTGAGTATATTTGTAGTACTTTCTTGTCAATCAACTGAAATATTTCTTCTGTTATCCTAGGTTTCTTCAGAGATAGCTTCTTTGTACCTACGTTTGTCTGATTATATTCTGTGACTGTCCATTTTTAGAGATGTCCATTTCTCTTCAACTGAACTGTCTATTGTGGTATTCATTATTGCAGTATCTACAGCCTTGAGAACTTGAAATGCATGTCATTCCTTAGTATGAGAGTAACCCAACATCTGCCTCCACTCATTCTTCCAGACAATGCTCTTAAAATTCTATCTATTCTTCATCAATACTACATTTTGGCCCAAGTCCGTATCTGGTCCTGGGTATGCCTTAGTATCCAAAAACTGATTTTGAAATCTTTGTCTGACGATGACATAATCGAGCTAAAATCCTCATGCATCTTCAAGATCTTTCAAAGACTATCTCCAACTCTTGTGATTTTTGGACATTGTATTTGCTGTTACTAGCTCAAATTTATTTCAGAACTCAAGGAGTCTTTCTCCTTTCTCATTTCCACTAGAAATTACATAATTTACCTTAACTTTATCTTCTATTCCTTCCTCCACTACCATGTTCCAGTCACTCATGATTATTAGACCACCACCACCATTTACATACTGAACTACCTGTTCAGTATCCTAACAGACTTTCTTTAACTCTTCATCTTCAACTAGTAACATCAGCATGTGTACTGGAACTTTTATTGTGGGTTTCTGATCAGAACTACCCTACCACTGAACTGTTCACAGTAACTCACTCTCTGCCCTACCTTCCAATTCACAACAAAACCACTGTTGATATTACGCTATGACCATAAATCTTTATTTCATTTCAGATCACTAAATTGACACTATTACATCTAGTATTTGCATTTCCTTTTTCAGATTTTCTGCCTTCCCTACCACATCCAAATTTCTTGCATTCCACACTATGACTTATTGGTTATTCTATTATTTTCTCATGGTCACCATTCCCTTAACAATCCCCTCCCAGAAATCTGCATGGGGGCTAATCCAGAACGTTTTGTCAATGAGGAGATTAACATGCATTTTTTCCAATTACAGGCCACATGCATTATGGATACACTTTATGGTCTTTAATGTAGTGGTTTCCATTGCCTTCTGTATCCTCAGGTCGTTGATCATTAACAATTCTTCTGCCATATATGAGCAGTTTTGCAGCCCAAAGGGAAGAGGTTGTCCTGAAACTCTGTCTGCTTCTCCAACCTCTTTGACATATAGCCAATGAATTTTGTTCAGAATTTAAGCAGTGGCTGGGATCAAACCAGAGAACCAGGATGTTTTAATTACTAGTCAAAGACGCCACAGTACAGATATGGGTTATCTGTTTTTACAGTCTGCAACAGTCAACATTGACCTCTGTCACTGATATGTGGCAGATGGCTGGGCACACAGTTTCACAGACTGTGCCCAGCCATCTGCCACCTGTCCCCTCTACCTGCACCCCTAGCTAGTCCACGGATGGCTCCGCACTCTCCCATGAGCCACTTCCCCCCAACCCACTCCCTGCCTCATGCCTCTCTCCCTCCCTCACCCCCACCTCACCCCAGTACACTCACTGTGGGCCAGTAAGGAGCTGGCAGTCGATTGAGCACAAAGTAGGGAGACAGGCGTGTGTGTGTGTGTGTGTGTGTGTGTGTGTGTGTGTGTGTGTGTGTGTGTGTGTGTGTGTGTGCGCGCGCGCGCGCGTGCGTGCATATTTCTCCTACAGCTTTCATTCCGAAAGCTAGCAAAGTGAAGCTCTGTACCTCTTGTTTGTGTATCTGTCAACAACACAGCACTTCTGCCATTCAGTGAGTTGTCTCCTTTGTTCCTAAATAATTCACAAATCTTTATCAGATGCTTCTCTATGAGCATGAACAATTGTCATCTGTAATGTCTATAAAATTGCTTCCTGCTGACATTCAACAACCATTTAATTTCATTTAGATAGTTTGAACCTTAACATACAGAATACCAGGCCTGCCACATTATGATTTATGCCTTGATTAACCTTGTTTCATGACAATTTCATTGTGGTAGACAACAAAATGGCTAATTTTCATTACACAAGACAAAACAGTCTAGTTTTATCCTCTCGTTGTTTTTACGGCAATGACTGTTAACAGCACTATCTTGTTTGGGTGGATTTCAAATTTAGCTCACAAGTAATTTTCATTACTTCTCAAGCTTGTAAAGTTTTGTAACTTCAACTTTATGTATGTGTAAGCCATTAATAACTTGATGCAGGAAAGTATTTGTTAGATCAACTTTTGCTTCTTACTATATAGATTACTAAACTAATTAACATTAATATACATTTTTACTGAACTCCTACACTAGCAGCTTATTGTACACTGCAAACATGTATATTACATTTTAGCTGCCAAAAAGTTACACATCTTTTTCTGTTTCACTGATGTTTTCAGAAACTGACTGCACAATAGAGGTATTTTGAGGTTAACAGTTACTTAAAAGTAATGAAATGACATACTTTAGAATTTAAATAATTTGTTAATAAATTTTAGTTTTTAGTTTGCAAAGAATAATATGTGGTATGGAAGTTGTATTTAAGAAGAAATAATTATTCTTTGTTATCATGCTTTTGTTTTTTGCTTGTCAATAGATATATTGAATATATTTATTTTTTATTTATTATATTGAGACTTCATTTTCATCCTACAAGATATTTTGTCACCTATAATCACTTTAATAATATACCAAAAAGTCAGTAAGTGTTAAACAAAAAAGTACCACATTTACCTTTTGTAAACATACCTCAAAACATAATGCATCCATCAACACATCTAGAGCCATCCCCTTTCATTCATACAGACATACATAATGAATACATGAAATACAAAGATTCAGGCATATGTCGCCATGTCTATTAAAAAAAAAACCCTGCCATGTCAACACTTATACTTTGCTCTGTTCACAGCTACTTGTAACTAAAGGTGACATTAAACTGGAAACATGGCAGGCAGCAGTTTAAGGAAGTATGGCATTACTGATGATCGCTGGAGCATCACGGACAAAATCACCATGTTCCGTGGGCTTACTGCATTATACGGTACGTGCTAATTTACTGAAATGCATTTTTTGCAAGTATCACTTACAAACTGAAGATACTGTTCCATTTTATTTGACAATTAATTGACAATACAGCTACTGAGTGAGTGTGTTACTAGAACACAGGCATTTTTGGAATTCATTGAGTTTAGGGCTTGGCTGAGGTTGCTTCAAGATGACAATCAAAAGTCTTGTTTTTCTTTTTCTCCTGAAAAATCAGCAGGTACAAAGATCGGCTGGTTTGAGAAGTATCTGAAATCTACTTCTCAAGCACATGTCATTACACAAACTTCTGTTAAGAAACCCTATACTTCATGTGGAATATATAAAAGGAATATATCTTCAGATTAATATTCAAGAACAACAAAACAAGGATACTACAATATTAAGACAATATAAACTGTCCACAGACTCACATACACTGCTTTGCTATTATTTTGACATTCCTGTAAACTTAGTGTGCCTTGAACTATGAGTTTCTGCATAAGTATGCAAGAATTCTCGAAGACAACAGATGTGCTGTGCTACTGCAAGTTTCAAAATCAGTGAAAGCATTAAATTTCACATGGTTCTGCCTATATCTAAAGAGGTGCAACAAATGCTGCTGCTGTTATGTCTTCCATCCAAAGCCTGGTTTAATACAGCTCTCCACATCAGTCAATCCTGTGCAAGCCTGTTCATCTCTATGTTACTACTGCAATCCATATCCATTTGAACCTGTTTACTATAGCCAAGCCATTATCTCTCCCCTATTATTAAATCGATGATCCCCCCCAGCAGGTGTCATATCAATAGCTCTGTTATTTTAGTTAAGATTTGCCATCAATTTCTTTTCTCCCCAATTTGATTCAGTATCCTCTCACTAGTTGTATGATCTATCCATCTAATATTCAGCATTCTTCTGTAGCATTGAATTTCAAAAGCTAATAGCCTCTTCTCATCAGTACTATTTTATCGTACACATTTCATTTCCATACATCGGTACATTCCAGACAAGTACGATAAAAAAAGACATCCAAACAGTTAAATTTATATTCAATGTTAACAAACTTCTCTTTTTCAGAAACACTTATCTTACTATTGTGTCTGCATTTTATGTCCTCTCTACCTTGGTGATTGCCATTTATTTTGCAATACAAATAGCAAAATGCATCTACTGCTTTTTGTGTTTTATTTCCCAACATAGTTCCATGTCTGCCCTGGGTAGCTGAGTGGTCAGCGCAACAGAATGTCAATCCCGAGGGCCCGGGTTCAATTCCCGGCTGGATTGGAGGTTTTCTCCGCTCAGGGACTGGGTGTTGTGTTGTCCTAATCATCATCATTTCATCCCCATTGACGCGCAAGTCGCCGATGTGGCGTCAAATCAAAAGATTTGCACCCGGCGAATGGTCTACCCAACGGGAGGCCCTAGTCACATGACATTTACATTTACCTAGTTCCATCAGCACAGCTGATTTAATTTAATGACAGTATATTATTCTTGTACTACTTTTGTTGCTGTTTGTTTTATAACTTCTTTTTACATACATTCAATTCTGCTGACTTCCAAGTCCTTTACGGTCTCTGAAAAAATTATAACACTATCAGAAAATCTCAAAGTTTTTATTTATTCTTCCTGAACATTAACTTCCTTTCCAGATATCTCCTTAGTTTCTTTTAGTGCTTGCTCAGTGTATGCACTGAATAACATTGGGGACATGCTACAACTCTTGTCTCACTCTTTTATCAAATACTGTTTCCTTCCACATCTTTTTGACTCTTATAACCGCAGGCTAGTTTTTGTACAAGTTGTAGATAATCTTCAGAATTTCCAAAAGTGTAAACCAGTGAACTTTCTCAAAATCCTTCTCTAAATTGACAAATGCTATAAATGGTGGTTTCCTTTTGCTACTATACTGTGTAAGATTAAGTGGTCACTTGGGATGCCAAGTTGAGAGGAGTGCCATATGCATTCAAGCATACAATTTGTGTACGGGATGTAACATAATTAGTAGTAAAAACTGACACATGTGGAAATATATAACAACGAAAACAAAAACATTCCAGTAAACATGGACCTACAAGTGAGACATTTGCAAGATAACTGAAATGTGCAATTACAAGCTGCCACTGCTTCACTATCAAATATTGTCCTAGTTCATACAAATGTATTTGAAATGAAAGCTTCCTGATTAAGTCCCATGTAACCGGCCTCACAATACTCTAGCACATGAGATGCAACTATTTACTGGTCAGCTTCCTTGACATGTGACATACAATTTATGTAATTAAACAATATTTCTACAAGTCTTTCCATTTGTCTGCAAATAATTCCTGTCAGTATTATGCAACAATGATTTACTTAAACTGATATTTGGTACTATTCACACCTATCAGCACCTACTTTCTTTCAAACTGGAATTGTCACAATTAAACTGGTGTTTGATCCGCAAGTTTACCTTAGAACCACTAACTACTAATAGGCAGGTGGTTGCCAGTCCTATTTTCCTTAGAGCTTTTTTTTTCAAATTTATTTGGCTTCAGTACAATAGTCAAGCTATAGTCACAGTAAATAACAGGAAGTTTACATGACTAGTTTCGGTGAAGCTCATTCACCATTATCAAATGTAACAAGTATGAAATAAGTTGGCTATTAATTATGACAACCTGAAATGTATGTTACATCTAATCACAACACCTTTGTCGTAGGAAACAATACTGTAAATTTATCATGTTAAATTAAACCTCATTATGCAGTAATGGTACAGGAGCAACATCACTGTCATTGATTGCTGTGAAGCTTTTATCGATACAGAACATTAAAATCTCAACGTTGTATATGTTGGATTAGGATCGATGTTGTCCAACTACTTGCAAAACTAACCTGACAAGTGAAAAATCATGTCTTATTAATCTTATCTATTCTGCTGTTATTCTGAAACACATATCGCTCAAGTATGAGATTGAACCGTTAACTGAAGTATCAGTCTGCACTTTGATAAAGTTAATGAAATAACAACATCCAAGCATGAATAATGCATATTATTATCTGTATATACTGTCTCCAAATAATTGGTCAACTCAGAGACAACAATCTGCAGGTGTTGACCAATTAGTTTGGAGATGCTATACGTACAGATAATAATATGCAAATATTCATGCATGGATGTTGTTATTTCATTAACTTCAACAAGGTGCATTTTGATACTTCACTTAAAAGTTCAACCTCATTTTGAGCAATGTATAATTCAGAATAACAGCGGAATTGCTAAGATTAATAAGATGAGGTTTATTACGCAAGTAGTTGGACAATGTTGATCATAATCCAACATATACGACGTTAAGATTTTAATGTTCTGTATAGAAAAGCACTTCACAGCAATCTATGGCAATGATGCTGCTTCTTTACCATTACTGCATAATGAGGTTTAATTTAACATGACAGATTTACAGTAGTGTTTCCTATGACAAAGGTGTTGTAGTTAGATGTTCAATATATTTCAGGTTCTCATAATTAATAGCTGTCTTATTTCATACTTGTTACATTTGATAATGGTGACTGAGCTTCACCAAAACTAGTCATGTAAACTTTCTGTAATTTACTGTGACTATGGCTTGACTACTGTATTGAAGTCAAATAAATTTGAAAAAAATTATATTTTGTTGAGCTCCTTAAGACAGTCATGTCTACTTACAAAATTTTCTTAGATTGTTCCATCCAAGAATCTCCATTACCATAATACACTTCTTATCCTCTATACACTGTATATGTAGCATTTCAAAATACACACTGATCAGCCCGATAATTATGACCACAGGCCTACTATCAATTTAAACCCATCCAGGCGATAGCAGCATCACCTGATGAGAAACGACTGCATGACAGACAGACACGGTTCATGTAGTATCAGTGAGTGTGCTGTCCGTGTGTAGAATGGGGAAGGCACGCAACCTATCTGAGTTTGACTGAGGGCAGATTGTGATGGCCTGGAGGCTTGGCACAAGATTTTTTGAGTGTCCTCGAGACATGGCAAAACCAAGGTGAAACCATGTCCAGACGTCATGGGGTTGGGCAGACACCCCTCTTTACAGATGTCAGGCATTTTAGACTTGGCAGACTCGTAAAACAGCACAGATGGTGAACGGTGACGGAACTAAGATCAGAATTTAATGAGGGCAGAATACAAGTGTGTCTGAACACACAGTGCATTGAACATTCTTAATGATGGGCTTCTGCATCCAACAAACCATGCATGTGTCAATGTCAACAACCACGACACTGTCAGCTACAACTGAAATGGACACATGACCATCGGCACTGGATGCTGGCACAGTGGCAAAGTGTTGGCATGGTCTGATGAACCTCATGCCTTCTTCATCATGCTGATGGGAGGGCACGAATCCGTCGTCTTCCAGGGGAACAACTCCTTGGCATCTGTACTGCAGGATGGAGAAAAGCTGTCGGCGGGTCCATTATGCTCTGGGGAACATTTACATGGGCAAGACACTATGATGGCCAAGGAGCATTGTACATTGACTTTATACCATGTACATCCGTTCATGACGATCATGTTTTCTGATAGCAGTGGAATTTTTCAACAAGATAATGCATCGTGTCATGAGGCCAGGAGTGTAATGGAGTGGTTTGAGGAATACAGTGGCGAGTTCCTAATGATGTACTGGCCCCCCAACTCGCCAGATCTAAACCCGATCGAACACAGGTGCAATGCGATTGACTGTGGTGTCAGAGGTCATCACCCTCCTCCCCAGAATTTATGGGAATTAGGTGACGTGTGTGTGTGTGTGTGTGTGTGTGTGTGTGTGTGTGTGCAAATGTGGTGCCAATTCATTCCAGTGACCAACCAAGGCCTAACTGCTTCCATGCCATGACGCATCGCTGCTTATATCTGTGCCAAAGGTGGACACACCGGCTATTTGGTGGGTGGTCATAATGTTCTGACTGATCAGTGTATGATTACAATAATGAGTTTCTGGGAAAAGAAATATATTGGATGAAAAATGTGTTCCCAAAATTACGACAGAAAGTAGCAGATGTCAACAATTTTTGTCTTATTTATAAAGGACGTGATCAAAAGCTCCAGCTTGACTGTGCTCGTGAGATGCGTGAGAAGGAGTACAATTCAATTCGTAAACTTGCCCGAGAAGTGCAAAACTGGCGCGAGACATTGGATAACATCATGGCCGGTGACCGGATAATGCTACAAACCACTTTGCAACGGCAGAAAGATATATTGCTAGCATACCAAAAACACATGCCACAAGTGAGTAATTGTAATTACTTTCTTTAGATAACATGCACATTTCATTTAAAGCACAATACCATAAATTGATTTAAAGTTTCACTATGAATTATATTACACTACTGGCCATTAAAATTGCTACACCACAAAGATGACGTGCCACAGGCGCGAAATTTAACCGACAGGAAGAAGATGCTGTGATATGCAAACGATTAGCTTTTCAGAGCATTCACACAAGGTTGGCACCGGTGGCGACACCTGCAACGTCCTGACATGAGGAAAGTTTCCAACTGATTTCTCATACACAAACAGCAGTTGACCAGCATTGCCTCGTGAAGCGTTGTAATGATGCCTCGTGTAAGGAGGAGAAATGCGTACCATCACATTTCCGACTTTGATAAAGGTCGGATCGTAGCCTATCGCAATTGGGGTTTATCGTATTGTGACATTGCTGCTCGCGTTGGTTGAGATCCAATGACTGTTAGCAGAACATGGAATCGGTGGGTTCAGGAGGGTAATACGGAATGCCGTGCTGGATCCCAACAGCCTCATATCACTAGCAGTCAAGATGACAGGCATTTTATCTGCATGGCTGTAACAGATCGTGCAGCCACGTATCGATCCCCTAGTCAACAGATGGGGACGTTCGCAAGACAACAACCATCTGCACAAATAGTTCGACGACATTTGCAGCAGCTTGGACCATCAGCTCGGAGACCATGGCTGTGGTTACCCTTGACGCCGCATCACAGACAGGAGCACCTGCGATGGTGTACTCAACGACGAACCTGGGTGCACGAATGACAAAACGTCATTTTTTCGGATGAATCCAGGTTCTGTTTACAGCATCATGATGGTCGCATCCGTGTTTGGCGACATCGTGGTGAACGCACATTGGAAGCGTGTATTCATCATCACCATACTGGCGTATCACCCGACGTTATGGTATGGGGTGCCACTGGTTACACGTCTTGGTCACCTCTTGTTCGCATTGACGGCACTTTAAACAGTGGACGTTACATTTAAGATGTGTTACGACCCGTGGCTCTACCCTTCATTCGATCCCTGCGAAACCCTACATTTCAGCAGGATAATGGACGACTGCATGTTGCAGGTCCTGTGCGGGGCTTTCTGGATACAGAAAATGTTCGACTGCTGCCCTAGCCAGCACATTCTCCAGATCTCTCACCAATTGAAAACGTCTGGTCAATGATGGCCGAGCAACTGGCTCGTCACAATACGCCAGTCACTACTCTCGATGAACTGTGGTATCGTGTTGAAGCTGCATGGGCAGCCGTACCTGTACATGCCATCCAAGCTCTGTTTGACTCAATGCCCAGGCGTATCAAGGCCGTTATTACAGCCAGAGGTGGTTGTCCTGGGTACTGACTTCTCAGGACCTATGCACCCAAATTGGGTGAAAATGTAATCACATGTCTGTTCTAGTATAATATATTTGTCCAATGAATACCCGTTTATCATCTGCATTTCTTCTTGGTGTAACAATTTTAATGGCCAGTAGCGTATAATCCAATCTCTGTAACGAAAATTTGATTCATTTCACACCAGTATTAAAAATCCCTGCAAAGATTTACTTCAATGGAGTAAAATCAGATTGTAACAGGAAGTTATGCAATTCATTCTTAAACTTCAGCACATTCAATATTCTCTGGAAATTGTTTAAAATAATGATAACATGTATAAACTGTGAGTCAGTTTCTGTACAAAGCCACCAGCAGAACAAATCTATTTACATCAAGTTGTCAAAAGGAAGGAATATTAGGGGGATTAGGGTTTAAGTTCTATCACAATGAGGCCATTACAGATGCAACACACACTTGGATAGAAAAAGGCGCAACGGTCGCAGGTTTGAATCCTGCCTCGAGCATGGATGTGTGTGATGTCCTTAGGTTAGTTCGGTTTAACTAGTTCTAAGTTCTAGGGGACTAATGACCTCAGAGGTTGAGTCCCATAGTGCTCAGAGCCATTTGAACCATAGAACAAGGATAGCAAAGAAAATCAACCATGTCCTTCATTTATAGGAACCATTTGGACATTTGTTGCAGAAAACCTAACTATACAGGGGTAAATGTGGATAAAGCAGTTAGAAAGAGTAGTATTATAAAGCCACGGAGGCTTCAGCAGAGACTCAGCCTTTGTGGTGACTTTAAAAGTTCATCATATGACAGTTAGCAAAAGATTGAAGAGACACAACATTGTTGATGTTCAGCTTTCGACCATTACCTACAGTGATGATGTTGCTCAGCATACTTGTTTTTGAACTAACCTACCTTCAGTGTTAAAAGTGGTAGTAAATGACTTATCTAAACATTGTGGCCAGATGTTAGTGACAAAAGAGGACAAACAACAAGATAAATCAGAAACAGAATCATATAATGGCACAGTCACAATATTTACATGGAATGTATGCAATATGCACTAAGAAGCGACTCAAGTGGACAGCATAGACAAAAAATGGAATTCTTTCTTGGTGTTTCCTAAAACAAGATTAGGATAAAATGTAACAAGGGCATGGTAAAAACAAAGCACAACACTTCAGTTTGAATTATCCTATGCCAGGGAGAGAGTTCCATCTAATTCAGAGGATAGATTGTAATAAAGGGTTCCAGCTAATTCAGAGAACAGGCTATACTGAAGACTAGCAACTATAACACCAAAAGATAAACACTTAAGCACAAAGAAACAAATAAAAGGAGTGAAACAAATGAAACTGAGTTCTCAGGCTATAACTGTTAGAAATGATGACATGAAGGAATAGTTATTGTCAACCAGATTCAATGAGCACTTACTAAGACCAATCAACTGTTGAAACTCTATTTAATAATTCCCTTAAGACATATACTGACTTATGGCACTCTTGCTCACCAATGAAAAGAAACAGTACTAAACCAAATAGAAAAGGTAAAAAGCTTAAATGAGAACAAAATAATACTTATTATAAAGACTACCTGAAATGTAAAAAACACTAAAAAGCCAACCTTAAACTTGCCAAACAACCTGCCTATGAAAATTACATAGAGGGAGCCCCAAAAAAATGCAAGGCTACTTGGGATATTATACTTCTACCCAAACACAAGAGGTTCAACTTGAGCCAGAAGAGCTCAATAAATATTTTATAACTACAGTAAATGAATTAAAATTAAACAGTCAGACATACCAGCAACTGATATACTTGCTGATCAGCTACCTAAAGGGCATGAATTTTACTGTGACCCTGTCACACCAACAGATATACTAAATATTGTTAGAAAATTTTCAAACTCGAAAAGCATGGACTACTACTGGCTATCTAGCTACACAATAAAAAGGACAATACACCTCATTTGCAATCCACTTGCTTTAATTATGAATAAATGCCTAGAAGTTGGAGTTTTCCCTGATCAGCTAAAAATGTCCAATGTTATACCTATATACAAAAATGAGAAAAACACCTCCCTGAAAACTATAGACCATTGTCTATTGTACCGATCTTTTCCAAAATATGTGAAGCAGTTTTCCACAAACAGCTAAGCAACTATTTTGAAAAGTATGACCTTCTCTGTAATAGACAGCACAGTTTTCGACAAGGGAAAAATATCACCTCTGCAGTCCTTGAAATAGTTAATCAGACATTAACTGCATTTGAAAATAAACAAACAGTCTCACTTGAACTTTGTGGTCTGAGTAAGGCACTTGATTGTATCCCCTTTGACATTCTGCTAGACAAACTAAAGTATTATGGTATAAATAATCCAGAGTTACAAATAATCAACTCTTACCTAAATGACATGAGACAATTTGTGTCAATTCAAAACAGACACTCTTCTATGAATAGTGTCACATTTGGTGTACCTCAGGGCTCTGTCCTCGGTGCTTTCTTCTTCATTGTTGCAATTAATAATTTGCCATCCTATGCTGGGCCTGAGTCAGTTATCTGCTATGTGGGTGAAACAACTTTAATCAGCACAGATCGAGATTTATCAAAGCTCCTCCAGAAATCACAGGACACTCTCACCTCAACACTAAACTGGTTCTCGGGTAACAAACTTCTATGTGATCCAGAGAAAACTCAGCATCTGCCGTTGGGACCGGCTAAAGAGGAAGAACCAAAATCCGTAAAACTGCTTGGAATACACATTGATTCCAAACTTAACTGGCAACCTCATATCAACCATGTCTGCAAAAAGTTATCAAGGGTGTCCTGTCTCATTTTGAAAGTGTCTGATATAGTGAGTAACAAATATCTCAGAACAGCTGACTTTGGACTTTTTCAGTCTCATATATATTGTGGGCTGTTACAATGGGGCCACTCATGTCATGTCAGTGATATACTACTGATGCAGAAAAAAGGTGCTACAAATAATGTGCAAGGTTAGTCCAAGGGAACACTGTCATCCTTATACATCAAAATGAAAATAATGACAGTGATAAACCTTTATATATATATGCATCACTGATATATGCTACAAAAGAACACAACAAAATTAAATACCAGAGAGAACACACACTTTCACGACAACAGAAACTGAGTATTGACATTCGTACACATAGGCTGACGAAACCAGGCAACTCTCGTAAAGTGAACTGTTTGAAATTATTTAACAAATTACCACATACTGCACTCAACACACCTTTCAATAATTTTAAAAGTAAACTGCACAAATGGTTAATAGACAATCTATACTACAGTCTTACAGAATTCTTGGATACTTGTAACATAGAAATTGAGTTTTTAGTCTATGATTGCAATACTGTACAATTGATAAATGTAGCATAAATAATTTGTACTTGTAATGTAAACACTAACTAATATAGGCTAGTAACTTCTTATGTATCTTGATATCATTATAAGGCCTATTTCACTACATGTGGTCACAGCAAATAAAAATTAAAAACAAAAACAAAAAACTACAATGGCAGCAAAGATGAGACCTAATGATAAACAATCAAGTGAAGATGTAGCAGATTTAGTGTGTCAAGAACTGCACATACCACTGATGGGCATAAATTTAAAAAATACACTCACTAAGGTGGTTATAAAACCTCACACGGTCACTAGAAAGGTAATTCTTACAGCTACATGATATTCTTAGTAAGATACTAAAATTGTGTGATAGCTTGATAAACCTTGAACTATTTTCTTAGCATGTCAGTAGGTCAGAGTATTTTCGAACAGACACACAGTAGTAGCATTCACCTCTATAAAATAACAATAAGCACTATTCACCTCTATGTATTGACCCATTTTCTCGTTCCAGTTTTTTCACTGAAGGAAATAAATAAATCGGTAGCCCACAATATACAGCAACTGGGAGCAAGAAAGTGGGGAACTAATCAGTTCTTAAATAACTGAAAGTACAGACTCAAAAGAGTATGACAAAATATCAAACAGGCTTACGCAGATCATGTCACTGCTTATCAGAATGTTCTAGGTCACCTGTGCAGCGTGTCTCTCAAGTGCTGTTTCCAATTTTTCAAACTAATTAAAATGCTCCCTGTTAAAGCATCTAATAAAAAAGGGATAAAGTGAGAATTAGACAGTTAAAGTACAGTTTCTGTACTATTAGTGTTTTTGAAACTTTCTCAGAAGGAGTATACAGGATATTCCAGGAGAAATGGTCAGCATTCAGGGATACAACATAAATGCTCATCCGAAGTATAAAATTCTAATAAACATGGGCTGTAAAATACTTATCTTAAGAACTATGAGAACTTGTTCCATAGAAGAGATGTGTTTCACACTAGTGAAGATGAAGTCCACTTAGCTCTTAAGGTATGCCTTTTAGATCCCAAGTTTCTAGATTTTTTTTCTTTGAATAACTGTTCGTGCCATATTTCTGAATATTAACGATTCCTCCTGGGACACCCTACAAGAGAAGTAAAAATCACAGTCCACATAATTTGCTATCAGACCAATGGTTTGGCTCCAGGAAAACATCAATAATGGCTCACAGAGAATAAATTTAACCTTAAATTTAGTAAAATTTTATTACCACAGGATGTGAGCCAAGTGCCTTTGGCTCACATAGTTTAATGGAACGTGAGAAAACATAAAAATAAAATAATACATAATAGTGACTGACTTTTATGATGAACTTGTTAACTGTCCTCCAGCACAGCCTGCATGAAAGGTTCTCTATGAAAAAAAGCCATATATGACCTCACAAGTGAGATTTTGGCTGATCTAAACATTATCTTATTGCTCTTTCCTGTTACTGCACAAAGACATAAGGTTGTGGACCATAAAATTCCATGTGATAAAAAATGTTATGTCATATATTGCATACCTGTTGCCTGGACAAAGACTTACCTTCCACACAAAAAACAGTGTCACACTGATGAAATGCCCTACAGGATTAAAATAAAGTCAGAAAGGAGAAATAAAAAAATATGGAAAAGCTTGGTGTTGGGTCAACTCCTGATATCAGTTCAACTTATGTGAAATGTAGTGTAGTAAAATGTATAAAGACACATATCATGTCGCATTGTACATTTTGTTGGTCTTTTTGATAAACTTCTGTATGGTGACCTCTGACAACTTTCACACAACATATTGCAAGTTATGTCCATTGCAATTATGCCTATTGCCTTCACAATTCTATGACATCTTTCATTTTACTGGAATAAATTAATAACAGAAAACTATCGCAGCATCCCGTACTCTACAAAAAGAAGGGCTGTGGCTTTCTCTTTACTAATAAAAAAGTTGTTCACTAGTAGTTTCTGGTGAGCAGATTAGCACTAGTTGTAACTGGTAGATAGTTTAGTTTACTTACTCTGTGGTGACTACTTCTGCCTATTAACATACAAAGTGACTTGTTCTACATCTTTGAATGATCCCTTTTCGTGATGGGATTTGAAAAATATAATGTCACAATGAATGAATAATTGAATGGCAAAATGAATATCTCCCAATGCCGCAGGATTTACACTACCAGTCTTTACACAGTGCAGGTTGGCATTAAGAGTTGCCATTCATAACTGCTTTGGTTACTGAAATTAAGAACCTTCTTTCATTAACAAACTGTTTTATTTTAAATTATAATCTGGCAAATAATTTATGGACACATTGCATGATCTGACAATGATATTCTGTGCAGCCTATAAGTTAATTTTTATCTTGGCACAATCCAATATCACATCAGCAAGTTCTCCAGCATTATATAAATATATATTTTATGTTAATATTATAATTAATATCATAACACTGTTGTCTCAATTGTTAAAACCAATGAAATATATTACACTTTTCAAGTCAGTATTAGCAACAGACAGTATGAATCAGATATTATATAGTATTAACATACATTTGTTACTTCACAGGCCTCATATGACTACTTGGATTACCTGACAAATACACAACGCAAGCAACTGGACCTGCTTCAATATGAAAAGAAAAAGCGGACTGCACATTTTCATAAGTTAATGGTCAGTACAGGCAATATTTGTATAAAATTACTGTGATAGGTGTTAATTATGTGATTATCACTAACTTTTTTTAAACACAGTCTGAAAAAATGACTATCGAAGCCAATCTGGAGGCTCTGAGAAAGGACTACACGCAAAGACTGAAGGAGCTGACAATTCAGAACAAGATTCAAGATATTTATGAAAAGCAGAAAAGAGCAATAGCTTTTGTCAGAATATATGAAAGCATTCTGGCAATACAGAGAAAGGTAACAATACTTCCATTGAAATATACTTTTATTTTAGACTTGTTTCACGGATGGGAGGGAGTAAGAGGGCCAAGGGAGAGAATGGCAACATTTAACGCCACACAAAATACAATAATGGTAACTATAATAATTGTGGAAATGGCCAACAACACAAACTAATCTAAATTACAAAGGTAAAGACAGAGGCTGATATGAGAGGAAATGTGAGAGGGTTACTACCTGCCTATTGCAAAAATTTCAGCTGAAGCAGGACAAACACATAATGTTAAAACTATGAAGCAACAAATTTAAAATATTCTTCACCAACAGTTTCTTACCAGAGATGAAAAAGAAAACGAAAATGATACAAGGACAAAATAATTATGTATTTTTTCACAGGCAAAATTTGCTATTTTTGAGTAGCTTCTGCTCTACCTCTACAATCTTCGTAATTGAACCTTTTCTTTCTCCTGTGTCTGATGATGGTGAAGAAACCACGTAGGCAGTTTCACTAATATATTAGACTACAGAAGTGAGGTTCACATTTGAGTGTATCTCATCTGATAATACTGGCTGCATAATAATTAGTTCTATCGTTGTAGAAGCAGAAATGCAGTAATAAGTATCTGCCTTAGAAACAGTCCCCCCCCCCCCCCCCCCCCCTCACCCACAGTCCTGGGAACTTTTCCATACCATTACTAAACCTCACTAATTCTTTCCTTTCAAGTCTTCTGCCAGAAGAAGGAGCCTCTGGCTCCGAAAGCTTGCATGTTTCCACATATTTTTTTACGTGTTCTTTCCTGGAACCACTTGGTGAGTAGATTATTTATCTACCATGTTATATTTTCAAACACTGGTTATTTTGGAGCATACCTACACTGCTCTCTTTATAACTGAAAAACTCTTATGTAGGAAGGCTATTCTCTTCAGTCTCTTTGTAGAATAACAAGATAAAAAGCTCCAAAAGCTGACAAATGAAAATTACAGGAGAGCATGATTAAGGTTTAATGGTCTGTCTATGAAAACATCAATAGAAACAGAACATAAGCTTTGAATGCACAAGCATGCCAAATGAAATTGGCTGTATTCGAAGAATAGTTCCGGCATTTACCTTAATGGATTCAGGGAAACTATAGAAAACTTAAATCTGGATTGCCAGACAGGGATCTGAGCAAATTAGTCTGGAAATATGACTCTCTCATCAGTCAGACTTATACTTGAATCAACAAGTGCTTAGAAAAAAAGAGATACTTGAAGGAGACTAATAGACTCCTTACGGAAAAATTCTCTGATCAGGTACACAACCTACTAATGATTTCATTTGCGAGCCTTCAACCACAAACTGAATATCAATGCTGCCATTTTCACTGAGAAGAAGTTGTGCAAGCCATACTGACAAAGCAATTTTTTTTCTTTATAAGCACAATATGGTGTAATGTGGGGGAAATGGTAGGTTAGGAGATAATATGAAAATGAGAAAACAATCCACTTCATTTGATTCCTAACATTACTAAAATCTAATTTTTAAAATCTTACCGAAATCTGTACACTTGGGGAAACACTCCCCTTTTTGAATTATTTGCAGTATATTTATTTACAAATAGTGATTTAATGACTATTAGAGTGTAACTTTTTATAGTGGCAGTTTTATAATGAAATAACATAAAATATTACTCAAAAATGAATTCTAATAAATTTGACTATTTTCAGGATGTGCTGGTATATAACAGCGTCTTAAAAGCTTTACAAACAGATTCATACATTCAGAGTCAATGTGTCATACAAACTGTTGAAATGTACCAAATGGCACTAGAAGATGTTGCAACACTTGAAGCTGACAGCAAGACTCTTGAAAAATCAATAATATCTAACATGAAAGCCAAAGAAGCTACCCTTAAAGCTCTAAGGGATGAACTATATGACCTGACAGATGAATGCAAAGCCCTTACATGCAGAGAGGTAATAAGAACAATTTATTACAAGTATGTTTCATTATACATGTCATCTTTTTACTAACTTAGGACAAAAACTGTGTTTTAAATGAGTAACTGTATGCATGATCTCAACAGTAACCCCCTACTGCACATAAATTTGCACTTTTGTTTTATATAATTTGCACTCCTTGTCATTATTCACCATATGAAAAGACTTCTTTTACATCACACAATACAAATGTTGTTGTTGTTGTTTTGGTCTTCAGTCCAGAGACTGGTTTGATGCAGCTCTCCATGCTACTCTATCCTGTGCAACCTTCTTCATCTCTGAGTAACTACTGCAACCTACATCCTTCTGAATCTGCTTAGTATATTTATCTCTTAGTCTCCCTCTATGATTTTTATCCTCCATACTTCCGTCCAATACTAAATTGGTGATCCTTTGATGCCTCAGAACGTATCCTACCAACCGATCCCTTCGTCTAGTCAAGTTGTGCATCAAATTCTTCTTCTCCCCAATTCTATTCAGTACCTCCTCATTATTTACGTGATCTACCCATCTAATCTTCAACATTCTTCTGCAGCACCACATTTTGAAACCTATTCTCTGTTTGTCTAGACTATTTATCATCCATGTTTCACTTCCATACATGGCTACACTCCAAAAAAAATACATTCAGAAAAGACTTCCTGACACTTAAATCTATACTTGATGTTAACAAGTTTCTCTTCTTCTTCTTCTGCAGAAACGCTTTCCTTGCCATTGCCAGTCTACATTTTATATCCTCTCTACTGCTATAATCATCAATTATTTTGCTCCCCAAATAGCAAAACCCATCTACTACTTTAAGTGTCTCATTTTCTAATCGTATTCCCTCAGCATCATCTGATTTAATTCGATTACATTTCATTATCCTTATTTTGCTTTTGTTGATTTTCGTCTTATATCCTCCTTTCAAGACACTGTCCATTCTGTTCAACTGCTTTTCCAGGTTCTTTGCTGTCTCTGACAGAATTACAATGTCTTCGGCAAACCTCAAGGTTTTTATTTCTTCTCCCTGGATTTTAATTACTACTCCAAATTTTTCTTTGGTTTCCTTTACTGCTTGTTCAATGTACAGATTGAATAACATCGGGGATAGGCTACACCCCTGTCTCACTCCCTTCTCAATCACTGCTTCCCTTTCGTGCCACTCCATCTTGTGACCGACATCTGATTTCTGTACAAATTGTAAATACTCTTTCGCTCCCTGTATTTGATCCCTGCCACCATCAGAATTTGAAAGAGAGTATTGCAGTCAACATTATAAAAAGCCTTCTCTAAGTCTACAAATGCTAGAAATGTAGGTTTATCTTTCCTTAATCTATTTTCTAAGACAAGTCGTAGGGTCAGTATTGCCTCACATGTTCCTACATTTCTATGGAATCCGAACTGAGCTTCCCTGAGGTCGGCTTCTATCAGTTTTTCTATTTGTCTGTAAAGAACTGGTATTAATATTTTGCAGCTGTGACTTATTAAACTGATAGTTCAGTAATTTTCACTCCTGTCAACACCTGCTTTCTTTGGAATTGGAATTATTATATTCTTCTTGAAGTATGAGGGTGTTTCGTCCGTCTCATAAATCTTGTTCACCAGATGGTAGAGTTTTGTCAGGTCTGGCTCTTCCAAGGCTATCAGTAGTTCTAATGGCATGTTGTCTACTCATGAGGCCTTGTTTCGACTTAGGTCCTTCAGTGCCCTGTCAAATTCTGCACGCAGCATCATATCTCTCATTTCATCTTCATCTACGTTATCTCCATTTCCATAATACTGCCCTCAAGTACATCGCCCTTGTATAGACGCTCTATATACTCCTTCCACCTTTCTGCTTTCCCTTCTTTGTTTAGAACTGGTTTTCCATCTGAGCTCTTAATATTCATGCAAGTAGTTCTCTTTCCTCCAAAGGTCTCTCTAATTTCCCCGTAGGCAGTGTCTATCTTACCTCTAGTGATATATGCTTCTACACCTTTACATTTATCCTCTAACCATCCCTGCTTAGCCATTTTGCACTTCCTGTCGATCTCATTTTTGAGACGCTTGTATTCCATTTTGCTGCTTCATTTACTGCATTTTTATATTTCCTCCTTTCATCAATGAAATTCAATATCTCTTCTGTTACCCATGGGTTTCTACTACCCCTTGTCCTTTTACCTACTTGATCCTCTGCTGCCTTAACGATTTCATCTCTCAAAGCTACCTATTCTTCTTCTACCGTATTTCTTTCCCCCGTTCTTGTCAATCTTTCCCTAATGCTCTCTGTGAAACTCTATACAACCTCTGGTTCTTTACAATTCAATACAAACATAGTAAAGCATATGCTGGCATTAGAATAATGAAGATTTTTAATGCAAATGAGGAAACTGTTTATGTTAGTCCATTACAGACTATATGCTACAGTAAAGGTATATTATATGTTTGAATTTTTATTGGTCCTATAAATCCTGATTTTGTACATAGTTTGCACATTTGATATAGGACAAGTCTGATAAATATCTAACAGAAAGCATTATCAAACAATGAAGAAATGAGCATTTGAAAGAAACTTTTGAATAAGAAGAACAACTTTTTCCACATCTAAAATATATTTCAACATCTGTGTTCCAGTTGTTCTATGACATCTGATTCAACCTTCCCTCAGTCAAAGAATTATTCACTGCAACACATTTGTGGAAATGGAATTGTGCTCTGTTTCTACATGAATCATTTGATTTTTGTTTGGGATGTTTGGATATTATATCAAACTTGAAGAATGTAAGGTTGTGGGATCTATTTCATTTATTTTCATCTTATTTTGGCCGTTCATGTTGTTGTAAGCATTTTTTTAAAGGACAGCCAAAATGAAACTAATCTGAAAACTGTTTTCCCCATTTCCAGCGAGGAGGTAATTGCAAATTGGGACAAGCACATCAATGTTCACATTTTTCAACACGAAAAGCAAAGAGCAGTTCTCTTTCCATCACTCCACACTAAACCATTAGAATACATACAGTTCATATATAAGGCTGCTAAAGTTGAAAGAAAGCATTTTCTCCAGATCTGAGGACATGCACAGATGTGGCTTGAAGCCTGACCAGGAGCACATCTAGATGTTGAGGTTATGACCTGGCAGCAGCCATGAGGGCATCAGAGTTCAATGAAAAATACATGAAACTGTTGACATGGATAAATACAACAAAAGACAGACTATAAGACATGAAAACTGAGACAAGAGAAAAAGTTAAGAGGTTTTACAGAAATAAATTCAGCAAGAAGTTGATTCCATGGGCAATAAAAAATGGGACTTGTTTTGGGTAGTCCATGGAATGATTCGATTAAAACAAGACACAGCAGATAATTTGAACCAAGAGGCAGTTGTTACCTTGTCGCATTTATTATAGCATTTGAAGATTCGCTACCAAATCCTTGGATGGAGCACAGAAGCATACAGTCATGTCAAGCAACTTGGATCCTGAACCAGAAGCTGGGGCAAGCAGATACATCACAAACTGAATAGTTACTAGCAGTTCAGACATGTACTCCTGGAGTATTACTAGCCACAGCAAAAAGAAATTGAAAGATAAGCATTATTATTAATTTGACTTCTATCTACAACCTGAATGACACAATGTTAAATAAATCCATAGAAATTCCTAGAATTGATAGCTAGATCAGCGCCAGAGAGAAGAGGATTTGTTAGCATTATTTGTACTGTAAATGTCACAAGGTGCACAAGACAGGTTTGGAGACTGTGTAAAAGACAAATTGGAAATATTTTTAAAAGGCTGAATGGATGGCAAATAAATGAGATGGTATTTTAGGGTATAATTATAGGCAAAAATGCTGAGGGAACCACACAGCTCTACCAGACTGAAACTAATGATGGGACAGAATAAAGATGCAAATAAATTTAGGTCTCCGCAAGCATGGGAAAAAAATGTCAACAGAAGCACCCAACAACTGCAATGTACAAATAAAGAAAACTGAGAAGGGCAAGAGTAGCTACAGCAAGTGGATCAAGTTGACTTTGGAATTACTGAACTATCCAATGAGAACAATAAAAACAGCAGAAGTTATGAAAAAAATAGCGACTTTTGGAAGTGGGTATATATGCTAATGAAGACGAAAAAGAGGAATTAAATGCACAGGCAGAAAGAGAGGTGGAGAGAAATGGATATCCAGAGAAAAAAATTACATAAGAAGATAGATACAGGAATAATTATCCTAAATCAGTGTAGTGAGTGAACCTTTGCTACTCAATCCACTACATACTTTATTATGAATAAGGCTGCTAGATTATTGTAAAGATGTAACTGAGATAAATCTTGTGTTAGATTACACAAAATGCAGGCCAGATACATGACAACATAGATAGTTACGTGATCTCTCAGGTTTTCTCCGAATTATTGATTAATAATGTGATTCTAGGTGTTCTGCAGAGTTGTTGTTTCCATGTTATGCATAATATTTCAATGACTGACCCAACTGTCTTCTTCAGTGTCTGTCTGGACTCAAACCAGACAGTGAACTACTGTTGATCACACACCACTATTTATAGCCAAGTTCAATTCCCAGCACCTGCTAGTTTTGATGCTCTTTTGTTTTTCAGAACCTGCACTGATGTTCCACAAACCACAAACTCTAGAGGAATTTTCCAACTCTGGTGGATGTAATGCCCAGTGATATCTAAATAAACTGAGCACTGGACCCCACCCACTGCATAAATGAAATCTCCATCCCTGTTTACTAGATTTTCTGACACCTTCATTTAGATGGACTCCTCAATTATGCTCTCCCAGAAATTTGGCTTTTGTATCGCAATACTGGACTCATTATATTTCATTTCATGATTATATTTGAGGCAGTGTTCAGTGACAGCTGATTTGTTTGGTTGTCTTAATCGAGTGTGTCGTTGTTCCTTGCATTTCTCTTTGAGTGTTTCCAGTAAGACATGCCACATTTACATGGAATGTCATACACACCCAGCTTTAGGAGACCAAGATCATCTTCAAATTACAAAGAAGAATTTCCAACACTGCAGTAGTCGCGCCACGTTTTGTACCATCAGTGGTCGTTGTGGACTGTCATTGCACATGGATATAAAAATAGATTTACAAGTTAAAAAAAAACCAACAAAGTAACTGTGAATATATAATTTACTATGTTTAAATTTTAATGGCAGCTCAGATACGCATGTGCTCTGAAGCAAGCTGATAAGGGAACAGGTACAGAAAATCTCTCAATCTGCCACTGCCTGGGTTGTTAGCAGCATGACTTACTGAAGAATTGATATGTCCAACATTAAGTAGGTAATAAAATGTGACCATAAGCTATCAGTAAGTGGGTGTTGCACAGTTGTAGACAGCACACTACTTATCACGCATGTCTTCATCTCCTTTCGTCATAAATCACAAAACTATCTTTCCTGCTTTGCTCGTCTCTTTATCAAGATTGCCATCATGCTGGAGACTGGATACAGGTACAGCATTTTTGTCTTTCTTAGAAAAACAGTACGTAATACCAGTATAATATATCTTTTTTAAACAAACATATCTGAATCCTCTGGATGCTTACCAGGCTTTGTGAATTCAAGTAGCAATGTGATTCTACAAAAATATATAAATAGAACAATTAACTACTCTGTACCTAACAAAACAATGTAACTAATAAAAGGCAACAATGCAATAATAATGAACCCCCTGAGAGTAAACTATAATACGGCTACAACGACTTTCCTTTTACGATATCTTCTAAAGGCAATAATGTAGATTATATAGAATGCTGTTGCTTGTGCAGGACTGGCAGTCCTTAACTGTTGACTGTTCTACCGCCGCGGCTCTTGTCCAAATGAAACGCTAGAGTAATGTAGTACTGCTGACTGCCAAGAAGGTACTTGGGTCATGTGATTCCTAGGTCAAAAGACATTAGGAGGAAAGGAAAAATATGTTTGTGTGGACTGTCAGTCTGCATGCGACTACTGCAGGGTTAACTTTGTTGAAAGGAGTGAAACATACTGGATGCACTGTTTCTGTAGGAGTCTACCAATGTTTCAACACATTAGGCCAGCATAAGGTGGATGAGCAATTTTTGGCTTTTCTTCCTTAGTTTCAGTCTCAACCTTTTTATCTGGCATTTTTGTTTTCGAACTCTTTAGCACTGAATTCCTTTGTGACAGATGGTGATGACACAAGTTGTGGAGATAAAGGTCAGAGTGTGTTAGTTTTCTATACCCACTATGATTCAGGAAATTCAGTGCTAAAGACTCCCGTTCATGGAGCTCAAACATATTCAGACAAGAAGAGCCTTGTCAAAGAATTGACAACACCTACAAATAGTGTTCCAAAGGAATGGGTACTCAGATCACCAAACTGAACAATCAGTCGAAAACAGGAATGCCTGAGAAAGAGGTTGAGACTGACTGAGAAAGATAAGCCAAAAACTACGTATGTTGGTCAACTATGAAGAAAGATCCGTTCTTTTGGATATGTCCGAAAGAACAGATGCCATTGTAGTATATATATATATATATATATATATATATATATAGTTAAGGCTCACCGGCCACTTGACCATCTTCTTCTTCTGTGTGAATGCACAAACAGTGCCCGAACTCTTACGAGAATCGGCAACGCGCCGCGAATAATGAGTATAAGGGGCAGGGGCACTATGAATGTAATGCGGGACAATACGTTGAGAATGTGGGTTTCTCAGGAGGCGTGCCAGAGATAAATCCCTGCAGTCACGCTATCCTCTGTGTCCTCGGTGGCTCAGATGGATAGAGCGTCTGCCATGTAAGCAGGAGATCCTGGGTTCGAGTCCCGGTCGGGACACACATTTTCATCTGTCCCCGTTGATGTATGTCAACGCCTGTAAGCAGCTAAGGGTGTTCATTTCATTGTAATTTCAGCTTAACACTTTGACAAGGCACAACAGCAAGTGTGCATCTCCACCTGCTGTGGAGGTGCATTTATATTTTAGTGTTGTAACTTGGTGCTGCCTTGAAAGTCACTGACCATAGGGTCTGGGCGATAATGTCAACATGTGAACATAAGAAAAATCATTCTGAGATGTCATATCAATACAGCAGTACATATTGTGAGCTATGAGTTATGAGAGATCCGTATCATCTGCAGTTGTAAACGAAATTGTACAGTAGGCCATTACATGAACCAGAGTTGGAAAATGCTGGGAAAATTTATGTTTTATGGAATATCACTGCAGGCTCTGAAAAACAAAAAAACCATCAAAACTTTACTGGGCATCAGGAATTGAATTTAACTATAAATAACAGCACACAGCCAACAATAGTTCACACTCTGATTTGAGTCCAGGGAGTGAGCACACACAACAGCAAAACTTGAAGCATCTGAAGATGATGTCTGTGCCAGCTGTTGAAACATTGTGCATAAAATGGAAAGAACAATTCATCAGAACACTCAGAAGCACACCATTAAATAGTTATGAACAGCATGAGCAAGTATTTAAGGAACAAGAAACGACATGAAATACATATGTTATTGTTGAATGAATGTAGCAAATAGGAGTGAGAGAAGGAGAGAGAGAGGAGAGAGAGAGAGAGAGAGAATTCTGGATTGGGTCACCACCCCACTGGTTTGATGTGGATTGCCACAACTTCCCCTCCTGTGCTAACCTCTTCGTCTCACAAGGCATCCTTTGAATGTGAGGTTGCAAGCTCAGTTTTTAGTAAGGCTCATTTGAGAGCGCTGGGTTAACAGTTATGACAGGAAAAATATTAGCTGCTAATGACTCAGTATGTGCCTCAGGAAGGTGACAGAAAATGAGTGCCCGGAAGTTGAAGAGATCAACCTTCTACAGGATGTATGTATTACACTTTTCAAAATAGACATCTTTGACATTCAAGAAATGTTCAAAACAAACTATCAACTTGCAACATGAACACCAAATGAAAAATGGTGCACAAAAATGATCACAAAGGTTCGCACCATCAAGGTCGAAGGTGAACGTATAGGATGTTCATCTAGGAATCCACTCGCATAGAATGCATGTAGAATCTATTGGCATAACAGCATGATGAGAACTGATGGAATGTGATGGCATGCAACAGTCTGTTGTAGAGCTTATCAAGAAACTGACTATCCTTTAAGGCGTAGCTGCAGATAGTGCAATAATATGTTTTATAGGCAGGGAAAAAACAAACATTCAGAGGCTGAATTTGTCCAGTGGATCCAGGTGGTATGAATTACAATGTCACACACTTTTCATGAGACATAGTTTGCTTTAAAAAACTAAGATTTTTATATGCAAACCAGGAAGCAAGCAAAAGCAAGTTATTTTGACCAGCTATTGGCCAAAAGCAGTGCTCACACCATAGTTGCAGTTCTCTTACATCCATTTTGCCACTTTTGCTTGCTTTGACATAAATATTCCATATTGCCCTTGCAAGATCATGCACGTGATGAAGAGCTGTATGGAACAATGCACCTCCAACTTCTTGCAGCACAATAAATAACTTTCTAGCCAATATACCATCTGATTAACAGTTGGCATAGTAGTATACGAATGCGTTAAGGCACTGACGTTAGTTGATCTTGATATGGCTCTCTCGGTATCTCTAATTTCCACAGTTCCTTTCATATGCATTTCCTCTTCTTCAAATCCCATCTGCTTAAGGTTGAACACAAATTCCTTACTGAAAAATGGGATAAGTTTATTTATACCATCTACAAATTTTCAGGCCAATACCAAAATTGTCTAGTTGATACTTTTTTTTTAAATTTCATTATTTTATGTCTTCCAATTCTGTACAACTGTTTGATGTTATGCAACCATCCCCTGCTTCCCTTAAAATCACTGTAACCAATGTTGCACATAATTTCATGTGCATAACATAGTGTGTCAGTATCATCCTGTAAATTATATCGAGCATTCTTTAAGTGTGCAAACACCAATTTTTGTAACAAGTGTGCCTTGTCCTCTCGAATATCCTTAGTTCTTCTTACGCACCACATGGTCATATTGTTGCGGACTTATTCAAAATCTGTTTTTTCTACATGGCTTGACACCTACTTCAGTATCACTTTCACTTTTTAAGCATGTATTGTCATCACTGTACTCCTCATGCACATTGTCTGCACAGTTGAGAGTATGTGATACCACACATTGCACTGACTCATCTTGTAGAAATGCTAATATTTTATCTGCCATTTCTTTCTAACTCTGCAAAATTCCTTGGGTTCCTTTCTGATGAACTGTCAACTTTGGCAACTGTTGTAGATATAAGGCAATGTTTGTTTTGTTTCTTGTTGCCACTGCTCTGCTTTGTATCAACACCACTAACAGTGTGGCAATGTTGTGAGTTACATGTTGACTAAGCAGTTCAATTACGGTCTGTAGCCACACACTGTGCTCACCATTGGATATCTCCAGTCCTGCCCCTGTTGCCATTAGCAGCCAATATCATGATTGCTTGGTAGACAATATGTAGGGTGTCAAATACCAAAAACATAATTGGCCTTTGGCGACCTTGCACTTAAGGAGTTCCTTCTCAGTGCAGCACTTACACCCAAAGTCCTCAATGTTTGTTTGATGTATCCCAGTCTTTGTCTTCCACTATAGCTTTGCTCTGTGCAGAATCATTTAGTACTAAGAAAGTTACTCACTGATGTCTTAACAAATGTCCTATCCCTCCCTGTAATCAATGTTTTACATAAAATTCTTTCCTAGCTGATTCTGTGCATAATTTATGGAATCTGAATATGCAAAAAGTAAATACTTAAACCAGCTGCTAATGGGATACCGTCTGTTGTCTGCTCTTATATGAGAGCCACATAAAGCAGAAAAGTAAAGTACTGTTGAATGTGCTATAGACAAAACAGATGTAGCAGGTATAACATAGGATGAAGTGGATCAAAGAAATGAAGAATGAATGGAGTGCTTTTATGGAGACATTAAGAATGAGGTTTGAACAGATAATAAAAACCAGTGGGGCTCTCAAGACAAAACTTTACAATAAAAAAAAACCATAAGATGACAAGATCAAAAACATGCATATGCACCTGTGTTTATCGCTATGTCTGTGGGCGGTAATGTACTAAATGGCAATAAAGTGAACAGCAGTCAACAGCGATGCACTGAAGTTGAAATGGAATTAAAACAAAGAGTTTGATGTGTAAGTTATTTAGATCGGGTAATAGAAGAGTGCAAGTCAGAAGTATTTATAAGACGCAGTCATATGAAAATGAGACAGATGTAAAAAAGTAAGTAAACTATTTATTATTTCAAAAGTAATAACCATAACTATTAGTGCATTTATCCCAATGTGAAAAAAGATGGTCAAGGCATTCATGGAAAAATTTTTGCGGTTACATATGAAATCATGATTGTACCTGGGTATGCACCTCTTTATTCAAAGCATATTGATAGCCACAAATGTCTTTTTTCAGAGCACCAAAAATACAGCAGTCGCATGGGGAGAGATTGGGACATATGGAGGATGTGTAAGGACCTCCCAGAACAACTTCTGCAGCATAGTCGAAACAATCTTGGCAACACGGGGGCGTGCGTTATTCAATTAGAATCAACTAAAGTACAAGTTGAAAACAGAAAAAGTGTAGACCCCAAAAAAATGTAAAAAAGCTTTTGTATTTCCTACGAAAGTAAATTATTTTGAAGAGTTTACACCTAATGTCAACCAAATACACCATCTCTCAAACAAACTGCAAAAGACAGGTGCAAAATTTATTTGGACCACAGCATGCAAAGAGGCTTTACTATCACTAAAGTCATGCTTAAAATTGCTCCGCTCCCCCTCCATGCCTGGCTACGTTTACATCAGACACACATTTAGTATCAGCCACTTATATTTCACAGTGTGGCAAAGGTGTGAAAATCCAAATAGATTGCAACAGTCCATAGCTCATATTTCCAAAATACTGTTAGTGGTAAAACTAAATTACTCACACACAGGTTAGGAGACCAAACTACCAAAATTCCATGCATCAGTATTCCTCTTGAAACAGTCCAACACCTACAAAGGCTCCTCAGTAATTTCAGTCATTCAATTTATTATACACACACCACATGCACCCTCCCCCCCCCCCCCCCCCTTCCTCCCCTGATGAAGCCTCATCCCAAATGTAGGTGTTCAAACTATGAGTTTTACATGGACAAGGTGCTCCTCAAACCTGGATTGTAGCTTTCAGTACATGCTATACTATTTTCCTACTACAGCATATGAAGCAATAAAAATTACATGATAAGAGCTGTTGGGGCTGTAACTGTGGTTAAACATTTTCAGTTTGGATGACCACAGAGCCTACCATCACGCATAATGCCAGTGACAATTCTCACTTTGGCAACACCTAAATATCAGCTACAGTGTCACCCTGCTGTCAACAGAAGATTCAGAAGACAGGGTGGTTTGTTTTGAACACATGCTAGCTGCAGGTACTATAGAGTTTCTCAATTATGGCCACAGTGGATTTTACAGGTGAAGGCTCTTGCAATGCAGTATATCCATTGGCTGGATATGGACAATGACACAGAGTGGGCAGTCCAGGATTGCAACACTCACACCACCTAACAAGCAGAGTCTTCACAGTAGTGCTCTTAATGGCCCATACCCAATCATCAGTGGGAGTGGGTGCACATATTGTTTGTGGGTCCATTATGGACGCAGCATGGTTGACGGGTATGGGAGATCTATCCTGTTTACTGTTACTTTACCTGGAAGTGAGCCACCACACTGCAGGTTATGATTCAGACCCTAGCAAGAACTTTGCCAATGAGGGGGTTCTATGTATAACAGTCACACAAAAAGCCCAGAATTCGTATTCACAGTTATCCACAACTTCTCCCATATGGATGGATCTGCACTTGAGCATCTCCAGTGGTTGGATAGATCACAGCACACCAAAATGTTGACAGTGATGAAAACAGCGTCTTCAGAGAAAAATCTCATCAGTTTACTCTCAACATACAACTAAATTTCTGTCCACAACTGCGGCCTCCACCTGAACATACTTCATGGATGCAGGTATAGAGTACTCCTGTATCTGTTTACCCACTACAATGTGCCTAAGAAACACAACAGTGTCTTTATTAATGCATAATATACAGGGTGTTTCAAAAATGACCGGTGTATTTGAAACGGCAATAAAAACTAAACTAGCAGCAATAGAAATACACCGTTTGTTGCAATATGCTTGGGACAACAGTATATTTTCAGGCAGACAAACTTTCGAAATTATAGTAGTTACAATTTTCAACAACAGATGGCGCTGCGGTCTGGGAAACTCTATAGTACGATATTTTCCACATATCCACCATGCGTAGCAATAATATGGCGTAGTCTCTGAATGAAATTACCCGAAACCTTTGACAACGTGTCTGGCGGAATGGCTTCACATGCAGATGAGATGTACTGCTTCAGCTGTTCAACTGTTTCTGGATTCTGGCGGTACACCTGGTCTTTCAAGTGTCCCCACAGAAAGAAGTCACAGGGGTTCATGCCTGGCGAATAGGGAGGCCAATCCACGCCGCCTCCTGTATGTTTCGGATAGCCCAAAGCAATCACACGATCATCGAAATATTCATTCAGGAAATTAAAGACGTCGGCCATGCGATGTGGCCGGGCACCATCTTGCATAAACCACAAGGTGTTTGCAGTGTCGTCTAAGACAGTTTGTACCGCCACAAATTCACGAAGAATGTCCAGGTAGCGTGATGCAGTAATCGTTTCGGATCTGAAAAATGGGCCAATGATTCCTTTGGAAGAAATGGCGGCCCAGACCAGTACTTTTTGAGGATGCAGGGACGATGGGACTGCAACATGGGGCTTTTCGGTTCCCCATATGCGCCAGTTCTGTTTATTGACGAAGCCGTCCAGGTAAAAATAAGCTTCGTCAGTAAACCAAATGCTGCCCACATGCATATCGCCGTCATCAATCCTGTGCACTATATCGTTAGTGAATGTCTCTCGTGCAGCAATGGTAGCGGCGCTGAGGGGTTGCCGCGTTTGAATTTTGTATGGATAGAGGTGTAAACTCTGGCGCATGAGACGATACGTGGACGTTGGCGTCATTTGGACCGCAGCTGCAACACGGCGAACGGAAACCCGAGGCCGCTGTTGGATCACCTGCTGCACTAGCTGCGCGTTGTCCTCTGTGGTTGCCGTACGCGGTCGCCCTACCTTTCCAGGACGTTCATCCGTCACGTTCCCAGTCCGTTGAAATTGTTCAAACAGATCCTTTATTGTATCGCTTTTCGGTCCTTTGGTTACATTAAACCTCCGTTGAAAACTTCGTCTTGTTGCAACAACACTGTGTTCTAGGCTGTGGAATTCCAACACCAGAAAAATCCTCTGTTCTAAGGAATAAACCATGTTGTCTACAGCACACTTGCACGTTGTGAACAGCACACGCTTACAGCAGAAAGACAACGTACAGAATGGCGCACCCACAGACTGCGTTGTCGTCTATATCTTTCACATCACTTGCAGCGCCATCTGTTGTTGAAAACTGTAACTACTGTAATTTCGAAAGTTTGTCCGCCTGAAAATGTACTGTTGTCCCAAGCATATTGCAACAAACGGTGTATTTCTATCGCTGCTTGTTTAGTTTTTATTGCTGTTTCAAATATACCGGTCATTTTTGAAACACCCTGTATAAAGAGAAATTCTGAGATCATCCACAATTGGGCATTGAAAGAAATCCAATGGCGACAAGTGAAAATTTGTGCCAGACGAGGACTCGAACCTAAATTTCCTGCTTGTCGGTCACCTTAACTACTTCAGCTACCCAAGCATGCTTCCCGTCCAACCCAAATTACCACATGTTGCACACAACAGATGTAATGCCACCTGTCCATTATCATCATTGCTCTCAGCCTCACCTGATTCCTTCAAAATTTCAGATGAAGAGTGCATTCATACTAAAGGAACCATTGCTTGACTCCAAGGCACATATATTTATATGTGTGGTGTTAGTTCTTGCAGACATGATACCTTCAGTGCAGATGCACTTTTCATTTGACCTCTTGAGAGGATCAGGTGGGGCTATGAGCAATGAAGATAATGAACATGGGATACTAAGTCTGTAGTGTGCAACATGTGGGAATTTGGGATGGATGTGATGCATGCTTGGGTAGCTGAAGTAGTTAAGGTGACCGACAAGCAGGAAATTTAGGTTCGAGTCCTCGTCTGGCACAAATTTTCACTTGTCGCCATTGGATTTATTTCAATTTTATTTTATTTTATTCTTTTTTATTTTTTTATTTTACACGTCTAGTTCTGTCGGACCAGATTGAGGAGCAAATCTCTAAGGTAATGGAACTCGTCAGTACATGAAATTACAACATAAAAGTAATAACCAATAAACTAAAATGTTTATGAAGCCAAAGAAACACAAGCCATAAGTTTATGTAAACGCAATCAACGATATAACACAGGAATCAGATTAATTTTTCAAGGAACTCCTCGACAGAATAGAAGGAGTGACCCATGAGGAAACTCTTCAGCTTTGATTTGAAAGTGCATGAATTGCTGCTAAGATTTTTTAATTCTTGTGGTAGTTGATTGAAAATGGACGCTGAAGTATACTGCACACCTTTCTGCATAAGAGTCAAGGAAGTGGGACCCAAATGCAGATTCGATTTCCATCTAGTATTAACTGAGTGAAAGCTGCTAACTCTTGGGAATAAGCTGATACTGTTAACAAGAAATGACAATAAAGAAGAAATATATTGAGAGGCCAGTGCCTGATAGCAGCTTTTGTCATGAAAACCTATAATGTTGCTTCATTCTGTGACTGTGCTGGAGCCTTTGATTTGTGGGCTACAAAATTCTACATGAAAAACCAAAATGATATAGCATTAAGGACTTCTTTCCAGCATGAATGGTGTCGTACCTTCATGACAGGAAATAATAAAACATACTATCTAAACCATAGTAATTAAATGAAACTCAGAATAGGGAACACAAAATGTGGTACATTTGCTTCATAGTGGGTACCACAGCAATGCATTTATTAAAAGACAGTGATATTTTCTGCTTTTACTGTATTAACTTCATCTGTTTATAACTAGTTTCAGTCCTCTACACCATACTCAAGTGATTTTGTAGTTCTGCAACAGAAAACTATGCATTATATATTGAAATGTCAGTGTTCTTAAATTCATTTTGGTTCACAAATGCTGTCTTGTTGATTTGACGGCATTTGTGAACTAAAAGCAATTAAAAACATTAGTTTAAAGACACTGACATTTCAATATGAAAGGCATAGTTTTCTATTATATAACCACAAAATAACTTGAGAATGGTCTACAAGACAAACTAGTCATGAACAAATAAAATTAATACAATATAAAGTGAAAGTGACACTTTCTTTTAATAAAATGTGGTGTCATACAAATCTCATTATGATGTCCCCTTCTGTTTCTACTAACATAAATCACTTTTTAGTGACTTTTAAAGGTTTGTCCTTCACTGATGACAGAAGAATACTAATTGAGGATCTAAACTTAACCATACCAGGCACAAACCAATTGATGGCTCAGCTGGCCTACACCTGGCTCACAGAAAACAATTAAAAGTGGATCACAGAAAACAATTAAATGTATTAATCTCACAAAAGTGTATAATGCACAATTTGAAAATAAAGAGTGTCAATACATGGGAAAACTAATCAAGCTCGGTTTGGTGTTTTGTATTCAGAAGTGTACTTCTCCGAGTTGACTTGAAGATAAGTATGATGAATTATTTTGCTTGGTTTCAGTCCATGTTCCCTTACAGAATTATCTTCTGGAGAAAAGCTTCTCCAACTGAAGTATTTACTCAGCATAAGGGATCAATAAGAATACTTTGTAAAGTTGATAAAAGAGATATTGCAAATGCTTTTGGGACTCCTACACACATTTAAAACTTATTTATTCCTTAACAGTATTTGTTGACTGACAAAAAAATTCCATATAGAGTTTGCCCCCTTGCCTAGGATTAACAGTATAGGTCTGTATTTTGGTCTAAATGTCAACAAGTTGCTGTCTTTGGCACAACAATAAACTGAGAACTCCTATAAAACCAAGAGAAAATTAAAAAATTACCTCATTAAACATGGATACCAATTACGTGATAATCTAGATGGAAGATCTAAATACTGCTATTATCTGCATGTCAAGTAGCAACACTCAGTGTAAACAGACTTCTATTTCTACAGCAAGTAGGTTAGATATTAAGTTGTCAACAAACAGTAACTAATTAATAAAACTGAAGAAACAAGAGCTATTTTTTCCAATGTAGAAGCCTTCCCGTTAATTTAACAATGTACCAGTTTCACAGCATTTAATTAGTAATGTATTTTCTAACAGCCCTTCTCTGTTTAAGGGCAATATTTCTGGAACACAGTGACTGAACTGACAGACAGAGACGGCAGGGGAAGTGGGGTAGAGGTGCGAGGTGGGGGGGAAGGTGAGAGAAGTGAAAGGCGGCTGCTATTCCTCTCTAACTTATATCTTTCACAGAATGATTATTCAGCTTTGCTCAATTAAGTCAAAGTTTCTGCTAGCTACAACCAGGTAATAACTATATCTTGTAATACATTTGAACTGCAACTGTCTAGTACACTGTTCCACATATTTGTACAAAATTACTGACTCAGCCTCACACAATATTTATAGAATTTAAGATAATATTTCTATGTAGGGTGATGAAGACCTCAAAGATCAAGTGGAAAGAACACCAAGCGAAATGGAACTAGCTGAGGAGTTGACCCACCTTGAAATGACAATGAGGAAAATCCAGAACTTCACATCTGTCTCTATCTGCGATGAAATTTTTCCTAGGTAAAACTCATGAATGTCGCAAACATAAAAATATTCTTTGACACGTCTCAAAAATTGCAAATTATTACAAATATGATGGCTTTGATTTGTTTCTAAAAGCTAAAAATTAACAACCAGTATAAGGACAGAAACATCAATCTTATCATGACATTCCTTCCTACCAGGATAAAAAATCAGCTTCAGGAAAAGCAATGGATTGTCGAGCGACTGCAGCGAGCTTCTCAGCTCTATTACATGACATCGGAGAAGAAAAGCACAGCAGAGATGGCAGCTGTTTCCTTGAGGAATGCAATATCTGAAATTGCTTGCAAGTAAGTTACAAATAAAGTAAAATAAAATGCTTAGACATAATGAGCAATGTGGTACTGAAACAAAAATATTTGCTAATTGTCTGAATCATAATATTGTAATATACTGTCTTTCACTGGAGAAATTAAGACTTCAGTTTTTCAAATTACTTTAGTTTCAGCTGTGAAACCATTTTCAATTGAAAGTACATTGAGATGTGTTGGACCAATTGCACCAGATAAGGAAGTACGTACAGCCTTACAGAAATTGCAAGACCTTTTCTTGTGAGAAATGCTACTATTGCACATGCTTCTCAAGTAGCACAAACCATTGGATACCACTTACAGGGTGAAGCAGAGGTTTCAGGACAGCAATCTGACAGGGAATTGACATCATGACACCTTGGACAGTCAACTGAGCCAACAACAAGCTTTAGCACAAAATATCCCCCCCCCCCCCATGCATTGTATGCATACTTGCAAACAAATGCTCCATTCTGATATATATAGGCAGCAGCTGAAGGTATTTATGGTGCAGACAGTACACTGCTATGACTGTCGTGTTCAGGTTGCTTTCATATACACAGTTTGACCCAAGACGGATGGTAAATATTCAGGGGTATGACAGGAATGACCATTTGAAGGAAAAAAACTTCATATGGACATGTGGCCTATTCTGAATGGCTGTTGAGATAGAACACATTTAATGTACATTGCTATTTACTTTTAGTATTATTCATTTCCTGTACTACAACAGGTAGTGAACATTAAAATATGCATTTTACAGAGTATCATATGAAAAATATTTATTTTTAACCACCACATGTACAAACACAGTTAACCAATGCCTCTCACTAATACACCTTCAGTCCCCCACACTACCTCACTTACAACACACCAAGGACAACTGCACTTTCAATGGGATAGTTTAATGGCAGAAAGACATGCTGAGCAAATAGGCTGAAAGCAACAAGGTAGGTTGGGCGAGGATAAAATGTCAATGAGGTTCGGTGGGTGGACACACACGTGAGTGGCACTAGCCCACAAAAAAATGCACATTAAATAAGTTCTATTATGGAAACCATATGGAATGCACATACTGCCATAAACCAAGAAATTTCCAAGTGTATGTCATAGCTGCAAAAGACAATGTAAAACTGGCTGCCCCAGCACTGTTCCATCAATAAATATATTTACTATCACCTTTAATCCTGAAACATGTTAACATACAATTTTATTGTTGTTTGGTCAACTGCATTATTTATTTCAAGTGGATATGGTAGTATCAATGTTGTTGGTTAAACTGCAATCCCCCGCACTCCTATCTTTTACCTACTCTTAAAACTCCAGGAACCTAGCCCCACAGGTCTCCCTACTGGTCATCGCATTGTGGCTGGGCACAATGCTCCCACAGAATGAACCTCTGCCTTTGCTGAAAAACACCTCCAAACTATTGTCTGCAAACGCTCATCCTGCAATGAAGGCACTGATCATTTCCTTCATCACCTCTCTACAGTTCCTATCCCATTATCACCAGACTCTTTGTTGGTCAGGGTGGATGTAACATGCTTTTACAATATCCACCATGCAACCTTTCCCAACATGGCCCTGATACCAAATCCGCAATTGCTTTCTTAATGCTCCTAGCCAACCATATCCAGACCCACAATTATTTCACTTTCAAATGCCAGATCTACATAAATAAATCTGTGGTACTGCCATGGATACTCACATGGCACCATTCTATGCCAACTTATTTGCGGGTCATCTGGAGGAATCCTTCTTATTCAGTCAACATCTAAAACCTCTTGTTTAGTTCACAATCACGTATGACATTTTCATGACCTGGACTTAAGGCAAGGAAAACTTATGTTCTTTCCTCCATAACCTCAACACTTATTCCCAATTCTGCTTCATCTGGTTCTTCTCAACTCACAGAGGCACTTTCTTAGATGTTGATCTCCATCCCTCAAATGGCTCAATAAATACATCTGTCCACATCAAGCACATCAAACACATCGGCCACACACCGTTGGGTGGCTTGCGGAGTATCAATGTAGATGTAGATGTACCCAGAGTACCTCCACTTTGACAGCTGTCAACTGTTTTTCCTTACAACCTCCCCATCTGTGGACGATGCAACTGTATCTGGAATGCAGGAGTTCTCAAAATATATTGATGACCTTACCAGGACCTCTGCTGATGACAATATCCTATCCAGCTCATTCATAAACGAATCTCCCATGCCACCTGGTCCTCAGACATTAAAAAACCTGTTAACCAACCACTCCTCTGATCATGCAGTATCACCCTGGCCTTCAAAAGCACAACCACATCCTCCAATAGTTTTGGTTACCTCTTGTCATGCCTTGAGATGAGGAACATCCTACACACAATGCTGACCACATCTCTCACAGCAGTGTTCTGCCACAGCCCAATCTACATAATATCACTGTACATCCCTATTCTAATCCTACTTCCCATGGGTCATTCCTTTGTGGCCAGGCTAGGTGCAAGACCTGTTGCATACACCCACCCACAACATCCTACCACAGTCCAGTCACAGGCATTCCCAACCAAATAAAAGGCAGGGCCATGTGTGCAAGCAGCCATGTTATATATCAGCTATGCTGCACTCACTGTAAGAATTCTACATCGGCATGGAAAGTAACCAACTGTCTGCTTGCCGGAATGGCCACTGCCAAACTGTGGCCAATCGCAAACTTGACCATCCACTTGCTGAGCATGCTGCACACCTCAACACAGATGACTTCAACAGCTGCCTCGTTATGCGGACCATATGGATACTGCCTTTCAGCCCAAGTTTCTCTGACCTACACAGAGGGGAATTGTTTTCCTGGCATATCCTGTGTCACTCATCCCCTTGGCCTAAACCTCCACTAACCCATTCCCACAACCTCATCTTACCTTCTCTCTTCTGTCCAAACCTCACCTTCTTGATCCAAATCATGCACCACCTTCTCCCACCACTCTTCTCCTCCCCCTCCATCCTTCCATGTGGGTACCCTCCCCCCCCTCCCCCCGTTTCTCTCTTTCCTCTCTTCTCTCTCATTTTCAATCCCAATCGCTTCTCTCCCCCATCATGTACTGTCTTTTCATCCTCACCTTTCTCTCTTGTTTTCCCCTCCTTTTCCCTCTTCTTACATCCCTTTTTGCTCTAACCTCTGTATTCCTTTCGTCCTGTTGTGTGGCTGCAGAGTCATCTGTCCAAACACCTGCCTCTTTCCCACTATCCCCTCCGTGCACCCATCATTATAACCTCCCCGTCTCTTATCAGATCAAGCAACTGCTTTCAATAATCAAGTATCAGTAACCAGTCTTGCTGTGACCATGGGGGTGTGCATTTGGGTCCCTGTATGGTTGTGTATACTTGCATTACAAAAAGAGCTACTGTTCGAAAGCCAATGTGAATGTTGTTTTCTGTTATGTGTTTCTGTGCTCTGTGCATTGATCCACTGTAGGTGACTGGTTACCTTTCCCTTATTTTACATATATGTAACCTGACTCCCCAAACTTACAGGTGGTGCAACAACATTTGCTAACATAACATACAGTGAGCAACAAACACCTAATTAAATTTCATATAACATTAGAAGTGTCCAATAAATGAGTTTTGTACAAACTACCTTTCCTTATTGTAGCACACTTAGGCTCAAGAAATATGGGGGTGATTCAGAAGTAAAGAACAGATTTCGATTGTTTATTACAAACTCTGAAACATATTGTGCATATCACTTGATAGAGGAAGGTCCTGCGGTCTTATGTTCACACAAACACTATGCCATACACCTAACGTGAGCACCATGCATTGCTCATAAAACATCAAAATGGTAGTCCATTCCTGTTTAACCAATAGCTTCAAAAACTTGCTTTCTCAGCTCTTGAAGAGTAGCTGCCATAAGTGGGACAAAGACTCTGGCTTTCATGTATCCCCACAGAAAAAAAATAAATCGCAAAGTGTGAAGTGTTTGGCGACCTGGGAGGCCAAAAGCAATGAACACGATCTTGTTAGCCGCCTCTTCCAATCCAGCATTGTGGGATGGTGTTGTTAAGGTAACACCACACCTCGAGCTGAAAGTGAGGAGGACTGCCATCAAGCATAAAAATGAAATCACTGGAATCTTCGTGAATTTCAGAAAACCAACAATTTTGCAGCATGTCCAAGTATAACATCCCTGTTACACTTTCTTCCACAAAAAAGGGAGGTCCATAAACTTCGTGAACAGAAACAGCACAAAAGACATTCAGCAATTATCTTTCATGTCTGACGACAATGCCAGGATTTTGTGACCCCCAAATTCTTACATTATGGCAGTTTACTTCACTCGATAGCTGAAACATTGATTCGACTGAAAAGAGGAGTTGTACAGAAACAGTGTTCTCTGCCATGTTGTTGTTGTTGTGGCCTTCAGTCCTGAGGCTGGTTTAATGCAGCTCCGTAAGCTACTCTATCCTGTGCAAGCTTCTTCATCTCCCAGTACCTACTGCACCATACATCCTTCTGAATCTGCTTGGTGTATTCATCTCTTGGTCTCCCTCTACGATTTTTACCCTCCACCCTGCCCTCCAGTACTAAATTGGTGATCCCTTGATGCCTCAGAACATGTCCTACCAACTGATCCCTTCTTCCAGTCAAGTTGTGCCACAAACTTCTCTTCTCCCCAATCTAATTCAATACCTCCTTATTAGCTATGTGATCTATCCATCTAATCTTCAGCATTCTTCTGTAGCACCACATTTCGAAACCTTCTATTCTCTTTTTGTCCAAACTAGTTATCGTCCATGTTTCACTTCCATACATGGCTACACTCCATACAAATACTTTCAGAAACGACTTCCTGACACTTAAGTCTATACTCGATTTTAACAAATTTCTCTTCTTCAGAAACGATTTCCTTGCCATTGCCAGTCTACATTTTATATCCTCTCTACTTTGACCGTCATCAGTTATTTTGCTCCCCAAATAGCAAAACTCCTTAACTACATTAAGTGTCCCATTTCCTAATCTAATTCCCTCAGCATCACCTGACTTAATTTGACTACATTCCATTATCCTCATTTTGCTTTTGTTGATCTTCATCTTATATTCTCCTTTCAAGACACTATTCATTCCGTTCAACTGCTCTTCCAAGTCCTTTGCTGTTTCTGACAGGATTACAATGTCATTGACGAACTTCAAAGTTTTTATTTCTTCTCCATGGATTTTAATACCTACTCCAAATTTTGTTTTGTTTCCTTCACTGCTTGCTCAATATACAGATTGAATAACATCTGGGATAGGCTACAACCCTGTCTCACTCCCTTCCCAACCACTGCTTCCCTTTCATGTCCCTCGACTCTTATAACTGCCATCTGGTTTCGGTACAAATTGTAAATAGCCTTTCGATCCCTGTATTTTACCCCTGCCACCTTTAGAATTTGAAAGAGAGTATTCCAGTCAACATTGTCAAAAGCTTTCTACGTCTACAAATGCTAGAAATGTAGTTTTGCCTTTCCTTAATCTAGCTTCTAAGATAAGTCGTAGGGTCAGTATAGCCTCACGTGTTCCAACATTTCTACAGAATCCAAACTGATCTTCCCTGAGGTCGGCTTCTACTAGTTTTTCCATTCGTCTGTAAAGAATTCACATTAGTATTTTGCAGCCGTGACTTATTAAACCGATAGTTCGGTATTTTTCACATCTGTCAACACCTGCTTTCTTTGTGACTGGAATTATTATATTCTTCTTGAAGTCTGAGGGTATTTCGCCTGTCTCATATATCTTGCTCTCCAGATGGTAGAGTTTTGTCAGGATTGGCTCTCTCAAGGCTGCCAATAGTTCTAATGGAATGTTGTCTACTCCGGGGCCTTGTTTCGACTCTGGTCTTTCAGTGGTCTGTCAAACTCTTCACGCAGTATCATATCTCCCATTTCATCTTCATCTACATCCTCTACCATTTCCATAATATTGTCCTCAAGCACATCACCCTTGCATAGACCCTCTATGTACTCCTTCCACCTTTCTGCTTTCCCTTCTTTGCTTAGAACTGGGTTTTCATCTGAGCTCTTGATATTGATACAAGTGGTTCTCTTTTCTCCAAAGGTCTCCTTAATTTTCCTGTAGGCAGTAACTATCTTACCCCTAGTGAGATAAGCCTCTGCATCCTTACATTGTCCTCTAGCCATCCCTGCTTAGCCATTTTGCATTTCCTGTCGATCTCATTTTTGAGATGTTTGTATTCCTTTTTGCCTACTTTATTTACTGCATTTTTATATTTTCTCCTTTCATCAATTAAATTCAATATATCTTCTGTTACCCAAGGATTTCTACTAGCCCTCATCTTTTTACCTACTTCATCCTCTGCTGCCTTCATTATTTCACCCCTCAAAGCTACCCATTCTTCGTCTACTGTATTTCTTTCCCCCATTCCTGTCAATTGTTCTCATATGCTCTCCCTGAAACTCTGCACAACCTCTGGTTCTTTCAGTTATCCAGGTCCCATCTCCTTAAATTCCCACCTTTTTGCAGTTTCTTCAGTTTTAATCTACAGTTCGTAACCAATAGATTGTGGTCAGAGTCCACATCTGCCCTGGTAATGTCTTACAATTTAAAACCTGGTTACTAAATCTCTATCTTACCATTATATAATCTATCTGAAACCTGTCAGTATCTCCAGGCATCTTCCATGGTCTCTGCCATATCCTCTGCAAAATTCCCTTTTGTTATGGTTGCAGGGACACAATTGCTGCAGTAACTGCAACTTGTATGGTTACATATGCAGGCATCTTTTCAGAAAATGCCACACTATTATTTGAGGAAGTTGAAGTTGCTGGCCTGCCTGTCTTGTGGATTTTTGAGGGCTCATTGTGAACACAAGCTAGGATACACTTGACATTTTCATGTGATCTGCATGGCTGACCAGTGCTCTTCCCTATGGACAAGCAACCAACTTCCATGAATTTTGTATGCCAGTCATAAATCTGCTTGCACAGAGGTGGCTTCTTGCTAAATCAAGGGTGGAATGCATGCTGCACTTGAAAAATGGATTGAATTCGCACAAATTGCAACATACAAAGTGATTTCTTTAGTGGTGTAGTTACCATGTTGCTACAAACAAACAACAGCACAGCAGTGCCGAAACTTTGAACCTTCCTCTATTTAGTGACATGCGCAATGTGTTTCTGTCTTTTATAGCTAGTCTATAATAAACAACCGAAATCTGCTCTTTCTTTTCTTGTTTGACACATTTAAGGGTTTTACATTTTCATTTCATGAGACTAGTATCATCAGTAAAGAAAGGATTTTAAGGTACAAACCTTTCCAAAAAAAAACCTCTCCTAAAGAAAAGAAATTTGTTAACATTGAATAAAGTTTTAAGTGTTAGGAAGACTTTTCTGAAAGTATCTGTATGGAGTGTAGCCATGTAGGAAGTGAAACATGGACGATTAACACTTTGGGTAAGAAGAGAATAGAAACTTTTGAAATGTGGTGCTACAGAAGAACACAGGAGATTAGAGAGGTAGATCACGTATCTAATGAGGAGATACTGAATAGGACTGAAAAGAAAAGAAATTTGTTGTGCAAACTGGCTAGAAGAAGAGATCAATTGGTAAGACACATTCTGAGACATTAAGGGATCACCAATTTAGTACTGGAGGGAAGAGTGGGGTGATAAATCATAGAGGGAGACCAAGATATGAATACAGTAAGCAGGATCAGAAGAATGTAAATTGCAGCAGTTATTTGGAGATGAAGAGGCTTGCACAGGATAGAATAGCATGGACAGACGAATCAACCAATCTTTGGACTGAAGATCACAACACAGCTATTTTCACATGGACATGCTTTGGGGAGCATGAAATGAAGCAAAATATGCACAGTTCGTTGCACCTTTTGGGAGGTTACTGTATTTTACACTTTTTCCCTTATACCTCATGATTAAGCACCTTTCCTCCAATATTCATTTGTGATTTTAATAGATTAGACAATTTTTTTCTGTTCTTGAACAGGATTTTAAGATTTTGTTTAGTCAGTATTCGACATTGGTCAATAAATATTAAAATATAATTTATGTAAAGTACCAGTAATTATTCATACCCCCACCAACAAAAACCAACTCTGTTACAATGGTCAGCTTTCAACTATGAAATCAAATAAAATTTAAACAAATGACGCTGCAACAGTGCAACATAAATTCAATTAGTGCTGGCATGAATTTAATGATATCTGTCTATCAACTTTGTACTGCCTTATTGGTCATGTTAGTGTTTTACCAGACAGATTTTTCACAACAAAATCATGCTGAAGGTTAAGAAGGAGAAGAAGTTACGTGCTCTTTCAGAAGAATTCACTTTTGGAAGAAGTCAACACCCTGCAAAGTAAATATTGCAGTCGATGACAAGTATAAAAGAAACAGAACAAAACAGCACATCCACAACAATGAACATTTAAAGAACACTGCACTTTGAAAGTCGAAACCTAAGCAAGCTACTCTATACATGCCTTTGCTTCAGGATCTGGAAAGCAGCAGTCACTGAATGAGCTTAGTGTGGATCTTGCCATGGAATTAATCCAGTCAGGATTTCCAATCCACAAGGTAAACAATCTTGCTTTCAAATCATTAACAAAGGTTAATGATGGATGAGAGCACTCTGGAGAACAAGTTACATACAGTCTATTCATGACAATGTTTTAGAGAAATTGAAAGAGGCAGTTGGCAAACATGAAGTTGGATTCTTTTTAGATGAAACTACTGATGAGATGTAAAGATATATTTTGAATGTGTTGGTTTTTCCATTACCTGGTGAATGGATAAAACCTTTGCTTTTTAAAATGTATCAACTTGAAAAGACAAATGACTGCATGATAATGCATTCATTCATTGGCTCAAGCTTGAACCTGTGGACATGGGACATACAATACAAAAGTCATGCTTGTGGTGACTGATGAAGCATGCTACATGCTTTTGGTTTTCCAACAATTTAAAGGCATGTACCTCAACCTCAACCATGTGAAATATATTGCACATGGTCAACACCTTGTGTGTGAAAGTATCAGGGAGTATTGCTACAGGGTAAATGACTTTGTTGCTGCACTGAAGAAGATTCTGTTAAAGGTTCCCAGCTGTCAAGTATTACATGAAAAAATGACAGGACTCCACCTTCCACAGTTCCCACAAGATGGGGTACTTGGATAAGATACACAAACTTCTTGTGCAAAAACTTTGATAAAACCAAAAATTACATATGTGCCCTAGACTCAATGCATGCAGCAGTCATCAAGCAAGCCCAACAATTTGTTAACAACAAAGACCTACAATTGGAACTTTTTGCAGTGTGTGGCTACATGTATTTACCTGATGTGATTCAGAGTCTGGAAGAAGAAGGTAGAGAGAAGAAGGAACAGCGGAAGAAATTGATGAGTGTTAGAAACATACTTGATGGATCTGCTACAGACATATTTGAATTAAATTAGATAAACAGTACAGATGTGGAAACCTTTGCAAATTTGACTCAACTTCCTTTATTGGTGCTGACAAGATATGCTCCACTGGCTTCTGTAGATGATGAACAGAGTTTCTCTGCATATAAGGAGCTACTGACTTTGAAGTGCCAGTGACTTAGTGTCAAAAACATTGACATGATGTGTTGGTTACTGTCTCCAGAAGTAATCAAACCATTAGCAGTCAGTCTGTTGACCACTCAATTAGTAGTGATTAAAAACACAATCCAGAATTCATGCCTGTGTGTTAATTTTAAACCCATGATTAATGGGCTGTTAGTCACAGATTCATGTTTATAAGAACTTACCATATAGTGGAGATGCTGAGTCGCAGATAGGCACAACAAAAAGAGTTTCACACTTCAAGCTTTCGGCCAATGGCCTTTGTCAACAATAGACACACACACCCGCACACACACACACACACACACTCATGTTGTGTGTCTATTGTTGACAAAGGCCGTTGGCTGAAAGCTTTAAGTGTGAACCTCTTTTTGTTGTGCCTATCTGCGACTCAGTATCTCTGCTATATGGTGAGTAGCAACTTTCCTTCTCATAATATTGTTACACTCTATCCTGGATTTTCCATAGTTTGTTTATAAGAACTGTTTGCCAAATTAAAAGGCAGCTAGGTTTTTTTTTTTTTTTTTTTTTTTTCAAACATTGACCATTTATATGCTACTTGTAAGTCCTTTCAGACAAAAAATGTTAGCAGCAGCATAAAAAAATTATAAAAAAAAGAGAAAAAAGAAATTGGCCAAAGGGAAAGTAGGACTAACTGCACAAACTTAAATATGTATATGCATAGTTCATACATCCTGGAAATCAAGAATCTCAACGATTTTTGCCTGTTATTATCGATACTGCTGAGATATCCGTTCTGGGAATTCCAAGACTGTATCAAAATCTCTAAAGCAGTTCCTCAGACTAGCTTGGACAATACAAAAAGAAGTGAGTATTGGACTTCAGTTTAATTGTAGAGAGAAAATTTAATAAAACATTTTTTATTTACTCACTAAAACATGACTACAACTTAATGTTTGTAAGCAATAATGTTTGTCTATTATGCTTTTGATGGAAGATGAATGCAATATATGTTCAAATGGCAAAAGATATTTTTTATGTGTGTAAAAAAAAAAAAAAAAAAAAAAAAAAAAAAAAAAAAAAAAAAAAAAGGTTCAAATGGCTCTGAGCACTATGGGACTTAACATCTGTGGTCATCAGTCCCCTAGAACTTAGAACTACTTAAACCTAACTAACCTAAGGACATCACACACATCCATGCTCGAGGCAGGATTCGAACCTGCGACCGTAGCAGTCGCGCGGTTCCGGACTGAGCGCCTAGAACTGCTAGACCACCGCGGCCGGCTCGTTACAACTACAATTTAACATGTTTCAGATTTTTTACTTTACTTGCACTGTGAGACCTTCTTGGTGAATTGCATAGTTCTAGGTAAATGAGAATTACCCTATAGGTTTTGATTAGTGAGTTTGCAGGTGTCAAAATATGTGACATAAATGAGTGAATCTTTGATTGCATTGAATTTGGTACTTAATTTTTTTACACTGTCAAGGGGCCATAGACTTCAGTATATGACATGAATTTGACCTGATATGCCAAACTACTCCAGATGAGAAGGGTCTTATGAGATGGACAGACACACAGACAGATGGATAAAAAAATGACAACATTTTTTTGTGTTATATAGAGTTACAAACTAACATTTTTCATTTTTTTTCCTTTTCTTGTATTGTGAAATCTTGCCTCTTGCCAAATTTCATGACTATAAGTCAACAGGAAGCATCCTATGGGTTTTGACTAGTGAGTTTTTGAGTATTAAAATATATGACATAACTGGCCATATCTTTTGAATAACATGACTTACGAGCTTAAAATTTTTACACCTCCAAGGAACAATAGACCTTAATATGTGATGTAGTAAACTTGAACTTGATACGTATACCTCTTCTTGAGAGAAAAAGGTTCCTAAGAGACAGACAGACAGACAGATGGACAACAAAGTGGTCCTACAAGGATTCCATTTCTACAGATTGATGCATGGAACCCTAAGAACACTGCATTCGATCCCTGTAGGTACCAGCTCATACCACTTGGAGTGGCTGGCATGTGTGTAAAGTTTTGTCAGTTCCTTGAACAACTGGTGTATACAACTGAAGATTGTTCAAATTATTTAGACATCAGTGTAGGAGAGAAAAAAAAAAAGAAAAAAAAAACCACATGGGAATATTACGTACAGGATCTACATACCCTTTTATTGGAATCAAAAACACCCACTCGCAATTACAATTTGTGAAATCATCAAAATCACATCCCTCAATACATCAGAAAAAAGATGAAGGGAAATATTCAAATGATTAAATAAAATACTTACCAAATCTTGTTACATACCTACCCGGTGAAATACTAGTTTTGGCTACTGACAGATGCAACACAGCAAAGGATTTTACAGTGGGAATCATAGAACGTGCATGAAGGCTTTCACATTATTAAATTTTACATCTGCAGATGTGGCAAACAATTTTATTTAGTGACAGATTACAAAGCCTTATTAGCATCTTTAGCGCAGCAGCTCAACTACCATAAAAGACTGCAATTGTGGGCACGTTTTCCTAGAAATTATAATTGTGTAATATCTCTGAATTTTTATGTACAAACTGTTATTCTTTATGTTTCCATATTTGCAGCCTTCTGCCACTAGAGGGCTCCGAACTGTAGCATGTAACAAGGTGGTGTGTAATGTAACTGTGTCAGCGCACGAGAAAAGGCATGCTGTAAGCAAGTTTCAAATTCAAAGAGATCATCTACACATGAAGCACCCTCTCCTTCAGCATGATGATGTCACACCTCTTATGAGTTCCACAACATCTGTAACAATCTGACATCTTCGGTTCACTGTAATCTATCATCCTCCACACAGTCTCAACTTGGACATATCTGATTTTCATCTGTTTCCAAAACTTAAACACCTTCGAGACTTCATTTTGATAGTGATGAAGTGGTGCAAGCAAAGACGAGGTTGTGGCTCCATCAACAAAGTCAATCGTTCTACAGTGGTTGTATCAAGAAACTGGGTTCTCATCAGAAGAATTGTGGTTGTTGCCAGGGTGACTATGTTGAGAAATAATTATGTAAACATGAAGAATAGAGTTGTAGAAAGTTAACAACATTTGTTTTATTTAAAAAGAGTTGTAGAAAGTTAACAACATTTGTTTTATTTTAAAAAAACTTTAAGATTTCTCTCATAAAAAATTTGGAGGCATTACTTTTCAGTGTGCTAGGGTAAAATTAGGAAATTAAGAAAAATCAGCACCCAGTGCACTAACGGTAATGTGCTATTATGTCTCCCGAAAGGCCAAGACCCAGAACTTGATGCACAAGAACTCAGATGCTTCCAATCAGACATGGGAGCCCAAAAACCCTATTTGGAACTTCATGACAATATTCCAACTATATGTGCAGTACCTGTTGTTACAGATGTGTCAGAAAAAAAGACACCACACATTCATGATTCCATGGTCATATACATACACAATGAAAGAGAAATACCGTACCAATAGCAGCTGCACAAGGACACTGAAATAATTCAGTGGCAACAACTGAAAATTTGTGTGGGCCAGGACTAGAACCCAGTTTTGCCACTTAATGCGAGTGGTCATCTTAATCCCTTTGGCTATCTGAGCACGCTTTCCGACCAACCCAATTTCCCACCTTGTCACACACTACTTCTGTAGCACCCCTGTGCTCACCATCCTCACTGCTGACAGCATTTAGCGTGATTCCTGCAAGATGCCGTATCTGGAGTGAAAGGGGTTCGAACTCTTGCATGTATCACGCTAAATGCTGGGAAATGAGGATGATGGACAGACGTGGAAGTAGTGTACGACAAGTTGAGAATTTGGGTTGGACAGAAACACTGCTTGGACAGCCGAAGGGGTTAAAGTGACCACTCGTATAAAGGTGGAAATCTGTTTTCTAATCCTGGTCCTCCACAAATTTTCATTTGTTGCCACTAAATTATTTCAATGTCCTCAAATTTGAATTTTGGCTTTGAGTTATTTGTATAAATATAAAGGAGTGAGAATTAGTTGTCAAATTTTGTTTGGTTTATACATATAAAACATATATACAAAATATGATATGTTTATACTACGGTAAAAATTAGGCATAGAATACGAGAATTTTGGCTTTAAGTTATTTGTATAAATATAAAGGAGTGAGAATTAGTTGTCAAATTTTGTTTGGTTTATACATATAAAACATATATACAAAATATGATATGTTTATACTATGGTAAAAATTAGGCATAGAATACGAGTTTGGAGAAGAAATACTTACATTGCTTTACATATACCTTTAATTCCGCTAACAAGCTGTTTTATACTGGCAGCTTCACTTTTTAAATTTTTTTTTTTTTTTTACAGGCTGTCATTTCCAAACTAAAACAAACAAATACTGTCTTGCTTAAGATGGAATATCTCTCCAGTTTCTCTCACCAAGTACGAAAAAAAACACGAGCATAACCACCCAAAAATCGAATCTAGAAGCAATTACCATAATTATTAGCTTGAATAGATTAATGCCAGTCACAAATTATTATCAATACACTTTACAGAAGAAACCAGCAATGTCTTCCTGTTGAGGTAGGGATTGACTCATTCTATTTCCCTGAAGAGTTTCCTTTGTGATGGACTGACAGAACATCGTGTGTGAATGAATAACTGTACAGGTCTCATAGATAGCTATTGTTCCATGCTGCCTGATCAAGATATTTAAATTTTTAACTCTTTTAATTTTTCTGTCCTTTTTTTTTTTTTTCTTCTGAAATTGTTTTCAAAATGTTGATTTTTCTTGTTGTTACTGATTTATGTCTGTCAGTAATGCAAGATCATTGACAAAAGCTAACCACTGAATTCTGAAGTTCATATATTTAAAGTATAAATGCTTCTACTCAGGGGACTAATGACCTCAGCAGTTGAGTCCCATAGTGCTCAGAGCCATAGTGCTCAGAGCCCTCTACTCAAATGTGTGTTTTTGGTGGACAGGGGTATCATGACTCACCCCCAACACCACCTCTTGTATCTGCATGTGATACATTAAACAAGTTTGAATTTATTTATAAATATATGGAATACATTGATTCAGATTTGTGCCTATTTCCTTCTATGTTGCAACTTTTTCCATTTTGTACTTGGTATGGCATTTTTAGCATAGAAAAATACATGTGCACACACCAAGTCAATGCATTTTTCACTTGCTTCCAACATTTCCCACACTTGTGCGATGGACAGTATTACAATATCATTGGCAAAAGCTAAGACTGAATCTCAAATTCTGTGGAGGATCGCCAGTATTTACGCCAACTGCACAACACTGCCAGTGTGCCACTCCAAAGTCGGGAAAGTATGATAACTCCAGGTCATTCACTAGCAGGCACTACACTCACCCTGACAATCCAATGAATCCAGAACACGTTCATCTCACTGAACAACGCCTGCCAGCATTACTGGATGCTGGGAAGGAAGACAACCACCCTGAAGAAGAGAACGCTGAAGTGGTGGCTAGGCAACTACAATGTCTCAAAATCAGAGGCGAGTGCCCCAACTTGCCCACAAATGAACAGCTACATCAGATGACACTAGCTGCAACAGAATATCTAGCAAGTATCTCCAACAAAATCCTCTGCTCAGGCAAGAATCCAATACACAAATCTGGGAAGAACTCATGTCCAGCGATGAGTTTTCATTCGAAAAATTTGCTTCAAGCATTGAGCAACATATTTGAGTGCATCCATCCACTCCATCCTCGGCAAAACATACAGCCTAAGACCTGCTCCTGGAAGAGCAATCCTCCATCTTACAAAGACGCACTCGATGCCCTCGAACAACAGGAATACTTTGGGGTGGTATTCTTAGGTGTTTCTAGAGCTTTTGACTCAATGTGGCATGTGAAACTACTGTATAAACCCCTGGATATGGGGGTGCCTTTGACACATGTATACCTACTGAAATCGTGCCTTGAAGGAAGAAGCTCCCTTGTCAAGGCAGAAGGACTATCTACAAATCTTTGCATCCATGCAGAAGTGCCTGAAGCTTCTGTGCTCAGCCCACAGTTGTACTCTTTACACAACAGACATTCAAAGAACTGAGTACAATTATCTCACTACGCATAGAAGACTGTGCTCTTTTCCAATGGCATCAACTCTGAGCATCTTCAATGTCGACTCCAAGAAGCATGTGATGCTGTCTGCTGCACCTCAAAAACAGGGCTTTTTGTTTCACAATTTACCTTCTGTAAGACATTCCTTCAGCCAACCTCTCCAAGGTCACAGTGGTGTCTCCAGTCCGAAAGAACTTTTGCCAGGCTGAGCAGCAATTGTACGCACAGAAGAAGCAGTCAAATAATAGACATATTCGCACTCTGGGATGAAGAGCACAATGGTCAAATACCAGTAGATAGCCATACCTGTTGCATTACGAGTGAGTTGTCAGCAAGAAAGGGGAAAAAATAAAAGGTAGAAGAGAAACAACAACTAAATATGCAAGGAAAACAAGAACACCCAAAAATTAAATTGCAGGCACAACTGAAAACTTTTAACTCCAGAAATGGGATGTCCCATGTGTCTAGCCCCAGCTACCATTCCATGTTCAAGACTGTTAATCCCTATTGTGTGGAAGTAATCACATCGCAAATCTTTTCGCATGAATCACCTGCGCACAAATGACAACAACGCCAATGCACTTGCATTCTATACCTTGCGTGCGCGATATACTGAACATCCAATACCGTAGCCGGCAGACGGCAGGGCACGTGTGAGGAGATCATTGAGTAGTGGTGGGGGCTGCTGGAAGGCGCTGAAAGGGAAATGCCAAGCTCTGTAGGGGAAATGCAGTTCTAAACTGAAGACCACACTCATATTTTTTGTAAATATTAAGCCGAGCCCCTTCACGCCCACATTAGCGTGGTGGCCATTCATAAAGATCTGTCACAACCTCTTTGCTTAGTATCTAGAAAGAATCCTGCCGAAAATGCACCGATTTATTTTCGCCTGTTTTATTGGCCATCTGTAACTTTCAGAGAAGTGTAACGAGGTGGGAATTTGAGTAAAACTTACACATTTCTCTTGTTGCTATATTAAAATTTGCTTCTTTTGACAAAACTCAGCGGAGTTTACACAGTCTCGCTTCAGTAACATGTTATGCCGGTGCAATTGCGAGAGAATTATGAAACAGAAGTTTATTAAGTGAGGAACTGAGGAAACTAAGGTCAGGATCTCATGAGAAAGCGCATCGTCGGTACAACATTAACTTGTAAATTACTTCACTTATGTTGTTCCAAAATCCATAGCATTTCTCCTTTCGTCAGCTAACCATGGTCCTTAAAAATTACATTATTTCATCGGAAAAGTCTGTAGTTAGTGGAATAACACGTTAGATAATGAAGTTTTGCATAATAACCATATGGCAAAATACTCTCCTCTTTGTATGCTACCATTTGACGAAATCTCATATCGATATGTCAAACCGTTAATGAAATATTAGGAATGCTGCGGTTATTTCACTCCAGCTTTATTGCTGGCACAATGCTATCGCAAACGAATGCGTTACATCAAATCAATTTTCTCATGACTGGTGACAGATAGAGACCTTCACCCTAGTCTAAAGAAAAATTCAGTATGTTAGCTAAATTTCGTACGCAGTAACATATTATGTAATATGCACCAAACGCAAAAATCATAGCGAGCCTGTTCTTCATTGCAAACTTTTTCTAATTTAGTGGAATGTCTGACTTTCACGTAAATATTACAAGAACTATGGCCATTAACGAAATGATGGGCGCATCATAAAGAACCTGGCATATAAAGCTAGAAGTAAAGCAAAAATAAATTTTTTTTTGCCAAATAGTTTCTGTAAAATCGTTTGAGAAATACTGTAGGGAGTGCGCGTCGAATCTGTCATCGCTGACCGACCAAATGGTGGCAAACAGTGTTGGCCTCGCCTGAACAAACGAAGGACCTCGCCCAGCGCTTGAGACGATAACTGGTCACTATGAATCGGCCACCGTATCCTACCGCAATCTGTATATGTGCAACAAACTTCCTGGCAGATTAAGACTGTGTGCCGGACCGAGATTCGAACTCGGCAGAAGTACTGGCAGAAGTAAAGCTGTGAAGACGGGGCGTGAGTCGTGCTTGGGTAGCTCAGTTGGTAGAGCACTTGCCCGCGAAAGGTAAAGGTCCCGAGTTCGAGTATCGGTCCGGCACAGTTTTAATCTGCCAGGAAGTTTCATATCAGCGCACACTCCGCTGCAGAGTGAAAATCTCATTCTGTATAAGTGCATACTGCTATCACCTCAGTGTATTCAAAGTCATTGCCGTTTTCTTATTCATACTTTAGCTATGTAATTTTCATTTAAAAAATCGTGTACAGTCGCAATCTTTGGAAACGCTAGTTGTGCTATGACTGTCGTGCCGTTATTTAATACACGCTGTGAAAATGGCTGGCGCTGCTTCTTGCTCCGTTGTGAAAACACGCGCGTGGAACACCGTTAAAAAAGTTGTTCCTAATCGCTACCGTTAGAGAATGGTAACTGGGTAATAGAAAGTCGTTGATTCGCTCCTCACATTGTTCTCTTTTCGTTCAGTTCGAATACCTACGTCATTTAAATACAAAATTCATCAAATACACGCTAATTAATCAAAATTTTATGAAGAATGCACGTCCTCTTGTTTCTAATTACATACTGCAAGCAAATTTCCAGTTTTCATTCCAAATATAAATTCTTAAGCAACTATATTTTATAAAACATTGTTAATGTAAATTGTTTAAATTTAAAAGTAGGCTACTACAAGATGTGTCTCACACGATCCAGAATAATACGCGTTGTAGAAACACGAAAAACAGTAATTTTCACTGCATCGAGCTTACGTACAAATGCTGCATTTTTACAGTTGCTACAGAACCACTGCAATCTGTAAAACGACTTGCACGAGAAGTAAAAATAAATTTAAGTTGCCAGATGTGCTGGAACTTCGTCACAGGTCAATGATGAATGCTGCAGAATAGCATGTCATAAAATAAGACGAGAAAATGTGACGCTTCATAGATTCTGTTGCTGATCGCCTCGATATTAACATGGCAAATAACAATTCCAATTGTGAAACGCATTCCTCGGAATCGGTTATGAAAGGAATTCCGAGATTATCGGACGCCTGAATGAATTCCTTCAGTGGCTTCAGTATTTAACTATACGGTGAAATCCCTGCAATACGCTTTTACCTCACATGTGGCTCACGTAGGGAACTTACCCTGTATTTAGGTTAGGAATTTTTGTAACTCTTGTTTTTATGTACGATAGTATGTTAGCTAAGAACGAGAACATGTTGTTTTTCGTTTGATTCCCTAAAAATGTTATTAAAGGAGTTTCGTTGTATATCATTCCATTTGTTTGTAAATTAACTGACATTCGAAGCAATATTATTTCTCTGCTTGTCTCTCTTTCATGTCTAAACTGTTCATATCACTGCAGGTTAGTTCGACCAGCTAGCTGGCCACCGCTGCTCGAGTTAAATGCTGTGCTAAAGCTGTCGTCCCGTTTTGTCGCTGAGAGGATGTGCGCGTGACGCACAGCATAAAACGTATACTTATTATCGCACCTGACTGTATTCCGGAAAGATTGTCCTCGCTTCCATATGAAACAAAATCCAACGAGATTCCAAAAAACGCGGAATAATACATGGTGTAATGTTTACATCATGTTTATTCTTACGATGAATACAGTATATTTCACTCTACAGTAATAATTTCACACTCCTGTGTGTAAAATTAATAGCATTTCCTTACTAATCTGATCGTCCGCAGCTCATACGAAGTTGGCATCGTTGCGCTGTTACTGGGTTATATGCTTTAAAACGTATAAAGGCGCAAAAGTGCTTGCTAGGCTAAGAGATACAACTTTTCTCGTTCCATTTTTCGCTGTTATCGCATATGGTAAGTGGGCTACCTACCTTATCAGGGCTATTTTGACCTAGTGTGTGTTGTAAATATGTAATAATATCATATTTCACAGACCCATGGACTGCCCTTTCATATTTGCGTGTGCGTGACGCTACAGCCATTTGTATTTGTACATATCACTATCCCATGGCTTTTGTCTCCTTGGTGTATTAACTGTCATCAAAGTTTTTCTTATTTATACTTTAGCTGTGTAATTTTAATCCCATGGGAACTTTTTTAATATACCTCTTGTTCTCGCAGATTTAGCTATCGATGTATTAACTCGCCTGTACTCTCTTTCTTTAGTTGGGCGATAACATCTGACAACTACAATAGCAGTTACAAATACTGGATGTTGTTTTGTGAATAAAGCTTTCACACTGCAGACAAAATGGGATACCTGTATAGCATAAATTTGCCACCGGATATGAAATAATTTGTCTGCTGTGTACCTCTGCTATTTCAAATCTATTAGGTACCAGCGGTACACAAGGTGTTTGTTTTAACTTGAGCCAACATAATATCTCGAAAACAGCACATCGCACGAAAATAGCGTTCTACGTGAGAAGTTAATGTTAGTAAACGGGGCCGGCCGATGTGGCCGAGTGGTTCTAGGCGCTTCAGTCTGGAACCGCGCGACCGCTACGTCGCAGGTTCGAATCCTGCCTCGGGCATGGATGTGTGTGATGTCCTTAGGTTAGTTAGGTTTAAGTAGTTCTAAGTTCTAGGGGACTGATAACCTCAGAAGTTAAGTCCCATAGTGCTCAGAGCCATTTGAACCATTTTTAGTAAACGCGACATCTGTATGTGCTACAACTGGTCACCATCCCTCCTGCATTGGCGTTGTCAACTCTGTATTTCCAAATGAGAACTCCCCATGCTTATTGCATATTCAAACTCTACGCCAAAAAATTGGTACGGTTTACTCAAACCATTGTTTTCCGTTGGTGGTAGATGGCGCTGTAATCCACAAACGACAAGTGTGCCTGTTTTTGCAATTAAGAAGCGACGCATTTGATTCTATTTTTCATTTACGACGTAAATGTAAATCTTTGTGTTCAGATGGTTGTATGATATTCAAATGTTACCTGAGTGTTGCAAATTCGATTTTATATATGGCTAGAGACTGCCTTTTATATAGCAAATAGGTCACTTGTATGGTAATGTAGTTTTCTGTTTCATCCGGAGTTGATTGTGGTGAGCCCCAAACCGTCGGAATTCTTGATTTCGGGGGCCGCCCTCGAACCTCGTCGTCAGGGTGACTGATTTCGGTGTGGGTTTCCACGCAACTCTTACGCTGGCTGCTACACCGCTACCGGCGGAGTACAAACCACAACCATGTCCATGAAGTGATAGTGACAGGTGCACCTGCCATGGATACACGCATATCGTGTAAGGGCACACGTTCACCGAAGTCGGGTACTCCAATGGTTCAGAGGCAGGAGGACTCACCGAAGTCAAGCACCCCAATGGTGGGAGGCAAGAGTATTCACCGACATCATGCATCCAGGTGGAAACAGAACACTATTACATCCGCGTCGTTGTTCCTGAATCACGCTAAACGTAGTTTCTAACCATATACTGAAGTGGCTAACCATATTGCATTTTACAATCAAATTTGCACGACTAAAGTAATATTGTAAATGAAAGGTAGAATAAAATGCGTCGGCTCGTAATTGCAAAAACCGGAACACTCGGTATTTGTCGACTTCAGTGCCATCTACTCCGAATGGAAAACAATGGTTTGAGTAACCCGTACGTTTTTTTTTTTTTTTTTTTTTTTTTTTTTTTTTTTTTTGCGTGGAATCCGAATATGCAATAAAAACGAGGGGGTTGCCATTTGAAAATACTAAGTTGACAACGCTGACGCAGGGGGGTGGTGGCCAGTTGTAGCACAGACTGATGTCCACTTTACTAATATTGACTTTTCACCTAGAAATTTTTTTCGTGCGGTGCGTCGCTTCCGAGATATTAAGTTATCTCGAGTTAAAACTAACACCCTGTATATTGCAAATAGACAAGGTTCTGGTTTCATATTTAAAGGTAACTTCGATATGTTAACAATGTTTCTTCCGCATAATTACTGTGAACACAATATAACAGACGGAAAGACACTAAACTTTTCAATGAAAACTCTACAGATTAAATCTGCTTCATCAAGAACACGCAGTAAGTGAAAGCGCGATGGAAAACGCCGACTCTAACGAAAAGGCGGTAGGATGCACTGCCTAGCAAACACCCACATCATTGTTGCTGTCCCATTTGATGATATATACAGAGAGGTTCAAAAAAATGTATCCACTGTTCCGAAGTTCATAACTGGCAAACTAATTGACGGAGTTATCTCATTTTTTGTGAAAGTGTAGCTTAAAGACCAACTTAAAGATATCACTGTAGGTGTTCGAAATGGTCACCATTAACATCCACACACAAAAGATGCCGCCAAACTGCAGCACGAACTACTGACTGCAACGTGTTCAGTTGGATATTTGCACATGAATGTACGATGGACTCTCGAAGTTCATCCAGTGTGCGTGGCTTTTGTCGATAAACGACGTCCTTTAGTGTTCCCCACAGGTAAAAGTCCAGAGGAATTAGATCTGGGGACGTGGTGGATACCCCACAGCACCTCTATGGCCTATTCGTCTTCCACGGGCACAGTTACCGGTGAGGTGTACCTTCAGAAGCTTCAGACATCCATTTTACCTGCCACCCGAGACTTGTATGGAAAGGGAAGGGTTTACTTTCAACAAGATGGTGCCCCAGCCCAATACCAAAATCGTGTTAGGGCGTATCTTGACGAAAATATACCAGGAAGATGGATAGGCTGTAGAGGTATTGTGGAGTAACCACCACGTTCCCCAGACCTAACTCCTCTGGACTTTTACCTGTGGGGAACACTAAAGGACGTAGTTTATCAACAAAAGCCACGCACACTGGATGAACTTCGAGAGTCCATCGTACATTCATGTGCAAATATCCAACTGAACACGTTGCAGTCAGTAGTTCGTGCTGCAATTTGGCGGCATCTTTTGTGTGTGGATGTTAATGGTGACCATTTCGAACACCTACAGTGATATCTTTAAGTTGGTCTTTAAGCTACACTATCACAAAAAATGAGACAACTCCGTCAATTAGTTTGCAAGTTAAGGACTTTTAAACAGTGGATACATTTTTTTGAATCCCTCTGTGTATATGTGTGTGTGTGTGTGTGTGTGTGTGTGTGTGTGTGTGAGAGAGAGAGAGAGAGAGAGAGAGAGAGAGAGAGAGAGAGAGAGAGAGAGAGAGAGTGAGGGGGGGGGGGGGGCTGCTCCCACATAGCGCACCGTGTTCCTACTGTGCTCCTTGCGTATTATGCCCACAACAACAAACCGTGTGCCGTCTGTGTTCTGTCAACAATGGAACAAATAGGCGAAGATATTGCGTGGTTCTTGGGGCTTGTATAGTTTCGTTGAGGACTGTGGAGATTGGATGATTTCCCAGAAATAGGTGTGATTTTGCTGTGGCAGTACAGCTCTGGAACCTGTTGAACCTTCATTTGAATAGTTCAAGGAAAACAGAAAACTTTGGGACAAATGGCTATTTTCATTTCCTTTCCTCGGTTCTTCAACATTTCAATTTATTTTGCGTTAACAATGCGGAATATCTATTTTTTTTATTTCCACAGTGTCGTGGGGGAAAACATCATTGTATCTGCTATATCTCCCAAAAATATCATTAATATTCTTTTCTTCTCTGGCACTTGGGGAAGTTTGCTGAGGCCCGCTCATGGCTCTTACAAAATCAGTTCATGCAGTTTCCAGATTGTTATCAGCGCTTCCATGCGAGATCGAAGACCTTTGGCTTCCGTTTATTTGGCCAGCACGTTTTAACCTTAGCTTCTCAGTTTTTTTTCCCCCCGACACTGTCCTATGTGCGCCTGAGTGACCACTACGTTTAAATAGTCATAGAAATTGCATTCAGCAATTTCAGTGGAACAGTTCAGATTTTATGTAAAAGATTGCGTTAATACCACACAAAAAATACTAAATCGGATTGTAAAGTTAATTTTTATGAAAAAATGCATTTCAACAGAAAATTGTACAAAATGAACACAATATTACATGATAACGTTAATGCTATGAAAACTCAAATACCCTGCATTCCGCATGTTACTTTTCGCAATGTTTTTATTGTTTATTATTCTTGTAACATAAAAAACTCCCACAAAATATTAAAAAAATGAAAATTACACCAGTCCTTTTTAGTTGTTTAACTTCCTTCTGACAGCTTTACTTTGCACTAGCTGGAAATTCTTCTACAGATTTCAGATCAGATTGGCTTCCTGCAACAATGGAAAATATGCCTTTCTCTTCTTTTCTGGGTCACAGGTGGAACACATTTTGCGTTTTTCCAATCGTTCTATAACAACTTGTATTCTTGGCTCTGCTACACGCAAAACACGGTGAAGGATGCACGAAGTTAACGGGATATGTGATACCAGTTCTCTCGATTTTTTATCTTGGTGTCACCAACGAGTTTACAAGCTTCTTCAGCAATTAAAGCGGTTCGCCTGAATATTGTCTTTGTAGGATTTGTGAAGGGCAAACGCGTTCACCCCACTTACGTCCAACATGCGGAAAAATAATGCCGTTAGCCATCGTTGGAAGAGGCTTGGCCGACTAGTGATATTTGTTTTGACCTAACGCATTTCCAGCAGAACCTTCAGCTAAAAATTCTCCACACGTCTGTTTTCATGTCTTTAATCACTTGTTTCATTCAAGGAATTCACAGGTTGAAAAACAAATTCTGTCATGCTATTACAATACTGTATTATGTTCACTTTCAATTTCGTTGTCCCTATCTGATCCAATATCATTTCCTAAACCGTCCTCAAACCATTTTAAAGCAGTATCCTCAAAGCCAGTGTCCGTAACATGAACAGTCGACGTAGACCTGGCTACCGAATCCGTAACGCGAAGTCCCAGGTACGGTCTCAGTGACCGCTAGCACGGAAGAAGCAGTAATAGTTCAGGTCCACATCACATTCCAGAGGCTACTGGCAAACGTAGCCACGGCAGCTTCGGGAAAGAACAACTAGACAGCGCTGTAATCTCCCACCCCATAGAGAACCTGTACACAGAGAGTGGCCATAGGTGAAGTTGCCCGTGATTGGTTGATTAGCTTTGGCGCCATTTTTCTGCCAAACTTCTCTCGCGTTTCGTATGTTCGCCGTGCTTTTGAGTTGAAGTTCAGAGGACTTTTGGAAACGATTAAAAGGTATTTGAATTATTGTGAGACTTGTGATGCGTTGTGCATGCATGTTCGATTTAGTTGTATATCGTTTTTAGTACGTAATTAGCGTTTGCGATCTTAAATATGAGTTGATTTTAAGGTGTCAGTTTTTTTAAATACTTTTAGCCAAGCATAACAGGTAGGCCTATTACCATTTACTTACCATTTACTGCATTTTTAAGCTCTTATTTCTGTAACAGTTCGTGCGTACTGGTAGCATCACAAGCTTTTCTGAAGCCAATATCTGACAGTCCTTGCTGGAAACGCAAAGTTCCTGTAATTGTTGTGCCATGCTCATTCGACTTTATAGCGTCATACTTTATTTCGTTCCGAATCAGATCACTAGGCATTATTTTGGTTTCAGTATTATTGCCTGACTGTTGACGCAGACAAGTTGTAAGCACATTTTCCGCAGTAGTCGTGGTTGCTGAAACATTATTCGTAGTAAATAATTGTAGGTACTCTTGAAGACAGTTTTAATAGGCCTACTTACTGTGGGGTAGAAGGGATACGGTAGTTTTCTTGTTATATTTGGTCGTTATTACAGTAGCCTACATGTAACATTACCTGATTTTTGTAATCTTTTTCGTTTGTTATCTACGAGAGGTATTCAGTCGTAAGTAGTTGTTTAGTTGTGACATGCAAAAAGTTTGAAGACGTGACATGAAGTACTAATACGTCTCACACTTTTTGCATGTCACAAGTAAACAACTGCTTACGACTGTCATTCATCTGGCGTAATACAGGTACGTCAAATCTTTAGCGCTATGCACTTCCGATACAAAACAAATGCTATACACTATATTTTTTTTATTTACGTTACTTTCATTGCAATATGTCTAGTAAGCGAACTTTAAAGGAGATAAATGTAAGTAACGAATAATTTTTACAGTCACTGTATCTAATTTTCCTGTGCTGTACGTAGTAGGCTACTATGAGTATATTATAGCTGTAAAGAAAGGCATTTAACGAATGATTTCGCCATATTGTCTTGTGCTTTTGATTCGGCGAGTGTGTACTCCACTACTGGCCATTCAAAAGTCCCGCCCGCAGTTTGGCAGAAAAATGGCCGCCGTATCGTCTGGTTGGCCACTCTCTCCCTATATAGGCTCTCTACCACCCCACCAATAGCGACAGAGTAACAATAAATTCTAGTGGCCTGTGAGACAGCACCTAGGACGTTATGGGCTAATGTTGTAGATCTTGCAGGAGAGGAAGTACTGCGGCCCATCGAGGATGGACCGTTTTCTTCTCCATTAACATCATGTAGGGAAAGTTGAACGTTGGTAAAAGTATGGCGGTTATGGAGAAACGTAATTAACAACTTCATTCCATCCCCCCAGTTTCCATTTCTTTATCCTCTTTGCAGCCTGGCCAGATGTGGTTTTGCGTCTAGCACGAGCGCGAATAAAATACGTCAGTGGCGCCCATTTGCTTCTGCATTCATCAGCAACAAGGACGCAAAATTATAGCTGAATGTGAAGAGTATTTATCACTGTTACCTTCAGCAAGTACAACAAAAGATAACACGAACAGGAAAACAAAACTTATACTTAGCCGGCCACTGTGGCCGAACGGTTCTAGGCGCTTCAGTCCGGAACCGCGCTGCTGCTACAGTCGCAGGTTCGAATCCTGCCTCGGGCATGGAGGTGTGTGATGTCCTTGGGCTAGTTAGGTTTAAGCAGTTCTAAGTCTAGGGGACTGACGACCTCAGATGTTAAGTCCCATAGTGCTTAGAGCCATTTGAACCATCTGAACTTATACACTCCTGGAAATTGAAATAAGAACACCGTGAATTCATTGTCCCAGGAAGGGGAAACTTTATTGACACATTCCTGGGGTCAGATACATCACATGATCACACTGACAGAACCACAGGCACATAGACACAGGCAACAGAGCATGCACAATGTCGGCACTAGTACAGTGTATGTCCACCTTTCGCAGCAATGCAGGCTGCTATTCTCCCATGGAGACGATCGTAGAGATGCTGGATGTAGTCCTGTGGAACGGCTTGCCATGCCATTTCCACCTGGCGCCTCAGTTGGACCAGCGTTCGTGCTGGACGCGCAGACCGCGTGAGACGACGCTTCATCCAGTCCCAAACATGCTCAATGGGGGACAGATCCGGAGATCTTGCTGGCCAGGGTAGTTGACTTACACCTTCTAGAGCACGTTGGGTGGCACGGGATACATGCGGACGTGCATTGTCCTGTTGGAACAGCAAGTTCCCTTGCCGGTCTAGGAATGGTAGAACGATGGGTTCGATGACGGTTTGGATGTACCGTGCACTATTCAGTGTCCCCTCAACGATCACCAGTGGTGTACGGCCAGTGTAGGAGATCGCTCCCCACACCATGATGCCGAGTGTTGGCCCTTTGTGCCTCGATCGTATGCAGTCCTGATTGTGGCGCTCACCTGCACGGCGCCAAACACGCATACGACCATCATTGGCACCAAGGCAGAAGCGACTCTCATCGCTGAAGACGACACGTCTCCATTCGTCCCTCCATTCACGCCTGTCGCGACACCACTGTAGGCGGGCTGCACGATGTTGGGGCGTGAGCGGAAGACGGCCTAACGGTGTGCGGGACCGTAGCCCAGCTTCATGGAGACAGTTGCGAATGGTCCTCGCCGATACCCCAGGAGCAACAGTGTCCCAAATTTGCTGGGAAGTGGCGGTGCGGTCCCCTACAGCACTGCGTAGGATCCTACGGTCTTGGCGTGCATCCGTGCGTCGCTGCGGTCCGGTCCCAGGTCGACGGGCACGTGCACCTTCCGCCGACCACTGGCGACAACATCGATGTACTGTGGAGACCTCACGCCCCACGTGTTGAGCACTTCGACGGTACGTCCACCCGGCCTCCCGCATGCCCACTATACGCCCTCGCTCAAAGTCCGTCAACTGCACATACAGTTCACGTCCATGCTGTCGCGGCATGCTACCAGTGTTAAAGACTGCGATGGAGCTCCGTATGCCACGGCAAACTGTCTGACACTGACGGCGGCGGTGCACAAATGCTGCGCAGCTAGCGCCATTCGACGGCCAACACCGCGGTTCCTGGTGTGTTCGCTGTGCCGTGCGTGTGATCATTGCTTGTACAGCCCTCTCGCAGTGTCCGGAGCAAGTATGGTGGGTCTGACACACCGGTGTCAATGTGTTCTTTTTTCCATTTCCAGGAGTGTACTCACTGAATTTGTTAAGCTCCTCAGTGGTGTCCTTCGATATATTGTCTTAGTAACGATACTGTCGTAATGTTTATCAACAAATAGTAGAGTTCTGGATGCTGTTGAACACCAGGTCCTCGTCCATTACGAAAAGCACACAGTTCGGGCAAAGCCGAACACGAGCGACTGCCAACAGGCGACGTACCGGTGCATTGATGGTGTTCGTGCAGTTTCCACATGACGTACTGTGTTCCCCCTGCGCACCTTTCATTTTACGTGGAATCGATCTCCCGACAGATAGCCTACAGCAGCGACACAACAGGCTATGTGGAAACGAAGTACATTACGCCTGTGCAAAGTGAAGAGGACGGGTTCAGCCGCGACCCCATACTTCATGACAGTCAGAGCACATTCTCAACACGGTACCCTACATGGAAACCGGCCCTTAATTTGCCGCGATTTTACCCAAGGACCTGATTTGACCAGCTCATCTTTATTACATTACGTTGTTGTTGACTTCAGTCTGAAGCCTGGTTTGACGCAACTTGCCACCACAGAGTAGACAGCATACAGAAAGGAAAGTATACGATGGATTTTTATGTAGTCAAGAGTTGCCGGCCGCTGGTGGCCGAGCGGTTCTAGGCGCTTCAGTCTGGAACCGCGCGACCACTACGGTCGCAGGTTCGAATCCTGCCTCGGGCATGGATGTGTGTGATGTCCTTAGGTTAGTTAGGTTTAAGTAGTTCTAAACTCTAGGGGACTGATGACCTGACATGTTAAGTCCCATAATGCTCAGAGCCATAGTCAAGTGTTGCACTCGACGCCATATTGAAAGCAAGTTGGTTACTAATAAGGCTCGAAATAGGCATTCTTATGAGACAGAAGTAATCTAACCGGCGTAATGAAAACTTTTACATAGGAAACGCTAATGAAACAAGTTGTGATGACTCTGTAGTTAAAAACTTATCACATAAACTTTCAACTTCATCACTGTTGCCATGTGGGCATATCGATGTTTCCCTTACAGCAGTTTTATTTTGCTTCTTAAATTTTCTTTTCTGGGACTTTTGAGTTGATAAATCAACTTCACTTCCAATGAAACAGCTGTCACGGTAAACTGCAGGAGTTTCAGTGTTTGTATCAGAGTTGGAATTATCATTTGTGCTTCCAGCCTGAAAGTAACACACACGTATTATTTATTTGCATTTCTGATTGCCAGTCATTAATGACGACTGACAGCCGTCCGAAATTACTTTGTTGTTGGCGGGCGGGAGCACCCTCAGTGGTTACGGTGATCAAAATGGTTCAAATGGCTCTGAGCACTATGGGACTTAACATCTATGGTCATTAGTCCCCTAGAACTTAGAACTACTTAAACCTAACTAACCTAAGGACAGCACACAACAGCCAGTCACCATACGGTATTCATTCGCAGCGGGTAATCCGGGTTCAAATCCCTATCCGGCATAAATTTCCACATGTCGCTAGTAGGTTGTTGTTGTTGTTGTTGTTGTTGTTGTTGTTGTTGTGGTCTTCAGTCTTGAGACTGGTTTGATGCAGCTCTCTATGCTACTCTATCCTGTGCAAGCTTCTTCATCTCCCAGTACCTACTGCAACCTACATCCTTCTGAATCTGCTTAGTGTATTCATCTCTTGGTCTTGGTCTAGTAGGTAGCATATCTATAATGCTATCTAACACAGCTGATGCCATGACATTCATAGTCAGCGACTTAATTTCGAATTAACGTGGGTATTGCTTTAAGAGAAGACATTGGACTGCATTAAAATTTAATTTATACAAATTAAGCCCACGTCTATAAGTTCACTCTAACACGTTACGTAATATGAATCATATTCGTTTAATAAATGACGATTGATACGTGTTGCAAAGATACTTTTGTCAACGTCTGTCCTAAATATGAGATGTGTTTCAGCTTTTCCTTTTTGTAGGGCTAACTGTTAGTTCTTCCTCAATTTCTTCCAGCAGTAAGTACAACAATGTCGCTAATGTGAGACAGTGCTTCTACCTGCTCGAAGTGTTCATGACTGAGCTGCAGATTACCTGTACGTTGTGCTGTCACGCAGTGCGCTCGAATAAAATTAACTTCTATTCCCTCCATACTGTACTCACACGTGGAGTAAGCAGCGATGTATCACTTAAAAAGAACCAAGCTTAAAGAAGACTGCAACCACATTTTTCACTGCAAACTCTATGCTGTAGAGTACTAGGGGGCTTGTGACAGAATAGAACCACCAGCATCTGACACTGGTTGAGACTGAGATAGAAAATACAGTCAAGAAGATGTGCACGGAACGTCAAGAGTACACTTAAATGAAATAGTCAAGGAAATCGATGGGTGCTGAATCAATCTGGTGCTATAAGCATCTTAAAATTCCTTCATGTTATAATCAAAAAATATTCAACTTGTGCGGCTGGAAAATCGTGAGATACTTTCAAGAAATTCTGTAAGCCTCATGGTACATGGTGGCTCCTTTTTTTTTAAATTTTTGTTGCTTACCAACAATTAGCTAAGGGAAAAAGAGGAAAGCACAGTGGTGGTTCAATTCTAGATGGGGGAGACAGTGGATCTGTCATAAATTGATCCTGGCATTTATGTGGAGTGATTGGAAAACAACAGAAAACATGCAACAGTGCTCTCTCTTGAAGAAGCAAGCTAGTGTAAAGCAATTATCAACATGATTATATATTAAAAACGAATTTCTGGACTTAAAATTGACAACTGGCTATGCATTGTAGATAATGCTCGTTATGCTGTGGTTCAAATGACAGATTGAAGTAAATATCTTTCTAAAGGGCTCAATAAGTGAAGACTCAATTTTAAAGAACGTGAGAGCCTACTAATTTCAAGACTTGTGTACCACTTATGTCGTTAGTGAGAGGTGCTTTTAAAAGTGATTTTGCCTTCTTTAAGTTTTTCAACAGGAGCTTAGGAAGAAAAATGAAAGAAAAATATTATTTACATCAATACGGATATGGAATTGTGTGTGACGCCTATATATCACAAGCCATTTAATAAAAGAGTCTGCAGCTTACATAACTTGCAATAAAATAATATATATGAGGTAGATGACAGCTCTTCCCTACCTTACCCAAATCCTCCCCCTCATCCCCTCCCCAAAAAAGACCCTGCATGAAGGAGTTCAATGATGCAGTTTTCATATACACTGTCACTTCATGTCAAGTCTTCAGGTGTACTAAGAGTGTTTCTTATTCTCCTACGTAGCTTACGAACAATTTTTGACATTTATAATGCTACTGAGTACTTTATTTTTCTTCACCCTTGACTATAATAACGACTTTAAAGGATATATCCTTCTGTGACAAATGTATTTCTCTGAAGTTCTCTAATAACAATTATAATCAAGCTCAGATTTGTATTTACAGATATGAGGCTGAGAAGTCTGGTGTATTGGATGAAACACAAACACAACAACAGCTAGTTGATCAATGCAATGAAGACATAAAGGAGAAAGGAAAAATGTTCATTACAATCAGAATGTCACTACAAATGTTGTACAGTAAGTTAGATTGTATTCGTCGGCCAACAGACAAAGTTGAACACATGGACTCACTGGTGGCCATTGAGTCTAGTGAGCTTGGTCGAGAAAAGAGTGAAGAGAGCATTGAGCCACTTCCTTCAGAAGACCGTAAGTAAAAATCAGTTGGACAGTGAAATAGTTCAATATGAGAGACAGAATGGGTAGCACAGAAGAATGTTTAAGATAAAACCATTAATTGTGAGAAAGTTTTTAAAGAGTTATAAATTTTATCTTAAAAATTCTTCTGCATGTACTGCCATGTTATCTTACAAAAGATTTAAAATGTTTAAATATCCAAATTTTTGTCCATATCACAGTGACCTTTTTCTGGGAAAAATAGTCTATGTCCTGAGGAAAGCTGTTGCAACAGGGTCAAAATGTTGGTTATTTTACTATTTTACACCCAGAAGGATTTTAATGAGACTGGCATCAGCCATAGAAAAACAAATTTTTCCATATCCCACCGCCCACATGAATTTTACTGCATGAGCAAACGAGCAGAAAATACTAGAAAATCAGAAGAGTATTTTCAATAGTTTCACCCATGAAATGGCAAAGTCGTTGTCTAAGTTTAAAAGCACTGTTTAAATGTCACAATTTGTAAAATTTGTTATGTTTACAATTTTTCAAGAAAAGCCTATGTAGCATAAAATGGTTGCTAAAAAGGCATTGGCACTTAGTACACAATTGGGTGGCATCTGTAAGTTCTCATTAACATTGATTTTGATGCTATTCAATTCCTTATCACTTTAATCCCTAACCTCTTTTGCAATAAGCATAGCATTATGTGCATACATTGTAGTAGCCACCAGAAAGATCGCAGGAGGCGCACATTGGCACGGCGCGTCACGGACGGTAGTTGCCGCAAGTAGAGTCCCGTCCACCAGAGGGCACGCAAGAATTCGGACGCGACCTCTGCCGGCATGACAACAACAACAACAACAACAACTCCGGCAGCACGGGCCGTGCCCAGTCAGTTAACATCGGGCATGCCTAGGACACAGTCTCGGTCTACGCTAAGTGCAGTGCGACGTAAACGTGAACAGTGTTACTACATACATCCTCTGACATTTCATCCTTTTGCCAAAATGAGCTACACAATTTTTGCTGGTGATTACAAAAGTGTCACTATCACTATACCACCCCTGAATGGAATTCTGTCACATCCTAAAACATCTCCAAACATACTGCTGTTAAACCAGAACTTTCCGTAGAATTTGTTGTGGCACTTAGCGCAATCTGGTACAATTTCACCTAACATGTATTTAAGATTTGTTGCTTATTTCACTAAGCAGCTTCTCATTTGACCTCACAAGGTTGAGTAATTTTTTCCCATATCTTTCAACCACATAAAAATCTGAGGGTTCAATGGAAACTGAACCCGGGACCAAAGTGTTGACAGCCAGCACTACTAACCACTAGACTGTGGAAGTTGTCAAATATGATATTCTAAAAGAAAATGAGTTTCAGACTGTGTCTGCTGATATTGCACTATTTGTGGCTAACACCTACAAATGTAGGGTACTAGTATTTATCAGCAACATATTTCACACTACGATGCATTCATAATTATTAAAAATAAATTAAACTCAGTGGTACTGTCATATTATAGTACATTCACTTTGTTTTAATTCCACAGCTATGCGTGTTAGTGTCCACACCACTGAAGTGCCAAACTGTCATGTTTCTCTCTTAATTCATTCATATATGAATACCATATAAATGTACGCTCCAACTAAACAAGATTTACTTGGTGTGAGTGTTTTCTGTGTGTAAATGATCACCTCCAATGAGTAGGACAATACATTTCAAAGTAAAGTGCAAAAGATTATGGTTCAGCTTAATAGAAAAACTGAACACAAAGTAGATCAGTTACTGATAGTAGGTACATCCACCTTTGAGAAAATAACAGCATCTCCAACAGGTAACATATTCTGGACTTCAAATTTACAATAAGTATCAGATATATCTGTCCCATTATAAATGGAAGAAGGGAAGTTTGCCAGCAGTATGAAAAAGCAGGAGGTTTTTAAGCTTTCTAATTAACGTTCGGGCACAGCACAAGTTATCACTAATTGTTTGCCTTCTTGTGTTACTTCTGCCCCTCTGTACTATGTTCTCCATACTTCTGTTACTCTGCCATAAAAAAATTGCTATTTGAGAATTTTATTTTGATATGTTCTACACTGTTGAAGATCTCTTCAATATGGCTCTACAGATTGAAAGTTCAGTTGCACTGAAGTTCTCATTTTTATAACACCTATAGCTATAAAACTAGACCTCTGAGTATTATTTGTGAATGTTTCAAGAAGCCATCAAACACTCGTTTGTTCCATTGTGTGTTTTTATCTGTATGCTCTTCAAGCCACTAGCTTAGTTTCAAATTACTATTCATTTGATGAGTAATAAGCCAAGACACTGTTGAGACTGAAAACTATTCTATTAATGGGAGTGAAAAGTTTAAAAATTTGTGCCACACTGATGCTTGAACTCAGGGTTTTGACTTTCTGTGATCAGTGCAACTACCAACCCAAGCAATTCTCACTGTTAAACACAAGATTTCAGTTTGTTATGAACTTCTCTGATTTGTCCTTTTATAGTAGTTTTTCCCTTCCCCAGATCACCCAGACTCGTAACTGGCTTGTAGTCCTCTATGTGAAGTGTCGTTCGACTAATTTTATCTGGTTGATCACTGCGTAGAGGACTGAAGAATATTAGTAGTTTCTGTCCTGAAGCCTGGTTCATAGAGTTTTCTAAGCAGGTTCTCAATACATAACTGAAAAGTCTAAAATTGCAACTAATACCATCTGCAGTGAGCAGCATTAGTCATATTACATTTCCATACGGGAACACCTGTAGAATTTTTGAAAAACTTATACAAAACTAACTCACACTGCCCATGGAACCTATCCTCACACCACAGCAGGCTGGATTCTGTCCTGAATGAAGATTTACCGTACACAGGTACTCAATCAAACTCGGCACATTGAGGACAGTTTCCAAGAGGGCTATGTAACGGGTGCCATTTTCCATTGACCTTATGGCTGCAAATGACACCATCAATCTCTGACTCATCATGCACAGTGTATGTGCTGCAACTAAAGACATTAATCTTACAAACATCAACAGAAACCTGCTCCACAATCTGAGGTTCTTAGTGGAGTTTTAGGGAAGATAAAGCAGAGGGAGAAACCGGAGGAATGGCCTGGCACAGGAAAGTGTGCTGGCACCACTACTCTTCAACCTACTCCAATGATCAACCCCTCCCTGCAGGTACAAGTAGCTTTATATACATAGATGACAGGTCAATTACAGGACAAGGGAAAACATTTGAGGAGGTAGAACAGTGCCTGTATTATCAAAATAACCAGTTGAAACCAAATCCAACAAAAACACGAGTGTATGCCTTTCACCACCTTCAGAACAAGCAAGCTGACAGAAAACTACAGATCAAAAGGAAGGGACTGCTATTAGAACATTGTTCCAACCCCAAATACCTGGGTGTAACATACAAACAGCACTGCCTTAACATCAAACTAAAATTTAGCAGAAGAAATAATATCATTCACAGCTGATAACTCTAAATGGGGAGCCAAACCCAGGATTCTCAAAACCTCAGCATTTGCCCGCAGTCACTCTATTGGGAAGTATGCATTCCCAGTTTAGTATAGATCAGCACACACAAAGCAAGCTGATGTTGCCCTCACTGAGACAAGCAGAATCACCAACGTATTTGTGAAGCCCACACCTCAAGACAATATCCATCACCTGGTATTGCCCCTTCAGCTACTGAAGAGAGGCAACAGCTTTTAAATAAGGATTTAAATCAGCAGAATCAGAACGCAAACTCCTCTTCAGTCTTCGACCGGCTCACCAGTGATTAAAATTAAGACGAAGCTTCCTGAGATTGATGGAAGATTATGAAGAGCCTAAAACCAGAATAGACCTTTGGAGGAAGACCTCAAATCAAGACTGTATGGAGCAGAAAGAGGAACTAGCAACAGTATGCAATGAAACTGGGGGACCCTCGAAGGCATGAAACAGACTACATACGGGTACCACAAGGTGGAGAGAGAGTCTCAATAAATGGGGCTACTCCACAGACTCTAACCTCTGCAAACCACGTTTCATAAGTACACCTGTCCACTGTGCCCAACCAAATGCACTATAGAGGATCTCATGGCAGCAAAGCTGCAGTTGATGCCACCCGTTTCTGGGCAAGAAGTGTTTAGCTTTAGCTTAAAATCATGATACGTATTTCCTATTTTCATATTTGATGTACTGTAATCTTTACATAGTTTTATATCTACAATTATACATTATGTTTCTTTGTATATATATTTTACATGTGAATGTTCTACAGATTATAATATGCAACTTTGTGATGTTTCTGACATGAGTAAATAAATAAATGAGGGGAATACCAGGAATTACTTCAATGCCTGTAGGTGATTCTCCATCCAGGAAATGTGCAGAGTGTCAGTTATCACAAGATTTTTGATCCAATACCCACCTTGTAGCAGATCACTAACACATGCTTGTGCGATGGTGCTTGGCTCAGAGTCAAGGTGGTTTGAATTTTAATGGTGGATGAAATTTGATTTTCACTGCCAATAGTTGGCCGGCAGACCCCATGGTGCTGTTTGAGAAGAATAGGCTATTTGCCAGCACCAGGATTCACCCTTTTCCATCTATCATCATCATCATCATCATCATCATCATCATCATCATCACCATACAACACAAAAATACCATTACACTCACGTACGCTCTACAAAATACATGTCTGACACAATTCTCATACATCAATGAGGAAAGGGGCCAATGTGGATGGAGGAAGAACACCCCTTCCTACAACAGGCAGGTGACTCCACCCAATGAAATAACCCCCAATAAGCCCATACAACATCTATAGTTTTTTGATTCAGTTATGAAACTGGTTATATATACACTGCTAGCCATTAAAGTTACAGTGCCAGGAAGGTTAGTAATTAATGATATTTTAATTGTTGTGCACGTGCAGTATAGTAGGAAGAATACTTGGTTAAATTAGTAGGTGATCTGGAAATATTCAGGATGTGAAATTTAGTACACAGAGTTGCCACCTCTGGCAGCAATGATGGCTTTGATTTGGCTGGTCATCAAGCTGAACTGAGGTCGGATGACAGATGTTGGTACATCATTCCATGCTGCTTCAAGTCTATGGCAAAGTTATCAGTCATAGTGGTTCCTGAGTGGTGAAGTATATTGTATTTCCATCAAGCAGTGACGATATTCCACCAGTGGCCAGTGATATGGAGGTGGACTAGATTAGTCGCCTCGACTGGGGGCACAGAGTAGTCACTGAGCTGCACAGTGGTAGAGGCCATCAGAAGGAGCAGCTCAAATGGACAATCCCTTCAATTCTTCTACATATATATACTCCACAAACCACATTCACACCAGCACATGGTGGAGGGTACCCCGAGCCACTGCTAGTCATTTCCTTTCCTGTTCCACTCGCAAATAGAGCGAAGGAAAAATGTCTTAATTTTAATAATCAACAGGCCGAGGCAGTTTCAGATAAATTTACAGTCTGGCGATAATTTATGGATTTGTAGTTTTAGCTTGACAATGTCCACTATGAACAAACGGTAGTTACTGTTATTCTGAAGAAGGTTGGGTTATCCCAACTGAAACCTAGGTAAATTCTAGGTAAACAGTGAAATTGATGCTGTCGATTATTAAAATTAATACTTATACAGTTGCTGACAGGGCCGCGAAATGTTGAAGATATTTAAGGAAAAATGTCTGTCTAAAAGCTTCCACATGAGCCCTAATATCTTATACCTTATCTCCGTGATCCTTACATGCGATATATGTTGGGAGCTAGTAGAATTGTTCTGTAGTCAAAATCATACACCATTTCTTTATATTCTTCAACAGTGTTCCTCAAATAGAATGTCACCTTTCCTCCAGGGATCCCCATTTGAGCTGCTGAAGCATGTCCATAAAAACTGTGTGTTGTTCGAACCTACCAGTAACTAATCTACCAACACACCTCTGAACTGCTTCGATGTCTTCCTTTAGTCTGACATGGTACAGATTCCAAACATTCAGGTAGCACTCAAGAATAGTTTCCTTCAATTCTCCCAATATATCAGAGTTGACCACTTGCCTTCCCTACCACAATCCTCACATGTTCATATGTTTTCATATTGCTTTGCCATGTTGTGACCAGATATTTAAATGATGTTTCTGTATCAAGCAGGACACTACTAATGCTTCATACATCCATAGTTGAAATGGAGGACAGTGGGACGTCAGCTGGTATAAATTTATATTAAAAATGAAGAAATTCCTCCAGCTGTATTTAAGATGTCGATTTTATTTTGGAAATTAGTTTCAACGTTGTAACAATGTCATCTTCACACCCAGCACTTGTTGACGTCAACTGTGTGTGGCTGATACTAGAAGTCAGTGGTGAGATATGGACATGCTCCATGTGGAAGGTGGGTTGTAACGCATTTCCCACCTTCCACACTGAGCACGTCCATATCTCACCACTGACTTCTAGTATCAGGTGTACGCAGTTGACATCAACAAGTGTTGGGCTGAAGATGACGTTGTAACAATGTTGAAACTAGTTACCAAAATAAAATAGACACCTTAAATACAGCTGGAGGAATTTCTTCATTTTTAATATAAAACTACTAATGCTGTATCCAAATGATATGAGTTTTGTTTTTCCTACTCATCCACATTAACTTACATTTTTCTACATTAAGAGCTAGCTCCCGTTCACCACACAGACTATAAATCTGGTCTAAGTCATCTTGTATCGTCCTACAGTCACTCAATTTCAACACCTTACCATGCACTACAGCATCATTAGTAAACAACTGCAGACTGCCCGCCAAATCATTATGTATATAGAAAATCACTATCACAAGTGCCTGGGGCACTCCTGTCGGTATACTGTCTCTGGCGAACACCTGCATCGAGGACAATGTAGTGGGTCCTGTCTTTGAGCTACACACATATCTGTGACCCTATTCCATATGCTTGTACCTTCTTTAACAGCCTGCAATGGGGCACTGTATCAAACGCTTTCCAGAAATCTAGAAATATGGAGTCTGCCTGTTGCTCTTGATTCATAGTTTGCAGTATATCTTGGCTGTTTTAAAGAGGTTGACACCCCACCATAATAAAGCACTCCTTTAAGCATCATTAAAGTAATATCTTGACTACTTGACTTTGGACTTGGATTCTGATTTGTTTGAACTGGGACAGTTTGTTTATTGTTTACAATGGCCTCGGTATCCATTCTGGAATTTAACAGCTTGCAACTTCCTGGGTGAAGTTGTGCATTGTCAGTTCCAAGCTTGTACGGTTTGTGATCTGCAAGAGTTTGAATTTTACTCCAATCACTGATTGGGGGACTCAACTATTGTGCATTTAAATAACAATTTGCGTTTGTCCAACACGATACAAAAGTGGTGACAAGGAGTTCAAATGTGCATCCTTCCGTTGGAAGAGTTTATGGAATTACTGAAGTAGTAGTTGCAATTACATCAACTGCACCTGAAGCAGCAAGAGCAGCAGCAGCAGCTTGCCAGCCAACAAGCTCCATCACTCCCAGCTTTCGCTAGTTTCGACAGGACACAATGGCACTGGGAAACATATTTGCATCATTTTTGCTGTACCACCCAATCTTGCTGAATTGAAAAAAGTACCCTGCGTCTTTCCCTTGTGACATCACAGTCCGCGACTGCAAACTTAGCAGAGGCATGCCTTAAGTTTCCATTAATAGCAAAGCAATGATACCACAAACATTACTCAACCTATTGCACCCAGTGTCTGGGAGCCCAGTATCACCAAGTGCACCCTTATTACCACTCAGTCACCCTCATCTAGGTTCACACATTTTACGACAAGCTGGACAGGATGCCGGGCATTGTTGGCCATATTGGTCATCAAATGTTTGATGTCGTGGCAGGACAAAACCAGCTGCACCATCATACAAATCAATTTAGCCTGGACACCAGCAGATTGTCATGTTTCCAGCTACACATAATGTGCAGGACCAAGCATTACTGGTTTTGTGCCCATACCCACCAGCACACTGCAGCATCAACAGAGCGTTCCTTCTCTGTGATCGCTATTGATCAGCCACCTCTGCCCTGTTAAAAGTCCCACCCACACCAAGTGTTTCAGTGGCAACAACAAAGTCCTGACAGAGACAGAGAGCAGCACATGGAGACAGAGCCAGTTTCAGGGCTTTTAGCTCCTACAGTCCCAACAGCCGGCATCAGCACAGTACACTTTTCAGTAGGCCACTCCACTGACACCCCCTCCCTCTGTTGCCAATGTTGAATGAAATAGATGTCATGATCTCATTGTCACCTAGTATGCTGACCTCCCTTAGTTGGGATATCTGCACCTCCTGCTCCCCTCCATTGTCAATCCCATTATTTTTTTGGACCATTTCTGAATCAATGCGTCAATTAAAAGGGAGATTTTGGCCACCATACCTAGAATGCTTTTCATCGTCCTCCCAATCTCTGCAGTATCATTGTCAGACCCTATGATCCTTGTGCACCCATCTCTCTACCTTGTAGATCCTACCCCTGTGACCATTTTTGCTGCAAGACCCTCCTACCACCACCTATTCCAGCCCTGTAACTGGCAAAACATATACTATCCCAGGGAGAGCCACCTGTGGACAACATGACAATAGTGATCTCAGTGCCTGTTTCACCAAATGTGCCATCTGGATTCTTCCCCCAGACAACAATTTTTCAGAACTCCGCATGAGAACTGGCACTACAACACATGTCCTTGGTTCTCGCGAACCACCTGGCCTTAATTCACATTAATTTCCTCATCTCAGCATTTCTTCACAGTAACTACTCTTTTCTTCACTCCATTTTAGTTTTGTACATCTTTTGTTGTCTTACCTGTCTATTTTTCACTGCACCCCTCCTTCCCTCTGTTAGGTACAATGCACTTAGCTTTTCACTCTTATTACCTCATGTATGATGTTTAAGCAGTAATCTCTGTCTTGCATATTATCCTGTCTTCCACCTTTAAGCTCTCACTTTTTCAACTTTTGTCCACTGCAGCCCCCAATAATCAGTCTTTCCATCTCATCCTGTCCGGTAAGTCTCCCCTGACCGGGCTTCTGGGTGACTTTTCTGAGCTGTATCCCTTTTCCCTAAACCTCTCCAGTCCTTTTCCTTCACTCATCTTCCTTCCCCTTCAACTCTTTTGACAGAAGAAGGAGCCACTGGCTCCGATAACTTGTAAAAGTTAAACCATTTCATGAGTGTGTTCCCCTGCCGCTGCTTGTTGAGTAGGTTTTTTTATCTATCCATTTACATTATATTACCAATAATTGATTATTTTCATTGTTAAATTAAAAGGGAAAGGAGTATTGCACCTTCATCAAGTAGTGACAAAAATATTTCAATTCTATTGAGCTTTGGACTTGGATTTCTATTTGCGTACAACTGTGATTATTTGTTTATTGAATACATTCTTGAATTTATCAGCTGGCAACTTCCTAGATGAAGTCACACATCAGCATCACACAGCATGTACCATTTTGGACATGTTCTGCAACAGTCTGAACTTTACTCTGAGCACCACACAGCAGGACTTGGACAATTGTGTATGCAAAGAACAACCGGAGTTTGTATCCAGAATGCCACAAAATCATGCAAGTCTCTTGGCAACCCATTTTCAATGGACAAAAGATCTGCAGAATGTGCTGGCCAGTGCAACTATCAAAACGACTTAGTTCAGAACAACAGCTGGGCAATATGTGATCCAGTGTTATTTGGTTGAAAAATAACATCATGAAGACCTTGAAGATAGGTGACAACAAGTAGTTTTAACATGGCAGAAATCTAATGCCTGCTGTCCAAATTACTGATTATGTGAACCAGATGTGATACCAATGTGCATCCAATGCCATGTCAGAACATCACACCACGTGGTGGGCCCATATAGTGATGACTAATATAATCTGGCAACATTCATTCTCTTTGCGGCCTCCACATATGGATACACCCATTATGAAGCTGTACACAGGACCGGAAATCTTCCAAAAAGGTGACTTGGTGTCACTCCTGTGTCCAGCTTTATCACTGGGCACACCAGTCTCACCACACCTCTCTCGGCTGCTGTATCAAGGGATGCTCCAACAATCATTGCCATGCTGACAATCAGTGGTGCTCCACATGATGTTGCACTGTGTGTGTGGATACTTGTCTTTCTGAGAAGTCAATTTCCTGACACAAGCTCTGTGTCATGGCTGAAGGACGCTGTACAAAAAAGCAAACAATATGCATGCCCTCTTGAGCACTAAAAGTGTGTGGCCATTAAGCTACTGAAAACTGCCGAGTATGGCCTTCCTGAATCCATCAATTCCATATTTCTTTAACAGTCATAGAATATTGATCAACGTGAGCAACAATATTAAGGAATCATTGAAATGCCGTTCGATATGCTATGATGTTGCTGCTGTCAGATTTTTACATGTGCTGCTTCTGCTTGTTATATGAGGCATAACAGGATCTTCTCGTAAACAACCAACATTCAAATGGGAGCTCTGAACATGAAACCCACTGCAGAATTGTTCCTCCGATACAGAATGCAGACGGCATTACTCCCTACCTGCTTTGTGTGGATGCACTGCAATGCTAATCAACTGCATACACTTCATGTCAATTTGACATTGGCTTCATACCATCTTCTTAGTGTAGCATTTTTAATGGCCAGCAGTATAGTGCTAAAACACACTTTCTTTAAGTGCCAATATGGCAGTGAATAAAAAGCTTTTTGGAAGCTTGGAAACAATGAGGCAACCTTGTTTTCTCTATCCATCACATTGAGGACCATGAGTGAGGAATGTGAGTTGGTCTTGCACAATTAATGTGTACAGGACTTGTGCAATTAGCCTACCATGAAGAAGATTATTTTGTATCAAGTATGTGAAATGAAATGATCATATGGCATTACTTATCAGGAACCCCATCTGAGGTTGTTTGTACCAGATAGATCATTATGTATGAATGGAGAATATGCTCTGTTAGAATAAGTGAATGATAGAGGATGGTAGCTCTGTGGTTCAGTTCTACTGAATTTTTTGTAAGTTAGGTATGGCCAGTGTTCTTTTCTAATTCTGTTTTTACAGGTGGCTGTTTCGTTATAAGAGTTCCACTTTAAATTACCATTGTTCCAAAGTACAATAGATTTTTGCAAAGAGTGGTACAAACTGACCAGACTCATTGTTTTCTACTGTAATATAGATTACCCACTGGGAAACAGTTTTTCTTCATAAAATTGTTGTATTCCGATTCATTATATACCGCAAAAATTCAGTCTCCCAGTGTGACCCCAGCTTCCTACTACATTGAAACTGATTATGCACAAACATGACTGGGTATCAGTGATACTATTTAGCTGGCAACTTCCTCCTGGATTAAAACGGTGTGCAAGAACAAGACTCAAACCTGGAATGTTGCCCTTCACTCTTACCAACAGTAGTACATAAACATGATCCCTCGACCTCCCCCCCCCCCCCTCCCCCCTACAGTTTCAGTTGTGCCAGTACCTTTCTCATACTTCCCAGACTTCACATAAAATAAATCTTACTGGACTATTCTCCTGAAAGAAAAAACACTTTGGAGCCATAACCTAAAGGTCATTTCCAGAATAAATCTGGAGAGGCAACTTATGTCAGTTTTATGTTGAATGGTGACATAGTTTTGGTATTCTATGACAAATAGCTCTAGGTAGAGATCTCCAGTAGTCAAATCCATTAAATATGTTCTGACTTTCTTCAAACTGATACTGAATTGATACATCTGACTGAGTTGCAGTTAGGATGTAAGTTTGGTTTGCAAAGATTTTTCTAAGGGGTTAGGGGTTGGGGCAGTTGAATGCTTCTACAGCTGGACACTAACATTTTGATATTCTCATCTATATGGAAGATTTCTTGTGGTCTGATGTGAGTACTTGAGAGTCCTCTGGAGGAACATTCATCCTGAACTGATAGGTCTTTGATTTTGAAAACTTCTTGTATGAATTCCACACAATTGACTACACTGGCTGCTGCCTCTGTTAAGTAATGCACCTTGATCCATTTATGGGGAAACTGCAGTCACCAAAGCTGATAGCACAAGCTCAGGAATTTACAACCTAGACATTCATACAGTTATTGAAGTCTCTGCGTCACATCTTCCCAAATAATGGAAATGAAGTAGTGTTACTGACTGTGAGCCTTATCACACACCAAGAGCAAATCTTGTTGTTTTCACCGTCTCTCAGTTTAACCCACATATCTAGACAGCAGATGCAATGTCAAAGCCTAACACCCAGTATTGGTCGGTGCTCACAATTGTAAATGAAACCTTGCATGATCTGTTGGTTGTTAAATGAAGTAAGGAAGATTAGGATTTAATGCCACACTGATGATGATGTCATTAAAGCTCAGGTTGGACAAGGAGGGACTAGGATATTGGCCAAGTACTTTACAAAGGAAGCGTCTTTCTGTGATCGGTCCATAAAACTAAGGGAAACCTAAATCAGAATGTCTGGATGGGTATTTGAACCCCTCTCCTCCTAAATGCAAGTCCAGAGGCATAACACACTGAGGATGGGCCCCAAGTTTATTTGTGTTTCGTATGCCATCCATTATTGATGGATCTCAAGGTACAGCCTGTTTTCTACACACTTTCCATAGATGCCTCTTGCTGTGATATATTTTACCTGCCTCTGATTATTTAGATGTTTACACCAGTAGTCAATGAATTGAACCTGATTGTCTTTATGTGCTTTTTGCTTATTTAGCATTTTGATTGTACATTAATAATTCAAATAGTTATTATTTTCATTTTGAAGTTCCTCCTGCTTTTAGAGATGGCCTTATGCAGAAAAAAGAAGGAAATGAAAGAATCTGAAATATTTTCAAAGCTTTTTGATGATGATTATTCAGATGTTGCTAGTGAGAATGAAGATTCAGATGAAAGTGTGAATGAATGTTTTTATGGTTCTCAGGATGATTCCAGTGACAGTGACATCATTAGAACTGTAAAGAAGCATACAGTGGCAGTGTTTTTAAGAAATCCTGAAGATAATGATGAAGATGATTCTGTTCTCTTGAATGATTCGTTTTGTCATAATGTTAACATCGCATTACCTCACTTGCTCTATAGATTGTCAGTTTCCATACATACACAAGACTTTTTACAATACAAAAATGATTCTGAAACCTGTATGTCTTGCTTGTTTTTTGATGTCTTCTTATTTTCTCTTAGATCATTGTCTATGTTGTATCTTACCATAAGGAATCAATAATTTCCTTTCTTTCATCAGTTCACCTTCAGTTTTACAACAGTTACTGTGAAATTTTCACCCTTTCTCTCTCTCTTATTTATTTGTCTTCCTATCTGTTCTTATTATTCCCAATATGCTTGTTCCTCCTCCCCCTCTCCTTGCACAACTGTAAATTTATGGATGATTAGTGAATTTAATTAAATGTCACTCTGATAAAGTCTTACATTTATTTATGTAATTCCTAAACAATAGGATAATACAATTCAATAATACAAATACGGCACTGATAATTTTGTCAAAAAGAAGGCTTAAAACTTTTTTATTCTTACAGCTCTAGAAATACTCCGCCAAGTTATGATACGATCAAGAAAGCTTATAAGCCATGCTACGCTGGCTTTGAATGAAGAAGAATTGGAAGATGCAAGAGCATTATTCCAAACAACTGTTACTGAAAAAATTAGCAGAGCTGAATATGGTGAAGCTGATAAGGAAGAACAAGGTGAGTAAAGCAAATAATATATTTATGGTACCCCCAGTTTAAGAATAAAAAACTACACCATCAATGAACCTGTAGTAAAATTAGTTTAGTTTTTTTGTGTGTAATAAGACTTCTGTGATTAAATAGTATATATATGTTAGGTGATGATATGCACGACTTATAAATGTGGCTTATAATTATATAGACATCTTAATATTCATTTTATCTACAATTGTACATACGCCTGTAAATGGATACGATTAAACTATCCAAACACATAAAAATGGGTTTAGCAATGGATTGATTAAACTTTTTTTAATTAGTATGTCTTCTGATTGACTTGGTGCAGCCTGCCAGCCTCCACATGTCAGAGTAGCACTTGTCTACTAGGATATATGGTTACTTCCTCAATTATCTGTTGGATGTATTCCACTCTCTGTCTTCACCTGCAGTTTTTACCTTCTACAGCTCCCTCTTCTGGCTAGGAGATTATTCACTGACATCTTAAAACAAGTGCTATCAACCTGCCCCTTCATCTAAGTTTTCCATATACTTCCTTCTTTGATGATTCTGTGGAGAACCTCCTCATCCCCTATCTTATCAGTCTACTCAATTTTCAACGTCCTTCTGTAACATGACATCTCAAAAGCTTTGGTTATTTCCTTTTCTAGATTTCCCACAGTGCATAAGTCACTACCATAAATTGCTATGTTCCAAACGTACATTCTCAGAAAGGCCTATTTTTGATACAAGTATATTTCTTTTCACCAGGAATACTCTCTTTGCCTGTGCTAGTCCGATTTGTGTGTCATTTGTTTTATCTGTCATGCATTATTTTGCTTTCACAAGGTAGTAGAATTCTTGAACTATATCTACTTTATAGTCACCAATTTTATGTTAGTTTTATTGGAAAGGTCACTACTTCTACTTCTCATTGCTTCTCTCATTCTTCAGTTTACTTGCAATCCATATTCTGTGCTCAGAGATAGTTCATTCTATTCAACAGGTTGGGTAATCCTTCTTCACTTTCCCTAAGAATAGTAATATCATTAGCAAATCTTATAACTGATATCCTTTCCCCTTGAATTTTAATTCCTATTTGAACCTTTCTTTTACTTTCGTTATTGCTTCATCGATGTACAGACCGAACAATAGAGGCGAAAGACTGCATTCCTGTCTTACACCCTTTTTAATCTGAGTACTCTGTCCTTGGCCTTTCGTTCTTGTTGTTTCCTCTTGATTCTGGTATATTACCCATCTTTCCCTATAGCTCACTCCAGTTTTTCCCAGAATTTCAAACATTTGGCACCATGTTACATTGTCAGATGCTTTTTATACTTCAACAGATCCTATGAACATATCTTGTGTTGTGACTCGCCGACCATTCAAAGTGCCGCCGCGCAATTACGCACGTCCTCTACATGTGGCGCTGTCTGCCAGCCATGCAGCAGCCGTGCCACCTAAGCGGCCAGCCAGCCAGCGGCCGCTAGACTTGGACTCACTGCTCATTCGAATGTTACCGTGTTCACATGTCTTGCTTTGTCAACTTGCTCAGTGACTTAAATGTGTTGTGTCATTTTTGAAATATATGTGTTCAACTTGATGTTATAACGTCTTGACTGTTCTTATGTCTTGCCTCATTATCAAGCACTGCAGTACAGGCTGTCTGGTGCCTTTACCTTTCCTAAAGCCAAACTGATTGACCTCTAACAGAATCTAATTTTCCGCCTTACTTTTGTTGGCAGCTGGCTGACCTGTTAAACTGATTGTGCAATAGTTCTCACACTTATCAGATTTCTGCTATTTCCAAATGTGTGTAGATAATTTTCTTCCATAAGTCCAATGTCTTCAATCTCATATATTCTACGTACCAGCTTGAATAGTCATCTGGTTGTTACTTCCTTCAATGATTTAAAAAAATTCTGGACACGTGTTGTCTGTCCACTCTTCCTTACAAGATATCAAGCCCTCCAAATCCCTGTTAAATTCTGATTCTAATACTGGATCCCCCATGTTTCCATATCAACTCTCCTTTATTCTTGTGTCTTATCATCAGACAAGAACTCCCCTTATTACTGGCAATAACTCTTTCCAACTAGCCACTCTCCTGGAATTCACAGTGGAATTCCCATTGCACTCTAGATGTTGATGTTCTTGCATTTAATTCCATCGAAGGTTGTTTTGATTTTTCTATATGCTGGATCAGTTTTTCGGATGACCATTTCTTTTTCAATTTCTTCACATTTTCCATGCAGCCATTTCGTCTTAGATTCTCTCAACTTCCTACTTATTTCATTCCGGACTTATAAATCAGTTCTCTTAACACTTTTCTACTTGCTTCTTTCTTCCATCAATTGAGTATTCTTCAGTTACCCAAGGTTTCTTCGCAGTTCACTTCCTTGTACTTATGTCTGTCTGGCCATCTTCTGTGACACTGTTCTTCTTAGAGATGTACATTCCTCTTCAACTAAACTGACTACTGTAGTATTCATTATTGAAGTATCTACAGTTTTAGAGAACTTCAAACACATCTTATTGTCAGCATCCCACTTCTTTCCACCGTGATTCTTCCAGACAATTTTCGCAATCTTTTGTTTACTCTTCATCTTTACTAAATTGTGATCTGACTTCATATCTGCTTATGGGTAAGCCTTACAACCCAGTATCTAATTTTGGAATCTTTGTCTGACTATGATGAAATCCAGCTGGGGTCTTCCCATGTCTTTGGGCCTTTTCCAAATAGACCTTCTCTTCCTGAGATCCTTGAAGAGTATAATATTCATTATTACTAGAAAAGTATAATATTCATTATTACTAGCTGAAATTTACTGCAGAACTCCATTAGCCTTTCTCCTCTCTCATTCCTACTACCAAGTCCATACAGCTTACTACCAAGTCCATAGTGTCCCGTAAATCTTTCTTCTGTTCCTTCCCCTACTACTGTGTTCCAGTCTCCCACAATTTTTAGATTTTCATCTCCCTTTACATACTGAATTACTCATTCAATATCCTCAAATCATCACTCTCTCTCTCTCTCTACTGCTTCACCATCTGCTTGCGACGTTCTCATATGTACCAGAAGTATTGTGGCTGATGTGGGTTTGCTATCTATTATGATGAGAACTGTTCACAGTAACTCACTCTCTGCCCTCTCTTTCTATTAATAAGGTATCATATTCCTATTATAAAAATTTTTGTTGCTGTTGATATTGCCCTTTATTCACCTGATAAGGATATCTCATCTTCTTTCCATTTTAATTTGCTGCTCACGCAATGTGGGGAATTCATCCTTAATCTTTAGTCAATGGAGGGATTATCATGACAAATTCAAGTCCCATGTCCTGCAGATACAAATTACGTGTCTTTAATGCAAAGGTTTCCCTTGCACTCTGCATCCCCATAGCATTAATCATTGCTGATTAATATTTCTTTAAGGGGCAGTTTCCCATCCAACGGGCAAGAGGGTGCTCCAAACCTCTGTCAACTCCTCTGCCCTTTTTGACACGGCCATTGTCAGAATGAGGGTGATTTCTTACACCATTGCTGATGATTTTTATTCAGAACTTAACTATTGGCTGGGTTCGAACCCAGGAACCATGACTTTTGATTACTGGTTGAAGACACTACTCAAAGTCCACAGTAAACAAGTTAACTAGTATTGGAAAATAAAAGATGAATATATGGAATGAGCAGGGCAATATATGAATAAAAATAATACTAGAACATTAGAAATATGGTACCTCAGCTATAAGACATTTACATTATTCTATCATTCTGTTTCAGAAATTATGGTTGACTATGATGTCGATGATCCATCTGTGCTAACAAGAGCAGAGATTAAGACAACAAGTAAGAAGATTGTAGCACAATTTGAGAAATCACTATATGATTTCTAAGACTGGAGGTACACATGTGCAATACATCAGCAGAACATTAAAGCATGTAATACGAAACAAAACCTGTACAAAATTGAACCATTTTGTGAAGCTCATACAATTTTACATAGGCCTACACGAATACTATGAACATTGTGGAGTTTTCTGCCTGAAATAAAATTCTCAACATGGCTCACTGCATTTTCCACTTGCATCACTGACAACAATATGATACTGTGCGCACAAGGATTCAGAAATGCAAAACTTTTCAGCCTAGCTTATCCGCGAATTCTATACACATGTAGCAGCACAGGCTGAACTTTTAGACTTAACACTGATACTTCAGGATTATTCAGGTATTATTCTGCAATGTTCTTCATGTTTCCTGTGTTGGTTAGTTTCTGTATCTTTGCTGTCATTAACTTTTAATATACAAATTACTCAACTGTCCCTCCATTTTTGTGGAGATACATGCAGCCAATTAGTGGAGTATCAGCAAGTTAACTGTCAACAATATGTGACCACTACTGCAATGCAAAAGCCAATGCTGTCCACACTGAAAGTTGTTCAGGGTTTGTTGTTTGCTATCTACAGTTAATACAAACCTGTGTATTGTTTATGAGCTTTGATTACAGACTAAACTTTGTTTCTACTCACTGTTGTATGCACATTCAGCTTCCATTTTCTTGAGGCAGGACAGTGTTTTCAATTGTCTCCTTGTATTGTGTTCACATCCAATCAATTTTAATTGCATCTAGCCTCTGCATTTGCACAGTTTTTGTGAATATGTTGTTAACATTGTCATTTTATATTTGGGGAGTAAGTGGATGTTGTAGAATGTGAATATCTGGCATTCTGGTATGAGCTGCCGGAGTTGGCACTCGTGTGTGTGAGGTGTGCTTGCTTGTGAATGAAGGCTGTGGCTGAAAGATCTGTGTGTGTGTTTTAATATCGTCTGTCTGAAACTTTTCTTCTTTACAGTAAGTAGCAAACTATCGTTTTTCTACCTTGTGAAAAACCGGTAAAAAGAATTTCAAAATGTTGGATTATCCTGTGAATTGCATAATAAGAAAGCACCCCTGTGAAATGATGCTTCTTATTCAGTACTGTACTTTTCATTTCAACAGAGAAATAAGACTTATAAATTATAGAATATAATAATTCCAATCCCAAAGAAAGCAGGTGTTGCCAGATGTGAAAATTACAGAACTATCAGTTTAGTAAGTCACAGCTGCAAAAAACTAATGTGAATTCTTTACAGACGAATGGAAAAACTGGTAGAAGCGGACCTCGGGGAGGATCAGTTTGGATTCCGTAGAAATGTTGGAACACGTGAGGCAATACTAACCTTACGACTTATCTTAGAAGAAAGATTAAGGAAAGGCAAACCTACGTTTCTAGCATTTGTAGACTTAGAGAAAGCTTTTGGCAACGTTAACTGGAATACTCTCTTTCAAATTCTGAAGGTGGCAGGGGTAAAATACAGGGAGCGAAAGGCTATTTACAATTTGTACAGAAACCAGATGGCAGTTATAAGAGTCGAGGGGCATGAAAGGGAAGCAGTGGTTGGGAAAGGAGTGAGACAGGGTTGTAGCCTCTCCCCGATGTTATTCAATCTGTATATTGAGCAAGCAATAAAGGAAACAAAAGAAAAATTCGGAGTAGGTATTAAAATTCATGGAGAAGAAGTAAAAACTTTGAGGTTTGCCGATGACATTGTAATTATGTCAGAGACAGCAAAGGACTTGGAAGAGCAGTTGAACGGAATGGACAGTGTCTTGAAAGGAGGATATAAGATGAACATCAACAAAAGCAAAACGAGGATAATGGAATGTAGTCAAATTAAATCGGGTGATGCTGAGGGGATTAGATTAGGAAATCAGACACTTAAAGCAGTAAAGGAGTTTTGCTATTTAGGGAATAAAATAACTGATGATGGTCGAAGTAGAGAGGATATAAAATGTAGACTGGCAATGGCAAGGAAATCGTTTCTGAAGAAGAGAAATTTGTTAACATCGAGTATAGATTTAAGTGTCAGGAAGTCGTTTCTGAAAGTATTTGTATGGAGTGTAGCCATGTATGGAAGTGAAACATGGACAATAACCAGTTTGGACAAGAAGAGAATAGAAGCTTTCGAAATGTGGTGCTACAGAAGAATGCTGAAGATAAGGTGGTTAGATCACGTAACTAATGAGGAGGTATTGAATAGGATTGGGCTGAAGGGAAGTTTGTGGCACAACTTGACTAGAAGAAGGGATCGGTTGGTAGGACATGTTTTGAGGCATCAAGGGATCACAAATTGAGCATTGGAGGGCAGCGTGGAGGGTAAAAATCATAGAGGGAGACCAAGAGAGCAATACACTAAGCAGATTCAGAAGGATGTAGGTTGCAGTAGGTACTGGGAGATGAAGAAGCTTGCACAGGATAGAGTAGCATGGAGAGCTGCATCAAACCAGTCTCAGGACTGAAGACCACAACAACAACAAATTATAGAGTGCAGCAATCAGTCATCCTTTTTTAGATTTTATTACGCAAATCCAGATTTCAGCTAGTGGCTAGCCATTCTCAATGCACTATTATCTATTCTCGATGCATGTAAGTCCCTGTTGTTTGGGCGTCAGTCACATTTCTTTGAATACTACTGAGTAGTGGCTAGCCATTCTCAGTGCACCATTTTCTATTCTCAATGCATGTAAGTTCCTGTTGTTCGGGTGTCAGTCACATTTCTGTTAATTCTACTGAGTGGCAGGAACTTACATGCATTCGAGAATAGAAAATAGTGCACTGAGAATGGCTAGCCACTAGCTGAAATCTGAATTTGCATGATAAAATCTAGAAAAGGACAACTGATTGCTGCACTCTATAATTTATAAGCCACATAACAGTCACTGAGTGCAACCACTTTCCAAATGGAAGGTACCCTGATGGAGAGAAATAAGAATTTGGCAGAAGAAGCTCCACTTGGTCTGCCAATTTCTTAACGACTGGGGGATCCAGAATGTGCATTCTCCTCAACGTACATTTAAACACCAGGTACTAACACTGAATACAGAGAACCATTTCTCTTGCCTCCAAGAGAAGAGCATTATTCGACACTGAAGGCATCATTCCAGTATATTATAATGCAGCATACTACATTTTTCTCTTTTTTTGTGAATGATGTGTGTATGAGGCAGAGTGCAAAGAATATTTCTCTCTTGTTAAAGCCTTGGAAGAATATGTCTGATATGGGCATGCCATGTCAGTCATGGTTTGTACATTAATCCCAGGAATCATGCAGCAAAGATTACTGATATCGAATGGCAGCACATATTGAATGTTGAAATGTACATGGGGTAATGGTTTTTTCTTGCCAATTAGAGTTACAGATCAAAACTGTATTCCAGTTGTATTACAGAAGGCTTCTGCAGGATGAAAGAAAATACATTCACATACAGTACTGTTCCTCAGAAGTAGACATCACTACCATCTGGTTGCAAATTGTGTGCACCGTTTTGTTTCTTTTCACCAACCAATGCAAAGAATAAAAAGAGGAAATGGATCAAGCTATTGCAATTGTGTCTAAAGGGAAAAGGATACTTACAAGCCCAGAGGCACTTCACTTAAATTCTACACTAAGCAGACCAAGTTTATTGTCCAAAAGACCATACATACTTTACGGAGAATGCATAGTTCTCAATTGCCCTTGTCATCAAGGGAAATGAAAAAGATGGAGGTGTGTCTGTGCATGTGTGGGTATGTGTATGTGTGCATGAAATCAGATGCACACACTGGGTATCTAAATTCAAAAACTGTTTGGAGAACATTTTCAAGAAAGGCTACCATCAGCAGTGATCGCAATTGTTTGTAGCTTTCTGAAGCCTTATTGGAATCATGCATTGTGATGGTAAAACACTGGCAGACAAACGAGAGAGATCAGCTGCAGTTTAACACATGGGGCAGCCACCAGAATGTGGAAACACAAAACGGATGGAAGGGGAGGGGTGGAAAATTACCATAAATTGATTTTGGAAAGGTGATATAATGAAAAGGTGCACTACTGGCTAAGTTCTCATTTTTTGATTTCAAGGTAGCTCTAAGTGTCCAGATGGCCTGTGCAATATAGCAGACAAGGTAACTTGTGCAGCATAATAGTATTTTTGGTATTCCCACTGCAAGCAATTCATCCGGTATTATTCATTTAGGGCCAATTTTTCCAGGTAGTGAATGGACAGTGCCAGTTAGTATATGGGATAAGTCGTGTGTCATTTATTTATTTACATGTCAAGTTCCGTAGGACCAAATTGAGGAGCAAATCTCCAAGGTCATGGAACGTGTCAGTACATGAACTTACAACATAAAAGTAATAACAGATAAAAACAGATGTTCATGAACCTGAAAGAAAATCAGTCCATAAGTTTAAGCAAACGCTATCAGCAATACAATGAGAATCAGCTTAATTTTTCAAGGAACTCCTCGACAGAAAAGAAGGAGTGACCCATGAGGAAACTCTTTAGTTTTGATTTGAAAGAGCATGGATTACTGCTCAGATTTTTGAATTCGAGTGGCAGCTTATTGAAAATGGATGCAGCAGTATACTGCACACCTTTTTGCACAAGAGTTAAGGAAGTCCGATCCAAATGGAGGTTTGATTTCTGCCGAGTATTAACCAAGTGAAAGCTGCTTATTGTTGGAAATAAACTAATATTGGTAACAAGAAACGACAATAAGGAATATACATATTGAGAGGCCAATGTCAAAATACCCAGACTCGTGAACAGAGGTCGACAAGAGGTTTGTGAACTCACACCACTTATTGCCCGAACAGCCCGTTTCTGAGCCAAAAATGTCCTTCTAGAATGGGAAGAGTTACCCCAAAACATAATACAATACGACATAAGTGAATGAAAATAAGCAAAGTAGACTAATTTACGTGTCGAAGTATCACTCACTTTCGATGGCGTTCGAATAGTGAAAATGGCAGTATTAAGTCTTTGAACAAGATCCTGAACGTGGGCTTTCCACGACAGCTTACTATCTATCTGAACACCTAGGAATTTGAACTGTTCAGTTTCACTAATCATATGCCCGTTCTGTGAGATTAAAACGTCAGGTTTTGTTGAATTGTGTGTTAGAAACTGTAAAAACTGAGTCTTACTGTGATTTAACATTAATTTATTTTCTACAAGCCATGAACTGCGGTCATGTACTGCACCATTGAAACCGAGTCAATGTTGCACACAACATCCTTTACTACCAAGCTAGTGTCATCAGCAAACAGAAATATTTTAGAGTTACCCATAATACTAGAGGGCATATCATTTATATAAATAAGGATCAGGAGTGGCCCCAACACTGATCCCTGGGGCACCCCCCACTTGACAGTACCCCACTCACATCCCACATCACAGCCGTTATCAACATTGTGAATAATGACCTTTTGCTGCCTGTTGCTAAAGTAAGAGGTGAACCTATTGTGAGCTACTCCCCTTATTCTGTAATGGTCCTACTTCTGGAGCAATATTGTGAGATCAACACAGTCAAATGCCTTTGCTAAATCAAAAAATACGCCACGCGTTTGAAACTTTTTGTTTAGCCCATCCAGTACCTCACAGAGAAAAGAGAATATAGCACCTTCAGTTGTCAAACGACTTCTAAAGCCGAACTGTACATTTGATAGGAAACTGTGTGATATAAAATGATCAATTAACCTTACATACACAGCCTTTTCAATAACTTTTGCAAACACTGATGGCATAGAAATAGGTCTAAAATTGTCTACACTATCCCTTTCTCCCTTTTTATAAAGCGGCTTTACTGCTGAGTACTTTAATCGCTCAGGAAACTGACCATTCCTAAAGGAAAAATTACAAATATGGCTAAATACAGGGCTAACATGTGCAGCGCAGTACTTTAATATTCTACTAGACACTCCATCATAACCATGAGAGTCCTTAGTCTTCAGTGATTTAATTATTGACTCAATCTCCCTCTTGTCTGTATCACAGAGGAGTATTTCAGACGTCAATCTCGGAAAGGCATTTGCTAAGAAATTTATATGATTTCCTATAGAAACTAAATTTTTATTTAATTCACCAGCAATGCTCAGAAAATGGTTGTTAAATACTGTACATATATCTGATTTATCAGTAACAGAAATATTATTACTGCGAACTGACTTTATATCATCAACCTTGTGCTGCTGACCAGACACTTCCTTCACAACTGACCATATGGCTTTAATTTTATCCTGTGAATTAGCTTTTCTATTTGCATACCACATACTTTTTGCCTTGCTGATAACATTTTTAAGCACCTTACAATACTGTTTGTAATGGGCTACTGTAGCTTGATTGTGACTACTTCTAACATTTTGATATAATTCCCACTTTGTTCTACATTATATGGGTCATTCCATGTTAAAGAGACTTTGTGACAAAAAAATTAAAATGACAATATTACAAATATAACCTTAAAAATGCCAAGTTAAAAGTACATTTGTTCATTGCAAAATAATCATGAATATGAAAAAAATAAATTTCTACCCTCACTAAGTGTTTAAAGTGCACTATTCTATGACACCAAAGAGAGGTTTGTTTTATGCTATTTCCAGATGAATATTAGTTGTGTTATCCATAGCTGATTGTTCTATTGTTGTAAAGAATATTGAAGTCAACATTGTTATAGCTCATAATAATTCATTTTGCTGAGGTAAGCTAATTGCATTTCTTTATTTTGTTAGTTTTATAATATATATGCAGCTTGTAACACCCGTAACAAAAAAGATACAAAAGTTTAATTTGTAATCCAGTAAATTTGTTCTGTAGAATACCTTTCTGTAAAAGTGAGGTTATACCCATGTTTTACAATATCATACCATTACATGGCATTTTGAAATCTTATTTAACACTCTTAGAGCTGTTACGGGTGTTACTAATTTTTGTTTCGGGTGTTACTTAACACATGCGTAACACCCGTAACTTGAAAGTTTAATGCCACCTCAATCTTTAGTAGGCCTAGGCCCTACATTTAAATTATAACCAAATGGTATTATTATTAATGAATAAAGTTTCTTAACTATGTTTATGACATATGAAAACAGTTTTGCCAGCTGGTGTGGCTGTGCGGTTCTAGGCGCTTCAGTCTGGAACCGCGTGACCGCTACGGTCGCAGGTTCGAATCCTGCCTCTGGCATGGATGTGTGTGATGTTCTTAGGTTAGTTAGGTTTAAGTAGTTCTAAGTTCCAGGGGACTGATGACCACAGATGTTAAGTCCCATGGTGCTCAGAGTCATTTTTGAAAACAGTTTTAAGCATGAAAACTAAAATTTTTATTCCACTGCATACATTTGTTTAAGCACTACACCTACATTATAAAAGTTAATTAGGGCATTAACCTGACTCAACTGACATCCTCCTAAAACGTTAATTAAGCCCAAAATTAGATTACATATAGTTTATGTTTTCCATTCTAACTTTTCCAAGAACAACAATATTGCTAACCTCAGTTTTAAATTTTATATAGGCCCAGTAAACAGCTCATTGAGGCAGATTCTAGTCATTCATAAGAGCCTATGCTTAACAATGTCTTTTACTTTTATCTCTCTGGACAGCATTATGTTTATACATATATATGCCTACATTATCATGATTTCTGTCTTCGGAGACCGTGGCACCAGTACCAGCAAGGGAAAGAGTGAAGAAGTACCAAGAAAAGATTAAAGATAACCATGAAAACAGAGAAGCTTACTTGAAGAAAGAACAAGACGAATTAAGAAGATTGCAGGTTAAAAAAAAATTGAAAAATAATCAACGTCTTAGAGATAAGAATCGAAGAAAGATAGAGAGAGAGAGAGAGAGAGAGAGAGAGAGAGAGAGAGAGAGAGAGAGAGAGAGCAATCAGAGAAAAGAAAAAACTAGAACTCGCAAGATCAAAAGTTCCAAATGAATCTTCTCCTGTTGGGACTTACAAGTGTAAACAGACATTTGGTAAAGCTGTGAAGAAAGTGTTGAAGGTACTTCCAAAAAGCCCCAGTAAAAAATCTGGTGTTATTAAAAAGATAGTTTACGATATAATTGGCTCTGAAACTTTGGATTGACAGTTGAATGGAATTTTTTTGCCAGTTCACATGGTAAAGGAGCCATGGATGGCATAGGAGGTGCACTGAAGAGGAGTGTGTGGACAGCTGTTAGATCTAGGAAAGTTATTATTAACAACGCAATTGACTTTTATTACTACACTCTGAAGAATTTTTCTAAAATTAAGGTACTATGGGTTGATAAGATAACAGTGGAGCATAACATTCCTATTTTGGATGAAAGGTGGAAAAATTTACAAGCAATTCCTCAAATCCAGGGCTGCCATCACTTTCGGGCTTATAACACAACTGATTTGCTGGTTTCAAAAACAGCAGAGTCATTAATGACAAGGATGTCAGTATTTATTACTGAGGATGCCAAAGTTAAAACATTACATGCAAAAAGATGCATAAACTTCTATGAAATGTGCAGTTCTGATGATTCTAATCAGGAGACTGTTTCACCATCTGAATCGCAAGACAATATTGGAAGTGCTTGTGAGTTAAGCCTAACTAATAAAATTGAAAAGTCTGATTTAAAATTTGGGTTATTTGTCTTGGTTGACATTCCAAGTGACAAAAAGAAGCCAACCCTATCCGAAATTCAACACCGTTACTTGGGAATCTGCCAGAGTGAGGTTGATGAAGAGGAGGATGTGAAAATAATGTTTCTGAAGTCAGTAGGAAAAGTAAAACACTTTTTAAACTAGATGAAACTGATGTTTGTTTTGTGAAATTCAGTCAAGTACTATCTAAGGCAACAACACCAGAAATCAAACAAGGTAACCGTTTGTACTATGAGTTCAATTTTGAATTGGATGTTGCTGGAAAAGTTTATTAAATGAAGTTTTTAAACCTATCAATAATAAGAAAACATTTTTGTCATAAATTTATTAGGCCTACAAAATGAGGTAAATGTTAAGTAAGTAACGATATCTTGGCCTAGTTGTACTATAAAATTGTAACAAAATTTTTTGTGTAATAAATAGCTTTATCCTTCAAATATGTTCTCTTAAGTACATACTTTTATTCCAAATAAACTACAATACTTCTTTTCTTTTTGTGCAATTGTAAGAGGTAGATTTATTCCTTCAAGAATCAAATCTGATGCATCTATGTAACACCCGTAACATTTAATGTAACGCCCGTAACAGCAAAAAATATATATATACTGAGTTATGATGTGCAAAAAAATAAAAATTTATATTTCAAAATAAAATTTGGGGCAATACCTCTTGACAGTTGTTTTACAAGAATAAAAGCTTCATCAAGTTTGCAGAAATTAGAGAATTCCCTAACTCATAACAGGGACTAGGTCTACTTTTGGTAACACCCGTAACACTACTTTTTTGATTAATAACCAGGAGAACAATAAAACAATTCCAGTATCAACATTTCTAACATGAAATATAATGTAAGCCTTAAAAGTTTTCAATATTAAATTCAATAAATATTTTTCCTTACATTATTTTTCCTGATTTTAAGGTGTGTACATGTAACACCCGTAACTATGGAATTGCCCATATCCTTATCCCACTAGTAAGCCAACCGGGCTGTCCATTACTGCTAGTATCCTGTTTAGAATGTTCTAATGGAAAGCAACTCTCAAAGAGCATAGAAATGTGTTATGGAAAGCATTGTATTTATCATCTATATTATCGGCACTATAAACGTCTTGCCACTCTTGTTCCTTGACAAGTTTTGAAAAACTCTCTATTGCTGTTGGATTAACTTTCCTACGTAGTTTGTAATTAAATAGGACATTGGTTTGAGTACAAAAACCTTTTAGTGTTAAAATTTGTGCATCATGGTCTGAAAGGCCATTCACCCTTTTACTAACAGAATGCCCATCTAGTAGTGAAGAATGAATAAAAATATTGTCTATGACTGTGCTATTGTTCCCCTGCACCACAGTTGGAAAAAACACAGTTTGCATCAGATCATATGAATTTAGGAGATCTACCAACATCCTTTTTCTTGCACAATCATGTACAAAATAAATATTGAAGTCACCACATGTAACTACTTTCTGGTACTTCCTACAAAGTGAATCAAGAACCCTCTCTAACTTAAGCAAAAATGCTCTAAAGTCGGAGTTAGGGGACCTATAAACAACAGCAATTAGAAGTTTAGTTTCACTAAATTCAACTAATGCTGCACAACTTTAAAATATCTGTTCAGTGCAGTGTCGTGATACGTCTATGCACTCAAATGAAATACTGTTTTTTACGTACAGAGCCACTCCCTCACCCCACAAGGAACTCCTTGAGAAACAGCCAGCTAATCTGTAGCCTGGTAAAGGAAGCCTCTGAATTATCAAGTTATCAGGTTTTGGCATTGGTGAATCTGAAGGAAGTGACTGCAAGGGACAGGTGTTGCAGTAACATGCAGTGTTTCATACTTAGAGGCATAGATGGGTGGTTTGTGAATACCATGGGTTTGACTATAATTTTATGCAGATTTTGTGGGCAATGGAGAAACTCTGTATAATAGGGTGAATATAGCATGCAGATTGATCTTATTTATGGGCATAACTTAATTCTGCTGTAGCAGTGCATTATGAGTTTGAGTTATGGTATGGTACTAGGTTAGGAGCTGGGTTTTTGGGAATAATTTAGGGAGTGGTGGTGGTGGTGGAGAGGAGGGATTCACTGGGTGAATAGTTTCCAAATGAGGTCAGGGGGTAACAGTGAGAGAGCAAAGTGTGGTTCGGATTATTAATATAGATTCTGAAGGATTTACTGCTGAAATATATATATTTAGCAAGGATGTTACAGATGTAAAGAAGGGAAAATCTAAGAAGTGCTTACATGTCCTAGTGAATCGGAAAACTGCATCCTTGAATACAACCTGTTGTATGAAGAAGAATGTGATGCATGTCAAATGGGATAAGAAGTTGAAATTAAGGGAGTGGGTTTGTATACCAGAGACACAGACTGCTAAAATATCTTCAATAACCATGTACCAAAACAAAGTGAAGGGACAGCTTCTGCAATATCCATGAAAAGGTTCTTAAAACAGCTGTTGAGTTGTTCCAACATATTGTTCTATGATCTTGGATGGGGAGTATTGTCCTGAAAGTGTCAAGAACATTTTTATCTCCCTTCAGGCAAACTGGAGTAACAATTCTCATTATAAAGGTCTTCATGAAAGCTTCAACATCAAGCATCAATGTAAATATGGGTTTTAAAAATCTATTATAAATTTCAGAATGAACTCTGGGAAGCCACTGAAATTCTACTATATGGATGACCCATTTTAGATACAATTTTAAGCCTTAAGCACTTGGTAATGTATGTCCACTTGAATGTAAAATTCTCAAGTCAACTATTTTACCCACAGTACTCAAACTGACATCTTTATCTGCATCAGTTCAAAATCCTATATCCAGTTTTAGGTTTCCATGGCTTCCCCAAATAACTAAAGGAAAATTCTGGGATGGTTCCTTCAGAAAAATTAAATAGCCCATTCCTTACAAATTTAAGTCTAGAGCCTGGCTAAACTTCGCCACTGTGACAGTTTTCTTCAGAAAATACTTATATATAGTACGGAATAACAAGAATGTGACAGTAAGTTTTTTCAAATGCACAAAAGACAGTTTCATATTTCCGCTTATAGTTACATGTTTCTACTTTCTTTCATTAATCAAACTGTTGCGTCTTTCTGTTGCGAAACTGTTGTGAAAAAAGGTTATATCCCATATTAAAAAGAGCACATACTCCTCTCAGAAATTGCTTCATAGCATTGTCCTAGAAGTTTATTTCTTTACCGCCTCAGCACAGAGCTCTTTCTTATGAAAAATCCTATACAAATGAAACTAGAATGAAAAGAAGACGAAGCAATAAAACTGATCAAATATTTCAAGCTAGTTAAGAAAGAGTGGGATTCGGCTTCGCCCAAGTGCGTGTAAAACAACTAATGCACCAATGTCTAAGAGAGGTGGAAAAGGGATGAGAGAAGGATGGAGAAGGGGTAGAGACATAAACAGAAAAAAGGGTGGTTTGAGGTGGAGAAAGAAAATGCATCCTAGAAGCTTGTCACACGAACGCTGAGGGGTAATCTATAACTTTTAACGGAAACATCACCATTCCAACTTAACCAATAAAATAACAATTTTACTTGTAATGGGGGAATTACAGCGAAGCTGAGGAAAGCAGCTGGTACATATATTCCTCAACTGGTTCTCTCTGTATGATTTGTTACTACAAACTGCTGGGGCATACCACATCTCCCAGCAGACCTGTTAATCTTCCGTCACTCCCTTCTAAATACAAGCTATCGCCCGGTAAACAACAATGAAGAAAATGTCTGTGTTAAGCAGGACTAGGATAAACAATATTATGCACGTAAAAAGTAAACTCAAGTCTCTAACAGTTTACCCCAGACAGAAGCTGCTGCCTGGGATACTTCTGTATACGACAGCTTGTGTTTATTTGTTTACATAGTACATTATCGGTACTTAATCACGAAGAAAATAAATTTTGAGCATAATATTCACCTTCCATTTCTCACAGCACTCTACAATGTTGCATCTTCTGAATTCCGGTAAGTTATAAATAAATAGCTTTCCCACTGTCCTTTTCAGCGTAGACATAAACAACAACCATGTTTACACTGCGTCAATTCAACATAAACAAGGCTGCAAGCAAAGATGCTAACGAAAGTACGTGACTTGCTGAAGTAACTCGATTATGAAGTATCGATGTTCAATCAAATAATTCCGCAGTTCATTCGTGATTTGGCAGCGTCAGTAATATTAGAATGCTTCAATATAAAATTGAAAATACTCTTTACAATCATAAGCCTTATATCAGTCCTTCAATGTGTACTTTTGTGCAGAATTTTTTAAATTGAATTTAGTTGGTTTATTTTCCTATAAACAACTGTTGCTTTGCATAAGCCATCGTAAGTACGTCCATGATTATACAAATGATTATACAGATGGGTAACGTATATAAAAATTATTACATAGATATTGCTTAACTTTGTGTTACGTTGCATAATGTTGAAAAATGTTTTACCAGCATGTAAAAATTATTTTGGGCTTTACTTGAACAAGTCCAAGGAATGCCCAGCAAATTCCTGTTTCTGGTTTAATTTGAGGGTGTATATAACTTTCTTTCATACATGTGGATATTATGTTTGGCATGCATAAGTCCTTTGAGTATGTACAGGCTGGGGACTGTAAGTATTTTGTGCTCAATAAATTACGGTCTACAAGAAGTCGAATTTCTCAAAACAAAAAATTATAATGGCTTTCTTCGGTCAGAGAAAAACCTTTCCCCAAAGAAATATTCCATGATCCAGGTGTGTATGAAAAAGAGCGTACTATGCCATACACATGAGCTCTTTATTCACACAATCCTTCAGTTTCCTAGAGAGAAATAGAACTCTGGCCAACTTACTCCAGAGCTTTTCAGTGCGGGCATTCCAAAATAATTTACTATCGAGGTATATGGTTAACAATTTTGCAGAATGCTAGAATTCGTTTTGACCTTTAATAATATCTCCAAGTGAAAAGAGGATGTGCTTCATTTTATTTTTATATAATGTCAACTTATTTTCATGTGGCCACTCATTGGCCGTTTCCACCATGATATTGTTCATGTGATCGATAACATTCACATCATTATGTGATGTGATAAAAGTTGTGTCATAGGTGTACATCACGGATTTATGTGTAATAAATTGTGCAGATCATTCACATATACATTATACAAGAAAGATCCCAGCACAAATCCTTGTGGGACTCAATATTTTACCTTTAGAAGACCAGAGTTTTATTTGAATGTGTAACAAGCATTTGATTTCTGATTGTCAAACAGGATTTCAGAAATGCTACTTCTAGGCTAGTTATTCCATATTTTTGAAGTTTCTTAATTAAAATGCTATGTGAGACAGTGTCAGATGCTTTAGTTAGATCTACTAGAAATGTATAGGTGTGCTCCCTGTTTTCAAAACCATGTGGTATTGTTAATACAACTTCTTGAAATGCATTAATTGTTGATAGCTCACTTTGGTATACATATTGGGTCTTGTTAAGTAGATTGTAACACTCAAGAAATTATTTAATTGGTCTTTCATTAAAGTCACAATGATTTTAGATTTTATTGGCACTGTTTCTATAGGTCTGTAATTTTGGAGGTAAATATCCATTTCCTTTTTTATGTGTGGACAAGATAATTTTCAGTTTTATGCCGTCTGGAAAGAACAAATATATTATTTATTGTTTTCCTTAGGATAAAATTGGAGAAAGTATGTATGTCTTCAGTCATGGAGTTTCTCAGTGATCTGACTGCATCCAGTATATCTTTAGGATAGTTTGTTCTCATCCCAAATTTTTGTAAGTCTGCTGTCATCTCTGTTTTCTGCAATTTGGGAAGTCTGTCCTCACTGACATCTAAATTACTTTCATCTACCATCGCTAACTTTTCAGAATTTATGAGACTATTATGTAGCTCATCTGCACTTAGTGTACAGGTAAATTTTCTGCAGTTAGCTCTGTTTCTGCTTCAACTATTTTTCAAGTTGCCTTACGTTTGTTACTAGACTGAGAAATATAATTGGCTTTTTTCAATGCAGAAATGATATCTTTTCTGTAAAAGTTTTAATTTGGCATATGAATGTCTCCTTCCCCATGAACCATGGACCTTGCCGTTGGTGGGGAGGCTTGCGTGCCTCAGCGATACAGATGGCCGTACCGTAGGAGCAACCACAACGGAGGGGTATCTGTTGAGAGGCCAGACAAACGTGTGGTTCCTGAAGAGGGGCAGCAGCCTTTTCAGTAGCTGCAGGGGCAACAGCCTGAATGATTGACTGGCCTGGCCTTGCAACATTAACCAAAACGGCCTTGCTGTGCTGGTACTGCGAATGGCTGAAAGCAAGGGGAAACTATGGCCATAATTTTTCCCGAGGGCATGCAGCTTTACTGTATGGATAAATGATGATGGCGTCCTCTTGGGTAAAATATTCCAGAGGTAAAATAGTCCCCCATTCGGATCTCCAGGCGGGAATTACTCAAGAGGACGTCGTTATCAGGAAAAAGAAAACTGGCGTTCTACGGATCGGAGCGTGGAACGTCAGATCCCTTAACCGGCAGGTAGATTAGAAAATTTAAAAAGGGAAATGGATAGGTTGAAGTTAGATATAGTGGGAATTAGTGAAGTTCGGTGGCAGGAGGAACAAGACTTTTGGTCAGGTGAATACAGGGTTATAAACACAAAATCAAATAGCGGTAATGCAGGAGTAGGTTTAATAATGAATAAAAAAATAGGAGTGTGGGTAAGCTGCTACAAACATCATAGTGAACGCATTATTGTGGCCAAGATAGACACAAAGCCCACGGCTACTACAGTAGTGCAAGTTTATGTGCCAACTAGCTCTGCGTGCCAACTAGCTCTGCAGATGATGAAGAAATTGAAGAAATGTATGATGGGATAAAAGAAATTATTCAGGTAGTGAAGGGAGACGAAAATTTAATAGTCATGGGTGACTGGAATTCGAGAGTAGGAAAAGGGAGAGAAGGAAACGTAGTAGGTGATTATGGATTGGGGCTAAGAAATGAAAGAGGAAGCCGCCTGGTATAGTTTTGCACAGAGCATAACTTAATCATAACTAACACTTGGTTCAAGAATCATAAAAGAAGATTGTATACATGGAAGAATCCTGGAGATACTAGAAGTTGTCAGATAGATTATATAATGGTAAGACAGAGATTTAGGAACCAGCTTTTAAATTGTAAGACATTTCCAGGGGCAGATGTGGACTCTGACCACAATCTATTGGTTATGAACTGTAGATTAAAACTGAAGAAACTGCAAAAAGGTGGAAATTTAAGGAGATGGGACCTGGATAAACTGTCTAAACCAAAGGTTTTACAGAGTTTCAGGGAGAGCATAAGGGAACAATTGACAGGAATGGGGGAAAGAAGTACAGTAGAAGAAGAATGGGTAGCTCTGAGGGATGAAGTAGTGAAGGCAGCAGAGGATAAAGTAGAGAAAAAGACGAGGGGTAGTAGAATTCCTTGGGTAACAGAAGAAATATTGAACTTAATTGATGAAAGGAGAAAATATAAAAAAGCAGTAAATGAAGCAGGCAAAAAGGAATACAGATGTCTCAAAAATGAGATCGACAGGAAGTGCAAAATGGCTAAGCAGGGATGGCTAGAGGACAAATGTAAGGATGTAGAGGCTTATCTCACTAGGGGCAAGATAGATACTGCCTACAGGAAAATTAAGGAGACCTTTGGAGAAAAGAGAACGACTTGTATGAATATCAAGAGCTCAGATGGAAACCCAGTTCTAAGCAAAGAAGGGAAAGCAGAAAGGTGGAAGGAGTATATAGAGAGTCTATACAAGGGCGATGTAGTTGAGGACAATATTATGGAAAGGGAAGAGGATGTAGATGAAGATGAAATGGGAGATACAATACTGCGTGAAGAGTTTGACAGAGCACTGAAAGACCTGAGTCGAAACAAGGCCCCAGGAGTAGACAACATTCCATTAGAACTGCTGACGGCCTTGGGAGAGCCAGTCCTGACAAAACTCTACCATCTGGTGAGCAAGATGTGTGAGACAGGCGAAATACCCTCAGACTTCAAGAAGAATATAATAATTCCAATCCCAAAGAAGCAGGTGTTGACAGATGTGAAAATTATCGAACTATCAGTTTAATAAGTCACAGCTGCAAAATACTAATTCGAATTCTTTATAGACGAATGGAAAAAATGGTAGAAGCCGACCTTAGGGACGATCAGTTTGGATTCCGTAGAAATGTTGGAACATGTGAGGCAATTCTGACCCTACGACTTATCTTAGAAGCTAGATTAAGGAAAGGCAAAACTACATTTCTAGCATTTGTAGACTTAGAAAGCTTTTGACAATGTTGACTGGAATACTCTCTTTCAAATTCTAAAGGTGGCAGGGGTAAAATACAGGGAACGAAAGGCTATTTACAATTTGTACAGAAACCAGATGGCTGTTATAAGAGTCGAGGGGCATGAAAGGGAAGCAATGGTTGGGAAGGGAGCGAGACAGGGTTGTAGCCTCTCCCCGTGTTATTCAGTCTGTATATTGAGCAAGCAGTAAAGGAAACAAAAGAAAAGTTCGGAGTAGGTATTAAAATCCATGGAGAAGAAATAAAAACATTGAGGTTCGCCGATGACATTGTAATCCTCTCAGAAACAGGAGACAGCAATGGACTTGGAAGAGCAGTTGAATGGAGTGGACAGTGTCTTGAAAGGAGGATATAAGATGAACATCAACAAAAGCAAAACGAGGGTAATGGAATGTGGTCGAATTAAGTCTGGTGATGCTGAGGGAATTAGATTAGGAATTGAAACACTTAAAGTAGTAAAGGAGTTTTGCTATTTGGGGAGCAAAATAACTGATGATGGTCTAAGTAGAGAAGATATAAAATGTAGAATGGCAATGGCAAGGAAATCGTTTCTGAAGAAGAGAAATTTGTTAACATCGAGTATAGATTTAAGTGTCAGGAAGTCGTTTCTGAAAGTATTTGTATGGAGTGTAGCCATGTATGGAAGTGAATCATGGACAATAAATAGTTTGGACAAGAAGAGAATAGAAGCTTTCGAAATGTGGTGCTACAGAAGAATGCTGAAGATTAGATGGGTAGATCACATAACTAATGATGAAGTATTGAATAGAATTGGGGAGAAGAGGAGTTTGTGGCAAAACTTGACAAAAAGAAGGGACCGGTTAGCAGGACATGTTCTGAGGCATCAAGGGATCACAAATTCTGCATTGGAGGGCAGCGTGGAGGGTAAAAATCATAGAGGGAGACCAAGAGATGAATACACTAAGCAGATTCAGAGGGATGTGGGTTGCAGTGAGTAATGGGAGATGAAGAAGCTTGCACAGGATTGGGTAGCATGGAGAGCTGCAAGAAACCAGTCTCATGACAGAAGACCACAACAACAACAACATGAATGTCTATACCTATTATTAATGCACCATATGTCACAGAAAATTTTTAACAGAGTTCTTCAGTTATCCAAGTAAGGCGAATACCAGTCAGTTGCACCTCCATTCTCTTTGATTGCATTTAGTAATGGGGGGATAATATTCATTATAGACAATAGTTACTGTATAGAAATAACCAAAACATCACTTAATGATTCTTTCCCATGACATTGGTACACCAATCAACACACACGTCTTTTGCATAGCCTCAAAAAATTTCTTCTTTGAGCTGCTGTAGTCATAATGTGACTTAAAAATGTTTCTGGAAAACATTATACCAGAACTTTGTGAAAATTCCTTTGCTGATCTTGTAAGAGGGCCATGATTAAAGAATTTGTTGCTAGCGCACTCCAGCAGATGTAATTTCGCTGGATTGCTCACGCGCTGCCTGCGATATGTTTGGTATAAGAGAATCTCAGACCAGAGAGCAGTGTTGTTAGCAGTAGGAACTGTGTAGCAGTAGGAGTAAGTAGTAGCTAGCAGTCTGGTGTATCGTGTTGTCTGGGCCAGTCATGTGGAGCGATGGCGGTGCCTGAGTGTTGTAGTATAAGGTAAAAGCAGCCTCGCGTGTATGTAGTATTGTTATATTAAGTCCCATGTAAATACTTCCAAAAAGAAATCTCTTAATAATAATCTTTGTTGTAAAAATTAACTTTTGACAATCATTCAACTCAATTTAAAAATTTTACTAATTTCTCCAATCCATGGTCAACCTGATTATTGTAAAGAAAAATCAGTTATTTCTTTTTATACATGACAAATCTATCGGCCAGCATTGCACAGGGCTGTGGCAGAAAAATTTCTTATAGAAGCAGATATATATGCGTTATTCGGCGACCTTATTGAGGTAAGAATTTCAATTTATTCAGAATGATCTTTCAGGGCAATGACGCAGCGCTGCTGACGTCCAAAATTGACCGGTTCAAATTCACAGTCAATTATTGAATGGTTATAAGTGAGCAACAATTTTATTGAGAGATTAGTCACATTGTATTATTGGTAGGTTATGGAATTCATTTATTGGGAGGTTTCGCTGAATGTGAATTATAAATAATTATATTTTTTACTGTTGGGATGTTATTATATAATTTTTCTGTTGGGAGGTTACAATCTCTTTACTTTGTTTAACGAGTGTTGCAATTTAATAGCAACTGATGAGCCAGTTTTTTCAAGTGTACGAGTTTTAACAAAAAATTATATTAAATAACTGAAGCTTGTTTCGTCTTTTTCTGGTAACTTACTATTTACAGAAAAACTCGATTTTTTTCAAAAAATATAACAGAAGTCTTTTTAAGATATACTGCTATTTGTATTGCAGTTGTACAATGAATTAAACTTATTACCAATTGTCTTGATGCTAATGTTAGTTGACTTCAGAGAGAGTGACTAAGAGCAAAGCCAGTACTGACTCTTATGGTGTGTCACATGTTATATTCCTCCATTTTAAGATTAATTTCATTTTTGAGACACAGTCTGTCAGTATGGCTCCATATTAAGAATCTTTGCAAGGGTGTTGCCATTAATGGCATATCAGTTTAATCTTTCAGGTGGAACTCTACGATCTACAAATTCAGATGTTTTGGTAAGGTCATAGAATATACCAGAACTGCTAGTCTTCTTATTTAGCTCTGCCACGACTTAGTTTGTGTCGTTTTGTATGGCTTTCTCCAAGAAGAATTTTTTACAAAAGTGAACTGTGAAGTTATTGACAAAAATTGTTTGGAAAAATGACTTAGTAGTCTATCATTTCTCAGATTTTTCAGAAACCTTTGACGCTCGAAGGAATGAAATGTATTTGTAATTAGAAGCAACTTTGTTTGCCCAGTTTCATAAGTGATTGTTACTACAGGCTGGTTGTAATTAAACTTTCGCTATTTGAGTCAATGAAAATGGAACATTATTTACTGTATGTGTACTCAACTGTTTCTATGTGCTGCAGCGTTAGAATTGTTGTTCATGTTGGCATTATGACTCGCCATTAGGCGTCGGTACTGGTATGGCAACATAGGGCTGAAACAAAAGCTTCAGTGTGCATTACACTTGCAGACAGTCAACATGGGTGTGGACAAGGTGAGTGGGGCTTTTCTCATAAAGCTGATTTATCAAAACAATAGCAAGAATGCTGCTGCTATTTGCAACTATCGACACATAGAATTAATCTGGGGAAGTTCTCTTTCTGCACAGGGGTTGAAGAAGTTCGGAAGTTTGAATTAACTGGTGATTTGGGAATTGTTCCTGGGAGAAGCTGATGATGAGTTGCACCAAAAATTGTTGAAGAAGTAACTGTTGCCATGGCTGAGAATGCTGGATGCAATGTGCAACCTTTAAGCAGTGCATGAGCTGTGTCACAACAGCTCAACATTCTATGGTCCACCATTCTAAAAGTGCTGGAAACAATTCTGAAATAATATCTATTGCAGCTCCAGGCTGGCGTGGATGCAGATGGTCATCACATTGAGCAACATTTGTAACCTGGAATGTAAACATGGTGTTCAATTAACAGATGCTACCCTCTTATGCAGAAATTGAAATGTGTTCCTTTCAATCTTTTATTTGTTATTTCTTTCCTGCATGTCCTTAAAAATGTTTCCACAATGTTTCATTGTCCTATGATGACTCATATGTCATTGGGTTCCTCTCAATTAGCGAAAGTTTAATTATAACCACAGTATACATAATGTTTATATTAGTTTGGAAATATACCTGACTTATTGGGGGGTGGGGGCTTATGGGCACTCAACGTCGAGGTCATCAGCGACCTGACTTATTGCAGAGGTGACTTAAGAGTAGTCCTATCGATTGATATTTATAATCTAATCAGATATAACGGTCACCAATCTCCTCTGCAGGTCTAAAGGGCTTTACGTGTGAATTTGTTTTTACTCCCTGTTTAATAATGTTCCAATATGTGCATGTGGTCAGTTTTTTTAGGTTTTCTAAAATAAAAGTTATCTAAGTGTTAGAATAAACGTATTTGTGATTGCTCAAAATGCTTCCAGAAAAAACAATACACTAAAACAGCAGTCTTTAACTCTTTGAAGCAAATCCTAGATGCTACAGACACAGATGAATTAACTTGTAGGCTGTTTCTGTAGTAATCTGAAGTATTTAATCTGATCAACCACAACCTCGTAAATAAGATATCATATGGTTATATTATCCAAGGCATTATCTACAACTGATTTAAGTTTTATCTTTCTGGCAATCAACACATGGTAGGAACATGATAATATAAATTCGTTTCCCGGATGTATGAAAGTTAGTAATGGAATACATCAAGCCTCTTTATTAGGCCCCTGTTATTCTTGATTTTTATAAATTACTTATCATAGCCCTTATTAGCTGCAGAACCAGCTTTGTTTGCAAATGACCCTAGTGTTTTTATAAAAGGGCATAAAAAGCTGATTTACAGCAAAACGACTCCAAGAAACCAGAAAGAAGCTTTGGAGAAAAATTTATGGCGATCAATGGTAAAAACACAGTATGTATTAGTTTTATAGAGATAGGAAACTATAAAGTACAAAAATTGGGATAATCTAGCAGTGATCAGATATTTGCATTAACTTGTTAGGAGCACGTCCTTTTTTTGCTAGGAAGACATGCTGAGCTATTCAACAAACAAAATGTTGAAGGATTGCTGTAAAAATGCATCTACTATTGAAAAGTTCATATCCTGTTACTATATGGTGTGCTGGTTTGCAAAACAGCAATTTATATTAAAAAACTAGCATAATGGATACTGAAAGAGGTTACCAAAAGAAACTGTGCAGTAACGTTTTTAACCTGTAACTCTTGAGGCTACTTTTCTGGAATGCGTACTATGACATGTGATCTCTGGAAATCCCATATTTAAACTGAGAGTTAAGGTGTAAATCATTTGAAAATTTAAATTATGTAACATTGAATTTTAATTGTTCAAACGTTACTTGTCGATTTTATTGCACTAAATGAAGTCTACAGTATTTTACTTTTGCAATACAAAATCACATACTTCTGTTTAGTTTTTTAAATAGTACACCAAAACCAGCTATTAGAGAACTGAATTTTACATTCTGAAAAATTATAGTGTCTCTGTATCAAGCAAACTGTCACATAAAACTAAATTGCAGATTTTAAACTTGCATATAAAAATTTTAATCTCCCTTAGCAGTAGACAGCTGCCATGCTATTAGTATGGTAATGCATGGGGCTACTTGGGCCTCACTACACATTGACGCCTTCACATGTTTCAGACATGGCACAGCAAAGTATTCTTTGAGGCATCAACAGCATGTACGTCAGTTAATTCGTTCTACTGTTTTTGCCTTCTTTTTGTTTTCGTAACTTCTCCTCGTCAGCCTACACATAGCTTGGGAAACAGACACTGGGCTATTAATTGGTTTATTGAAAGAGCAGTCAGTTTTATGGGACAAAACTACAGAAAATGACAGGGGTAGGATTTACACAAAAAGAGTAGATTGATATATTCAAGGAATTCAGTGGAACATTTCATAACATGAATAATAACTCAAAAATGAATTTGGTAAATAAGTTGTTCAACCACTTAAACATGTTTTATTGTATAATTTACAAACATATGTTTACAATGACAGTAGGAAATAACAGTCTTCCAAAAATTGTTCTAGAGAACTGCTACTTTACAAACCCTACTGAAGTCAAAGCTTAATCCCCAATTACGTCCAACATATTGCTTGCTGAAATTGATGATATACTCATTCGAGTTTGGTGGAAGAATTTTTCAGGTTTGCTAAGGGGCTATCGAAATTGCACGTGAAATGTCCCAGATTCATTCCTTTTTCAGCTGTGTGCATGAATTAACTGTGAGCTGTCTCTGTTTCTTCTGTTTAAATGATGGTAAACTAAAACCCATGCTAGCATCTGTCCACATTCCATTTAAATACTGAGAGACTGGGAAGGAATAAAATGTATCTACTGTGTCATGAGCAACAGCAACTGAATAAATGTGAAATCACAACAGCAGCGGCCATGTATGCAGTGCTGAAAAGACGGCTGCTAGACAAGTGTGAAATGGTCCATATTGTGATATGTTGGAAAGGTCACAGGAGGCGATTCAGAAAATACGACTAGGTTTATTTTAACAAGGTATTGTGTCACTGTATGACAACATTCGACAGCATATGGTCTCAGTCATGTGCAATTCAGTTTGGTGTTTCAGATGAACACCTTCCATTCAGCCCAGATCCCACAACAAGTGATTTTCATCTCTTCAGTCTGCTCAAGAAACACCAAGCTGGTCGCCACTTCAGAATTAATGCCAGTGATATTAACGGCATCTTTGTCGACCACCCCTGGTCTGCCGCTTGCTGCTCGCAGCTACGTGGGAAAGGGTACTTTTAAATATCTGCCCAGCACACCAATTGGCGAGCTCGCTTGCATCGTTCATTGTCTCCAATGGTGCAATCCATGAACTCCACTAGTGGACGCTAAGTTGACATGATCTCACTGTGTGTTACTGATTAGCAGTCACATCTTTTTAGGCAGCCATAGTCAGAGCTTCACTCTCACATTCAGTGCATGTATAGATTTATCAATATTAGTACAGAAGAATGAAGTGAGGACAGTACGTTGACATAGCATGACGATACTAAGTGTTACTAATATTAGGAGACTTGTCAGAGTGCATCAGTACTCAAGACATTTGTTGCTTTCAAAAACGTTACTCTCGCTGTATATGACTCAGTATTACAGAAGAACCTACAGCTATACAAAATTATGTACATCTCAATTATTAAGTTTCATATTGTAAATGAACTTATTAATGTGTTATCTGTTTGTAGATGTCTGATTGTGTTTACTGTTCACCTCCATTCCCAACAAATCAATGCTGACGTTCACAATGATGTAAAGTGTTTCCAAGACCTGAACCTTGATTTATTTGATCAGTATCAGCAGACTGGTAAACTGATGGAACAAATGCTTGGACAACCATGGTAACTATGTGAAAAAGTAAGAAATGCCAGTCCTTAGTGACTTTGTGTATCTGATTCACCTTGCTTTTTGAACCTGCTCGTTATTTGCTGGTAGGGTACGTTAAATACTGCAAAAGAGAGACAGATGTTGAATCACACTTGTAATTTACTGATGGGGCTTTTTAAATTATGCAAATGAAAGACAGATGTCTCACAAGGAATCTTTGAGATACTGTACACAAAAGATGCTCCTGTTGTATATGTATGTGCGTAATAAACACAATTTCAAGCTTTTGGGAGGAAATGAACGTTTTTCTTCCCAGAAAAAGTCGGTTTTATTGGCTCTTTTTGGAGGACACAAACGTTTTTCTTCCTATAATAAGTCGTTTTTATTGGCTCAGCCAGGACCATAGTGTGGGGTGGCGGATGGAATTATTATTTACTGTTGCATAAATGTTTGAATGTAGAAACACTTCATTTCCCGGCCGATTAACCATATGTGCGGCGGTGGGTGGAATTATGTTGTTAAATGTTCCTATTATTTAGAGTGTTATTTATGCTGTCTTTCGCTGTTCTCAACACTGGCTCTCTAACTACAATATTGGCAACCAGAAAGTGTTTAGCAGAACGTGAAGCCTGTAATTAGAATTCCTAGTGCCCACTTCATCTGAGAATACACTCATAGTTACAGCTTATAGCTCTGAGGAATTAGGAGATAGTCTGGGATTTATAATCAAAAACAGTCGCGAAAAAACGTCCTGTATTCTGAAAGTCACAGATGAAAACAAAAGAATCCACACAATCTAACTAACAGAGCAGTTCAGAGTCTAATGCGCTGATGCCACTATAACTGTCCAAATTAAATATTTAAATGAATGCTCGCCAAAATTTGATGATTAGGTTCATCAAACGCCACGCTAAATAATGGTAGAATGTTTGTCCCACGGCGGCACGTGAAAATACGACATACGCAAACTGAAGATAGATAATTAAAGTCAACCCAGAATTAACACTTCACTCGAAAATGATTTCATGGTTACGCGTATCCCGAGTAACTTAATACGGCATCCGAGGCTGTTTGTAGCAATGATACCGACGCGACGCGACTCCCGACACAGATGGCATGCTATTCAGCGTCTGGAGAGAACTGGGGCCTTCCTTCCTCGCGCAGCGTTCTTATATATAAAGCCGCGGTGCGGACGGCTAAGGGAAGGCCTGATCAAATCGGCTCTCCCGACTAGCCGCTGGGCTAGTAATGCATCACATTAAGTTACCAAATAAATCATAGCTTCTTTTGCTGATGGCCGATGAAGCTCTCAATTTAAATGTACATTCAACACACAAGTAAGTAATCATAATAAAAGTTTGACGTGGCTAAGTTAAATATTTTTGGCGAGAGAATTAGTTTAATTACACTGCACGCAGTAGACGAGCTCTGAACTGGCCCTTTGGAGATACGCTATCGCTATAGTTTTATAGGTATTCAAATGAAACTTCTCACATCCTTATGGTTATAGCGGATCTCCATTCTACTTAAATATAAACATCCTAGCCTTATTTATTAGCCTACTTAATCTACCTTGCTTCCTTAAGTTTTAAGGCAAAAGCCAGAAAATTATGAATTTCAACTAAAATCTTAATTTGTGAGATCCAGAAGACTGTTTCTATTAAATATTTATGAAAAAGGAATCTAATTATAAATTTTGAAGTCTCTAGCTCTTTTCTGTTGCGCCAATGATTTTTACAGAAAAACGTCCAAATTTCGAAATTGGTTAAAGTTATTGAACTGATATTCAACACATATTAATTTAGTATTACTCCTGACATGCTAGAAACATTTTAGATTATTTACTTGATTTTTATAGTATTGCGCAACATTTATGACGTCAGAGCTAGTTACAGCGGACTGGCTGGCACACAATGGAAAGACTGATGTGAATTTACTAAGGCGTGAGTAGGCTGCTTCCCTACAATACGTTGCCAAGGTTGCTCAAATACAACATAAATAAAGTATGTTAGTATGAGTTAAAGTACTCCAGAGAGTTTGGTTTTGGCAGTGATGGTGTAGTCCAGTCAGCTGTCTTACTCTCCTTCATATTACTCATATTATCCCAGTTCACCAATCACACTGCACATGACATGAAACTGAATAAATAAACATTAGCTTAAATTTCAGTACTTAAACCAATTATTTTACAAATGCGGATTTACACTATAAAATGAACCTTCCCTAACAGAACCTCCGACTACAACTCCATCTACTGTTAGAAAAAAACCCTGTCAACAGTGCAAAAGGTGCCCTCAAAACTTATCATCTCAAAGTTACTACAAACACGCACATGTTGCAATAACACTGCAGGCAAAGAGAAACACTAGGAGGAGCCCCTTGCAATATTTCAAGTAACTCCAGATCAGTGGTTCATAACGTGGAAGGTCCCACCTTTCTGGTGGCTTATGAAAAATCTAAAGAGACAAATTTAGGGGCATCAAGAATCAACCATTGGCCTTTCGGCAGTAATGGATGAAAAGTTTCATTGATAGTAAAAATCACTGAATGCGTGTTTTGGAACATCAATCTACATGTGTAGAAGGAATTTCAGTACCTTATACCAGCTACTACTTGTATAACTGAAAAAGTGAAAGTGTAGGAACAGCCTGGTCAGCAAGCGAAAGAGCTAAAAAGATTACATTGATCATCATCAAAATGAAAAGAAATTTGATGTTACCCATTGATAATGTAATTCGATTTTGAAAGACTTCGTACACCTTGGGTACCAAGTTTCTATATCTCAGGTGAGCTTTTAATACAGTAAACATTTGATGCTATGGGACAAGGAATCATGGCTAAGCCTCATTTTATATGAATGATTACATTCACAGTAATATTTTCCTTATCTCATTTTACTCCAGTTACAACATCCATAGAGGCTGAGTATTATAAATGAAATATTTTCTACATCTTATAGCGTCCCCAGTGCTATATTACGAAAAGACTTAAAAACAGTATTTGTAAAGAAGAGACATTTAAAAATTGAATAATATATTTTTATCACATAATCGTAAAATAATAATTTCTCTGTGTAGGTTTCGAGTGCAAAGAAATATAACAAAATGATCTAAAGAGATGACAAGATACGCTCTTTTGTTAATTTTTTAGTCGTCTTCACTTCTTCTCTTGTCTTGGTTGTGTGTAGACAGACATCTTGTGAGTGCTGGCAAATGTAAGCATATTTGTATGAGTTAAGCAGATAATATATTGATTTAATATTATTGTGCACTTTTAATTTGTAAGAGGTGACCCCGATTTCATGTCCGCCTTCCTTGAATTAACCTGCATTCAAGTAATTTACAGTTCAACAATCGCAGCAGCCAATGCAGCCAATGACGCCATTACATGGCGATATTCACTTATGAAAAATTAGCGGAAGCGAAAAACTCGCCCGCTATTAACATAATATTAATTTATCTCCACAGCCATCCGACGTTGCAGAAAATGCATAGCTTAAGATTCTTATTTTCAGTACCATAGCTGAGAGCCAGAGCCAGGACTCTGACTACAATACAATGGTTAACGGAGGTAAGAAAAAATACTCTCGCGCATGTGTGGGCTGCAATTGTAATTAATAACTAAAGATCTTTTGTTTTAAAGTAAACTGACTAGCCGAGGAAATTAATATGAAAAGTTTATTCCAATGTTCAACATGTATGCTCATGTTTTAAGATTCAGCGAATCTAACATTCATTAACGTAACAAATAATTTAAGAGTAATATTGTTAAAAAGGAGAACGTCACAAAAGCATTTAACCGTAAATCAGAATTGAATGAAATATCATTTTTATTAAGGCCCACCATGTAAGTCGACAACAATCAAAATAATAATAATAATATATTAAATTACGATGGCCGACGGATGCGATGCTCATAATAGTAGCCAATTATTACGTAAATGCTATGCATAAAGTGTGACCCATATTGAAGCATTCAACTCATAGTAGACATTAACGAAAGTTCCAGTAGGGGAGAGGTCCTGAGTAGTAGATGCTTTTTGTAAATTGGCTTAAATAATATTTTATTCTACTAGTGTATGTTAACGAACCGTATACATACTAGAAACAACATAAAAGAGTAAGACGTGAAGACTTTGTTAATCTGAAATATATCCTTTTAAAAATGTTGGATGCTATAAGAAGTGTGTATATATCTGATTTTTTCAATGATGCCTAATATGAGGTGGTGACGACCATTAGTTTAAAAATAAGTATTTTTCAGTACAACACACTTTATATTATCAAAAATAACTAGTACATGCTTCCAAACTGTGTTTTCATTGTTTTTTCACTAAATGAAATAATCAGGCGAAATTACAAAACACTCAAACTACAATATGTTAGTTACTGATTGATGTCACAAACAAAAGATTCCAATTCCCTCTCTTCAATGCTATAGGGACAGCACTTGCAACAGTTTTGGATGATGGTTCTAATGACAGGCCTAGTGTTTCCAGTGCTCTAGTTGATTTGCTACACCTTCTTTATTCACCATTTCTTTGCAGTTGTTCTTCAAGGGCCCTTTTGAATGGGGAAGTTGTTACTGTACCTGCTGTTCTTGAAGGTCGTCATACTGTGTTAGGATTGTTATACTGACCTACTGTTGATGGTGTGCAAATCTGGAATGGTGAGACTGTCTTGTTAGCACTGTTTTGTTCTGGTGCACCCACCTCTTGAGCAAGCCATTTTCGTTTGTGTGTGTGTGTGTGTGTGTGTACAATCTAACTTCTGCACCATTTCAGTGCAGTAATGTGTTCACTGTAAATAAGTGTTACAGTAGTTGTATTACTCGTTTATTACCTTATAAATAAATAAAAAACTTTTTTATTTCAAATTCAGTGCATCAGTATTTGTAAAATCATTCTTTCTTAGTGTTCATTAAAAATGATGATCATTCCACTTGGGATCTGTGGAATGGTACATTAGCTTATTTGTTTGAGTTGTAAATATTTGTCTTGTATTGTTGTTTTTCTGAAATGTTCTACATCCTGGAGGACCTCCTCACTACAGATCAATTGGAATGAAAGTAAATCTAATCTAACCTAATCTAATCAAAGATATGCTTGTTGAAGGGAACTATGCCACATGACTGAAACTCTTGCATAGAAATTTCGAGGAAAGCACATTTAGAACAAGCATTTCTCATCAGTTCACCCCTCTAGTAGGAAGTTAAGGCTCTGAATAGATGTTCAGGCATCGAAGACTCCACAGTTTGGCTGTAGTAAGTCTTAAACAGATCCATGAAGGACGCATCTGAATGTTGCAACTTGTGTGCCATATCCAGAAGCAGACACACAATAATGACTCGATGTTTCCATGCCAGGTGGATGATATCTATGTTACTTGTGTGGGAGAAATGCTCAGCCAAGATGAGAACAACTGGGTTTTCTGGAGCCAACTTCGTACACTCCAAGAAGAGAGGAAACCACTCTGTGAACATATGAAACTAAATTGATCCAGAAGAGTGACAGCTAGCTGTAGTTCCTGGAGGACAACCATCCAACTGGTCAGCTTTCATATTTTTTCGATGGAGGACTATCAAAAATGGAATGAACATACAGGCCACATTCATACAGGAAACACTGTCATTAGAGACTCTCTTTCTTGGCAAGACAAACTTCCAACCTGTTTCTTCCATTTAACACTATTTTCGAACGTCGACTCTGAATAACAGCTTTCGCTGGATTGACATTTACTTTCTCTTGCTCAGGCTTTAGAAATAGAAATTCACTCTTTCCTTGGAAAATCCTTTCACTCTAGCTAGCAACAATGAGTTTTGTGTACTCAGGCTGAGAGATGGACGCCGCTTTAAAAAGATCTTTAACCATTTTTTCCCTGCTGCTCCTTTTAAGAGTGGAAATGGATGATTAATATTGTTTCTCTCGGCGATTTATAAAGATATTTACATGTTATCGGAAGATCTTAATCCATAATACCTGTTCCTCATGACCTTGGAGTATCTAACTTAACCTATCTCCAGCCCACGCTTCATTTACGCCATTTACTTTATATTGTATATAGTCTTCAAGAGTTGAGCACGTTATACACTTTCGAAATTTTTAAATACCCTATCTTTGTTCCCCACCTAAGAGGCTCCCTTCTTGGGAGGGGCAACCACATGGTCCCTTAGATAAATTTGACATTACTTCCACTTTCTTCTGTCAGGTTTTTTTCTGTTTTCTTTTCCGTCTACCTGTCTTGACCAATTCATGTTTTTTTTCGCACCAGATGTTATTAGGTTACAAGATCCAAAGGTGTCTTCCATTTTCATTCTCCAATCTTATATGCAATGGGGGAGGAAGGTCTCTGCAGGCGTTATGAAGCCAGCCTTCCTCGGCGAGCAAATTCTTAAGTCAACGTCTGGTCCTCCAAGTTGAGAGTTATGTGATGAGACTGGCAACCTATCCAAGCAAACATTTTTATTCTGGCAAACCCTCCAAATATTTTTCAGATAAAATCCGAAAATCATTGACGACAACCAGTCAAGGAAAAGTCTAAGAACTACGGAATAAAAGCAACACTCAGTATTGCCATATGGAACATACAGGGTCTGCATACACATGAGACCGAGCTTAACAAACGCTCAAAGGTTATAATATCAATTCATCAGTCATTACAGGAACCTAAAAGAAGCTGAAAGGTACCAAATATCTTCCACATTATCTTGGGTTATACAGTGAAATAGCATCCAAGTAAAGAGAATGTATTGGAGTGGCAGTACTTCCATGCAGAGAATAGGAAGATAACATACAGGAGTATTCACTAGTAAACAAAAGGGTGATCACAGTGATAATGAAATTTGATGCAGGGCTCTGAAAGGTACAGGAACCTATGCACCAGAGGTAGGAAGGAGGAGGATAAAGATCTGTACTACAAAGACTTACACAAACATCTGAAAAAAAGAAACAAAGCTGACCACATAATCTTGGTAAGAATAGGTAAAGAACCCATCAGCCAGTTGATCGACAACAGTGAAGAAGATTAATTAATAACAATGGCATAAAATTGAGAGGGTTTGTCACCTTTGATGAACTAAAAGTAATCAATACATTTCTTAAGAAGAAAGATATATGTAGATACACATAATCAGAATGAGGCTACAGATCCCTTCTTAATTATGTAATAGTAAATAAAAATCTAGGTGCAAGGGTGATAGACACACAAGTAACATTGTGACCACCCACCTAATAGTTGTTAACTCCACCTTTGGCATGGATAACAGCAGAGATACATCATGGCATGGAAGCAAGGAGGACTTAGTAGGTCGCTGGAGGGAGTTAGCACCACATCTGCACAGAAAAGTCATCTAATTCCTGTAAATTCAGGAGAGGGGGGTGATTAGCTCTGATGCCACATTCAGTCACATGCCAGACATGTTCGATTGGGTTCAGATCTGGCTAGTTGGAGGGCTACCGTATCAGTTGGGAACTCTCCACAGTGTTCCTCGAACCACTCAATCACACTCCTTGACTCGTGACATCGCGAATTATCTTGTGGAAAACTGCCACTGTCATCGGGAAACATGAATTTCATGAAGGGGTGTAGGTGATCTGCAACCAGTGTCCAATACTCCTTGGAAGTCATGGTGCCTTGCACGAGCTCCACTGGACCCATGGATGTGCACGTGAATGTTACCCAGAGCATAATAGAGCTGCTGTCAGCTGGTCTCTGTCCTGCCACACAGGTGTCAAGGAGTTGTTCCCCTGGAAGACGACGGATTGGCGCCCTACCATTGGCATGATGAAGAAGGTATCGGGGGTCATCAGACCTAGTAACGCTCTGCCATTGCTCCAACATCGAGTGCCGATGATCATGTGCCCATTTCAGTCATAGTTGTCGATGTCATGATGTTAACATAGGCACATCCATGGGTCGTCGGCTGTGTAGGCCCATCGTTAGAAGTGTTATGTGCACTGTGTGTTCAGACACACTTGTCCTCTGCCCAGCGTTAAAATCTGATATTTTCGCCACAGTTCACTGCCTATCCTGTTTTCCTAGGCTACGATGTCCACATCTGTAATGAGGGGTGGCCACCCAATCTCACTACATCTGGATGTGGTTTTACATTGGTTTTGACGCTTCTTGAAGATATTCACCACCGCACTCCTTGAACACCCGAAAAGTCGTGCAGTTTCCGAAATGCTCCAGGTCATGACAAATTGCCCTCAGTCAAACTTAAATCGCTTCCCCATTCTGCACAGGGACAGCACTCTCACTGATACTACGAGGGTTGTTTTTTAAGTAAGGGCCGTTTTTATTTTTAATAAAAGATACATATACTTTTGTAAACAAACTTTTATTTTCTGATTCTACGCACTTTTACCTATTTTTCTACATAGTTGCCTTGTTTATTTAAGCACTTGTCATACCGTACAACTAAGTTTTTAATTCCCTCTACAAAGAATTGGGCCGCCTGCTCCGACAGCCAAGAGTTCACGGCCACTTTTACTTCATCGTCGTCATTGAATCACTGCCCGCCAAGATGGTGTTTCAGGTACCGGAGAAGGTGAAAATCGCTAGGAGCAAGGTCGGGGCTGTATGGTGCATGGTCCAAAACTTCCCAGCCAAAAGAATCAATCAAATCCCGAGTCTTTTGAGAGGTGTGAGGCCTAGCATTATCGTGCAGGAGCAAAACTCCTTTTGTCAGCATGCCGCGTCTTTTGTTTTGGATTGCTCTGTGGAGCTTCTTTAGAGTTGCACAGTAAGCATTTGAGTTGATTGTTGTTCCTCGTGGCATGAAGTCCACTAACAAAACACCGCGCCGGTCCCAAAACACAGTTGCCATAATCTTGCGCTTTGACAGCGTCTGTTTGGCTTTGGCCTTGACAGGTGAGGTTGTGTGTCGCCATTCCATCGATTGTCGCTTGCTTTCGGGAGTGATATGGGATACCCATGTTTCATCTCCAGTGACAATTTGACTCAACATGTCATCCCCTTCTTCCTCGTAACGAATCAAAAAGTCCAATGAGGTGGCAAATCTCTTCCCTTTGTGGTCCTCTGTGAGGAGTCTGGGTACCCACTGAGAACACAGTTTCTTAAAGTTTAGATTTTCAGATACAATTTTGTACAAAACCGATCTTGAAACTTGTGGAAATTCCAAAGAAAGAGTGGAAATTGTGAATCTTCTGTCCTCATGAATCTTTGTTTCGACTGCATCCACCAAATCATCAGTGATCACAGAGGGCCGGCCTGAGCGTTCTTCGTCATGGACGTTTTGACGGCCATTTTTAAACTCTCTAACCCATTGACGCACTTTACTTTCACTCATTCAAATCAAGCCATAAACTTCTGTTAACTGACGATGAATTTGTGCAGCTGATAGGTTTCTTGCTTTCAAAAAACGTATCACTGACCGTATCTCACACGCGGCGGGCGATTCAATAAACGTAAACATGATAAAGTAGCACAGCGATGCGTACATGTCAGCTACAGAGCTGCAACTTGCATCAGTGTGAACGGGAAGGATGCCGGCAAGTGGCGCGGTGGCTTGTTGCGGCGTCCGCGCGAACTACGGGACTATACGCGCGAACGGCCCTTACTTAAAAAACAACCCTCGTACATGCACCATGCGTGTGTCTGAATAGCAAGTCATTCCTCACCACGTGACGCTGCTATCGCCTGGACGACTTTATATCGATAGTAGGTCGGTGGTCATAATGTTCTAGCTGATCAGGGTAGGGAGATAAATGTAAGTACGGACAACTGTCTTGTTAAATCAAAGATCCAGTTGTGGGAAAGACACAGAACAAGAGGTAAATTAAAGCAAATCCAAACAATACTTTTAAGGTACATCTGTTACAAGAAGAGAGTTTAAGGAATCTATATCAGTGCAGGTTAACTAAGCTAATCCAAAAAATACCTTTAAGCGATGGTCTGACTGAAGAATGGACAAACATTAAAACATCTGTAATACAGGTGGCTGAAGAAGCACTAGGTGAAAAAACAAAATGAATCGATAATGGGGACTTAAGATATGGAATAAAGAGACAGAAGAGCCTCAAAAAAGAAAAATGAAGTATATGGGGAATTCTTGCATAAACAGACTGAGGAAGTTAAAGAAAAAATAATGAAATCAGAAATGAAACAAAAAATAATAAGATAGGCACATAGATCATTATGGGATACACTTATAAACAGAATTGAACATGACATGCACAGTAGAAGGGAAATAGCATATAAACTGATCAGACAGCTAAATAGAACAGACAAAGATACTGCGAATATAAATATCAGTCCTTCAGAAAACAGGATAAATTAATAAATGAAATTACTGTACAATCCAGATGCAGAAGAGCCAAGGTAAGAGAGAGCAGGGAAGGGACAAACCTAATACACTCCTGGAAATAGAAAAAAGAACACATTGACACCGGTGTGTCAGACCCACCATACTTGCTCCGGACACTGCGAGAGGGCTGTACAAGCAATGATCACACGCACGGCACAGCGGACACACCAGGAACCGCGGTGTTGGCCGCCGAATGGCGCTAGCTGCGCAGCATTTGTGCACCGCCGCCGTCAGTGTCAATCAGTTTGCCGTGGCATACGGAGCTCCATCGCAGTCTTTAACATTGGTAGCATGCCGCGACAGCGTGGACGTGAACCGTATGTGCAGTTGACGGACTTTGAGCGAGGGCGTATAGTGGGCATGCGGGAGGCCGGGTGGACGTACCGCCGAATTGCTCAACACGTGGGGCGTGAGGTCTCCACAGTACATCGATGTTGTCGCCAGTGGTCGGCGGAAGGTGCACGTGCCCGTCGACCTGGGACCGGACCGCAGCGATGCACAGATGCACGCCAAGACCGTAGGATCCTATGCAGTGCCGTAGGGGACCGCACCGCCACTTCCCTGCAAATTAGGGACACTGTTGCTCCTGGGGTATCGGCGAGGACCATTCGCAACCGTCTCCATGAAGCTGGGCTACGGTCCCGCACACCATTAGGCCGTCTTCCGCTCACGCCCCAACATCGTGCAGCCCGCCTCCAGTGGTGTCGCGACAGGCGTGAATGGAGGGACGAATGGAGACGTGTCGTCTTCAGCGATGAGAGTCGCTTCTGCCTTGGTGCCAATGATGGTCGTATGCGTGTTTGGCGCCGTGCAGGTGAGCGCCACAATCAGGACTGCATACGACCGAGGCACACAGGGCCAACACCCGGCATCATGGTGTGGGGAGCGATCTCCTTCACTGGCCGTACACCACTGGTGATCGTCGAGGGGACACTGAATAGTGCACGGTACATCCAAACCGTCATCGAACCCATCGTTCTACCATTCCTAGACCGGCAAGGGAACTTGCTGTTCCAACAGGACAATGCACGTCCGCATGTATCCCGTGCCACCCAACGTGCTCTAGAAGGTGTAAGTCAACTACCCTGGCCAGCAAGATCTCCGGATCTGTCCCCCATTGAGCATGTTTGGGACTGGATGAAGCGTCGTCTCACGCGGTCTGCACGTCCAGCACGAACGCTGGTCCAACTGAGGCGCCAGGTGGAAATGGCATGGCAAGCCGTTCCACAGGACTACATCCAGCATCTCTACGATCGTCTCCATGGGAGAATAGCAGCCTGCATTGCTGCGAAAGGTGGATATACACTGTACTAGTGCCGATATTGTGCATGCTCTGTTGCCTGTGTCTATGTGCCTGTGGTTCTGTCAGTGTGATCATGTGATGTATCTGACCCCAGGAATGTGTCAATAAAGTTTCCCCTTCCTGGGACAATGAATTCACGGTGTTCTTATTTCAATTTCCAGGAGTGTAGATTTGACAGAATCAAAACAGGCATTCAGGGAAACAAAGTAAAATTTAAAAAAAGAAAACAGAAAAATCCCGTGGGTTAGATGGAATTAACTCAGAACTGATAATTTACGGTGGAACACGTCTACAATTCAGAATGCTCCATTTACATAATACGTATTGGCACTAAGGTGAAATACAAGAAGAATGGTTCAAATGGCTCTGAGCACTATGGGACTTAACATCTATGGTCAGCAGTCCCCTAGAACTTAGAACTGCTTAAACCTAACTAAGCTAAGGACATCAAACAACACCCAGTCATCACGAGGCAGAGAAAATCCCTGTCCCGCCGGGAATCGAACCCCGGAACCCGGACGTGGGAAGCGAGAACGCCACCGCACGACCACGAGCTGCGGACTACAAGAAGAACGGAGATGCGCTCAAGTTATTTACAGTTTTAAAAATGGAAACAAGACTATCACAACTAATTACAGGGGAATCAGTGTTCTGTATAGGACTTATAAAGTCTGCAGCAAAATAATTAATGAAAGGCTTCGAAATATCTGACTCAATTTTATTAGGACGGCAAGCAGGCTTTTTTACAGGAAGACCTTGCGACGACGATGTTTTCATTATGAAACAAATTGCGGTAGAGTCCCGCTATTTCGAAATAATTGGGACCGAACACTGTTCAGTTTAGAGGGAATTCGGAATAGGCGGATTTAATGAATAATATCTACGTATTGACTTTTTAAGGCGTAAATTAAGTGCGAGGACATGAGCTAGTGACCTCTGACGACTCATACCGCAGACGCCCTACCTATCCCTCTCCCTCCCGCGTTCCAAACACATTATTGCAAATTTGTTGTTAAATTCTGTTCATGAGTGTTGAGTTACTTTACTGAGTCATTGTGACGTTTTTATTTATGTTCGTAGTCCAACTGTTAAGCAATAAACACTGCAAGTAAACAAAGTCGTTCTTCGTGTTCTTTAAAACAAAAACTTGGTGAAATAAAGACCAGACAAGGGAGAAAGTGCTACTAAATCATCGATCGAGTACGGTGTCTTAAAAGCAACGATTCGTAACTGGAAGACAAAACAAAAGACTGATCAGTTTTGTTCTGGTTCGCCGGCCGCGGTAGCCGATCGGTTCTAGGCGCTACAGTCTGGAACCGCGCTACCGCTACGGTAGCAGGTTCGAATCCTGTCTCGGGCATGGACGTGTGTGATGTCCCTAGGTTAGTTACGTATAAGTAGTTCTAAGTTCTAGGGGACTGATGACCTCAGAAGTTAAGTCCGATAGTGCTCAGAGCCATTTGAACAATTTGTTCTGGTTCAAGTGAAATAACTCTTGAAAGCGGTAAAAACGACTGTGTTCACACGAAAAACTTGACGAGCCAATCTTGTGGTTCACTCAGGAAAGACAGAAAGCAATCCCCATTTCTGGTCCTTTGGTAAAAGAAAGGGCGCTTCAACTGAACAAGCTTATGGATGGTCACTCATCATTTTGATCTAGCCGTGATTTCTTGGATCGTTGGCAGAAAAGACACTGAATTAGCCAGCTCACGATTGCTGGGGAGATGCTGTCGGCTGACAACGAAGCAGCTGCCAGTTACCCACAAGAATTTACAGATCTTGTTTCTTTTCATAACTGCTCACCGCAACCAGTCTACAAAGCGGATGAAACTGGACTGCATTTTAATGTTTTCCCTACTAAAAGTGTTGCTTCGCAAGACGATAAATCTGCCTCAGGGTTTACAATGGACAAACAACGTCTAACTGTCTTAGTTTGCAGCAACACCTCGGCAACAAACTTCCGCTGACTGCGATAGGCAATACGGCGAAACCACGAGCTTTCGAAAACATTAACATCAGCTCACTTCCTGCGTATTACAAGAATAAAAAAACAAAAAGCTTGGCTGGAGCGCGACTTGTTCAAGGAATCGTTCGAGCGCCAGTTTGTCCCCAAAAGTTCAGTAGACAAAACGGATCGCCTAATCGTGCTCTGCTGCTTGTAGACAATGCTCCGTCCCACCCAGAAGAAACGAAACTGGTTCATGGAGACGTCAAAGCAGTTTTTTTGCCACTGTGTGTAACTTCTTCAGCCTATGGAGCAGGGTGCGTTCAGGCAATTAAACAGAAATACCGAAAAATATTGTTTCACACTGTAGTTGAAGAAGATGGAAATGAAGTCAGAATCCTGCAAAAACTTAAGAAAATTACAATAAAATACGTAATTTACAGGTTGGCTGAAGCATGGGATGACACTACTAAAGGCGAATTACAAAAATCATTTGAAAACCTCTGGCCTACATTGGAATTTGTTGAAACAGGTTTTACACCAGTGAAAGACTGTAACCTACTCCCACTTGTCAAGAAAATCCCTGGCTGCGAAGACACAGAAGAAAGCTGTGTTGAGGAGTGGACTGCTGTTGACGACAATGGCCACCAGGAGTACGGAGGCGAAGACATTGTAGCAGTGGCGCAGGGCTCATCAGCTCGGAGGAGGTGAACACTCAAACTGAACTCAATATCGCACACAGACGTGGCAAATGCCCTTGACCTCGCCTTAAGCTACTTCGAGCAGCACGCTTCATCAATACCAAATGCTGTTATGTTCATGCGTTGAGGGCAGAACATTGCATCCTCAAGTCAATTGAATGGTCTTCGTCAGAAAAAAGTACCTAACTTTACTTCTTAACTGTGTGTAAATTGGTTATTTGCTGTGTTTAGCAGTGATTAAAAATAATTCTACAGAATTGTATAAGTGGAGCCGACATGTACTGTAAGTAACCAGTGTTCATTGCAATATGGTTTCGTCTGTTTTCATCAAGCTTAGGCTCTATGTATGTCTCTGTTTAACTTCTTCGTACGTTTTTTCACGAACATCTTCTTAATTTCTCCTTTTTTAAGTTCAAAAAATCGGTATCTTTCCTGAACTCTGTTCGGAATAGGCTGATTTTCGGTATAGCGGGCTACGGAATAGCGTGACCTATTGCATACAAAAAAGACGAGAATTCAATTTGTAGATGCACCTAGCATTTATAGATTTTGGGAAGGTATTTGACCACATCCGCATAAAAAATCGCTGGCCAATAATGGAGAAAAGACCTTTTCTCAGACACCTGATAAAAGTGTCACAGGTTTCATAAAAAAACACCAAAATAAGATTAGACAGTGGCAAAGAGCTGACACTAGAAATGGAGATCAACCAAGGAATAAGGAAGGCTACGTCGATGACCTGGTCAGGGAGTGGATGATGGACAGCATACTTCAAGGTATAAGGAGTGGACCAGGCATATTTCTAAATACATTACTTTTTGCTGACGACTAGGTACCATACCCGACAGTGAAGACAAGTTACAGACAGTGGTACATAGATTAAACAATGTAAACCTAACTTTGTAGTCTAGAGATTTCAACAACAAAAACAAAAACAATGACATTTTCAGGAAAAAACCTCTCATGAGGTACCTACTAAGATAATCATGAACAATATAGTAATAGAACAAGTGTCCCATTTCCAGCATTTGCAGTATCTAGGCTCTGACAGAACTTTTCAAGAAGTGAAAGACACAAATAAGAAAAATTAACACCTATCAACACATATGTGGAACTGTAAGAAGAACAGTGAAGGGTAAATACAGGAAGGGAAACCCAAATGAAATTTTATAAAGCCATGGCATTAGTCACAGTACTATATGGAGCAGAAAGTTGGACATTAAGCTCAAAAGACCAAAGACAATTTAAGACATCAGAAATGAAGTTCCTTAGGTCAATGATAGGCTCCACAAGAGAAGACAGAACAAGAACTGCTGGTACAGCCATGAACTGAAAAAATAATCCAACGAAAGCAGGATTGGAAATAGTACGTATTGCGTATGTCAACTGAGAAAATCAGTCGAGAAGCAATGGAATACAGTCCTTCTCTAAGAAGGAGAGTGAAAAAGTCGAGGAAGAGGCGATGTGGCCCGAACAGGCCCCTAAGTCCTAATCCCAGAGTGACAGAAGAAGATCTTTTTTTTCCTTAACTGCATTAACAGCTTCGGTCATGAACTGTTGATTCCATTGTTTCCGTTTTTTGCATTTTTTAAAGCTGACATCGGTAAAGCAAAACTGTCAACATGAGGTAAATAACCGAAGCCTACTATAGGACATCCGATACTGATAACCTACTAACTGTCGACAACGAGGCCCCTTCACATCACAAAAACAGATACTCATAGAATGGAAATTATGTTGCGTATAAAATGAATTGGAACTCAAATATTTGTTTCGAAACATACACTCGGAGATTACATACAAGCAATGCTTGATAAATGTTTATGCTTAACTGATATCTTCAGATACAGTAACAGCTGCAAAATATTTCTCAGCTGCTGTCTCGCAACACTTCCCTTTAAGTTAGCATGTGCTATTCTTCCTAACAAATTGAAAATGACCGAATAAGAGGAGAAGGCAAAGCACTTCATGGTGGAGAGCAGCATTCATACTGTGTGATGTTGGGGAACGTCCTGGTAACTGGGCACCTGCCCTTTATTGTTCAGGAAACAAATAACTAGATGAACTTTGACTGTGGCATCGACAGTTTACACAGGCCACCAAGAAATATGGGAAAAAAGGAAAAATAAGGTCGAAATGTCCACTGGAGATTTAAATTCCCAACCTTTGTCAACCAGCATGTGGTTTTTCGACTCATGAAAACAACTGCAACCATTCTGTGGGGAAGCAAGTAGGACTTACGCTGTGGCTCCTATGCTACACGAAAGTGGTGTTAAGTTTTGAACGCATAGTGCACTGGTCATCCCTGGACTGCATGCAGTAGCATGCTCGAGATGTGGTACATTGCTCAGTGGGTGAGGTTGTGCAATAACGCATAATTATGATGTTTGATAGATGACGTTTATAAATTTTTATGCCACTCAGTCTAGATCTGCCTGAAAGTAAATATGGCCAAGCTTGATTTAATTTCAAATAGTATTTTTCTAACAAGGGAACCTCCCCATCGCACCCCCCTCAGATTTAGTTATAAGTTGGCACAGTGGATAGGACTTGAAAAACTGAACACAGATCAATTGAGAAAACAGGAAGAAGTTGTGTGGGACTGTGAAAAAATAAGCAAAATATACAAACTGAGTAGTTCATGGGAACATATGCAACATCTAGGACACTGGGAAAGTAGGAGCGCCGTGGTCTGGTGGTAAAGTGAGCATCTGCGGAACGAAAGGTCCTTGGTTCAAATTTTCCATCGAGTGAAAAGTTTAATTTTTTATTTTCAGTTTATGTGACGAACTCTTATTGTTTCATCACTTTTTTGGGAGTGATTATCACATCCACAAGAAAACCTAAATCGGGCAAGGTAGAAGAATCTTTTTACCCATTCGCCAAGTGTACAAGTTAGGTGGGTCGACAACATATTCCTGTCATGTGACGCACATGCCGTCACCAGTGTCGTATAGAATATATCAGATGTCTTTTCCTGTGGGGGAATCGGTTGACCTATGACCTTGCGATCAAATGTTTTCGGTTCCGATTGGAGAGGCACGTCCTTTCGTCTACTAGTCGCACGGTTTTGCGATGCGGTCGCAAAACACAGACATTAAACTTATTACAGTGAACAGAGACGTCAATGAACGAACGGACAGATAATAACTATGCAAAAATAAATAAAGTAAAATTTTCACTCGAGGGAAGACTTGAACCAAGGACCTCTTCTCCTGCAGCTGCTCACGCTACCACGGGACCACAGCACTCCGGAGCTCAGATTCTCCTTGATGTTGCGTATGTGGCCCATGGACTACTCAGTTTGTATATTTTGCTTATTTTTTCACAGTCTCACAAAACTTCTTCCTGTTTTCTCAATTGATCTGTGTTCAGTTTATCACGGCCTATCCACTGTGCCAAATTATAACTAAATCTGAGGGGGGTGCGATGGGGAGGTTCCCTTGTAAGTATGTTACTTCCTTGTAAATACACTCCTGGAAATTGAAATAAGAACACCGTGAATTCATTGTCCCAGGAAGGGGAAATTTTATTGACACATTCCTGGGGCCAGATACATCACATGATCCCACTGACAGAACCACAGGCACATAGACACAGGCAACAGAGCATGCACAATGTCGGCACTAGTACAGTGTACATCCACCTTTCGCAGCAATGCAGGCTGCTATTCTCCCATGGAGACGATCGTAGAGATGCTGGATGTAGTCCTGTGGAACGGCTTGCCATGCCATTTCCACCTGGCGCCTCAGTTGGACCAGCGTTCGTGCTGGACGTGCAGACCGCGTGGGACGACGCTTCATCCAGTCCCAAACATGCTCAACGGGGGACAGATCCGGAGATCTTGCTGGCCAGGGTAGTTGACTTACACCTTCTAGAGCACGTTGGGTGGCACGGGATACATGCGGACGTGCATTGTCCTGTTGGAACAGCAAGTTCCCTTGCCGGTCTAGGAATGGTAGAACGATGGGTTCGATGACGGTTTGGATGTACCGTGCACTATTCAGTGTCCCCTCGACGATCACCAGTGGTGTACGGCCAGTGTAGGAGATCGCTCCCCACACCATGATGCCGGGTGTTGGCCCTGTGTGCCTCGGTCGTACGCAGTCCTGATTGTGGCGCTCACCTGCACGGCGCCAAACACGCATACGACCATCATTGGCACCAAGGCAGAAGCGACTCTCATCGCTGAAGACGACACGTCTCCATTCGTCCCTCCATTCACGCCTATCGCGACACCACTGGAGGCGGGCTGCACGATGTTGGGGCGTGAGCGGAAGACGGCCTAACGGTGTGCGGGACCGTAGCCCAGCTTCATGGAGACGGTTGCGAATGGTCCTCGCCGATACCCCAGGAGCAACAGTGTCCCTAATTTGCTGGGAAGTGGCGGTGCGGTCCCCTACGGCACTGCGTAGGATCCTACGGTCTTGGCGCGCATCCGTGCGTCGCTGCGGTCCGGTCCCAGGTCGACGGGCACGTGCACCTTCCGCCGACCACTGGCGACAACATCGATGTACTGTGGAGACCTCACGTCCCACGTGTTGAGCAATTCGGCGGTACGTCCAGCCGGCCTCCCGCATGCCCACTATACGCCCTCGCACAAAGTCCGTCAACTGCACATACGGTCCACGTCCACGCTGTCGCGGCATGCTACCAGTGTTAAAGACTGCGATGGAGCTAAGTATGCCACGGCAAACAGGCTGACACTGACGGCGGCGGTGCACAAATGCTGCGCAGCTAGCGCCATTCGACGGCCAACACCGCGGTTCCTGGTGTGTCCGCTGTGCCGTGCGTGTGATCATTGCTTGTACAGCCCTCTCGCAGTGTCCGGAGCAAGTATGGTGGGTCTGACACACCGGTGTCAATGTGTTCTTTTTTCCATTTCCAGGAGTGTATTAAGGGAACTGAAACAATAAATACACTCCTGGAAATTGAAATAAGAACACCGTGAATTCATTGTCCCAGGAAGGGGAAACTTTATTGACACATTCCTGGGGTCAGATACATCACATGATCACACTGACAGAACCACAGGCACATAGACACAGGCAACAGAGCATGCACAATGTCGGCACTAGTACAGTGTATATCCACCTTTCGCAGCAATGCAGGCTGCTATTCTCCCATGGAGACGATCGTAGAGATGCTGGATGTAGTCCTGTGGCTTGCCATGCCATTTCCACCTGGCGCCTCAGTTGGACCAGCGTTCGTGCTGGACGTGCAGACCGCGTGAGACGACGCTTCATCCAGTCCCAAACATGGTCAATGGGGGACAGATCCGGAGATCTTGCTGGCCAGGGTAGTTGACTTACACCTTCTAGAGCACGTTGGGTGGCACGGGATACATGCGGACGTGCATTGTCCTGTTGGAACAGCAAGTTCCCTTGCCGGTCTAGGAATGGTAGAACGATGGGTTCGATGACGGTTTGGATGTACCGTGCACTATTCAGTGTCCCCTCGACGATCACCAATGGTGTACGGCCAGTGTAGGAGATCGCTCCCCACACCATGATGCCGGGTGTTGGCCCTATGTGCCTCGGTCGTATGCAGTCCTGATTGTGGCGCTCACCTGCACGGCGCCAAACACGCATACGACCATCATTGGCACCAAGGCAGAAGCGACTCTCATCGCTGAAGACGACACGTCTCCATTCGTCCCTCCATTCACGCCTGTCGCGACACCACTGGAGGCGGGCTGCACGATGTTGGGGCGTGAGCGGAAGACGGCCTAGCGGTGTGCGGGACCGTAGCCCAGCTTCATGGAGACGGTTGCGAATGGTCCTCGCCGATACCCCAGGAGCAACAGTGTCCCTAATTTGCTGGGAAGTGGCGGTGCGGTCCCCTACGGCACTGCGTAGGATCCTACGGTCTTGGCGTGCATCCGTGCGTCGCTGCGGTCCGGTCCGAGGTCGACGGGCACGTGCACCTTCCGCCGACCACTGGCGACAACATCGATGTACTGTGGAGACCTCACGCCCCACGTGTTGAGCAATTCGGCGGTACGTCCACCCGGCCTCCCGCATGCCCACTATACGCCCTCGCTCAAAGTCCGTCAACTGCACATACGGTTCACGTCCACGCTGTCGCGGCATGCTACCAGTGTTAAAGACTGCGATGGAGCTCCGTATGCCACGGCAAACTGGCTGACACTAACGGCGGCGGTGCACAAATGCTGCGCAGCTAGCGCCATTCGACGGCCAACACCGCGGTTCCTGGTGTGTCCGCTGTGCCGTGCGTGTGATCATTGCTTGTACAGCCCTCTCGCAGTGTCCGGAGCAAGTATGGTGGGTCTGACACACCGGTGTCAATGTGTTCTTTTTTCCATTTCCAGGAGTGTATATACTCTAAATGTGCTGGACATGCTTTTTTTCGTTTTGAAATATCGGTCTAAAGTCATTTATGAATATTTTCATTATTCTTCAAATTATAGAGAAAAAGTAATTTTAAACACGGTAGATGAACTGCCTTTTAAAATTAAAGCAAGAGGCCCGTCAAAAAAATCCGGAACATTCGTAATTTCGCGCTAATGGTGTGTTGGAACGAAATGCGGTTGGGTTCCTTGCACACGCCTGCGTTTATTGTGTAACTGCCGTATGTTTCGTTGTTGTGTTTCTGCTAATTGTTGTTTACTGAGGTATTGAGTAGAGCGTTGTGTCGCACAATTTGCGAATTTCGAGATGGCAGAGTTAGAGGAGCAAAGCATCTGCATTAAATTTTGCATTGTAAGAGGTCCGACCAGATGTAATTTCGATGTACTCGTATTGCTCATGCGCTGCCTGCGATATTCAAGCTATAAGAGAATCTCAGACCAGAGAGCAGTGTTGACTGCAGTAGGAACTGTGTAGCTGTAGCAGCAAGTTGTTGCTAGTCTGCAGTCTGCTCTGGTGTATCGTGTTGGATGGGCCGGTCGCGGTGCAGCGATGCCGGAGCCTGAGTATTATTGTATAAGGTAAAAAGCAGCCTCGCGCATATGTAGTAATGTCATCTCAAGTCCCATGTAAATGTTTTAAAAATCTCGTAATAATAATCTTTCTCATAAAAAGTAACTTTTAACAACCATTCATTTTAATTTAAAGAATTTACTAATTTCTCCCATCCATGATCATCCCGATTGTTGCAAAAGAAAAATCAGTTGCTTCCTTTCATAAATGACAAATCTATCGGCCAGCATTGCACAGGACTGTGCAGAAAAATTTATTTTTTAAGAGCAGATATATACGAGGGACGTTCGGAAAGTAAGCTCCGATCGGTCGCGAAATGGAAACGACTATGAAAATCCGATAAAGCTTTGCACAGATGTGTTGGATAGTGTCTCTAGTATAACCCCAGTTAGCATCACGTCGCTCTTCTCATTTCTGAGCTCGCAGTGAGTGCGTAAAGATGTCTAGAAAATAGTGTCTGCCGCCAAGTACGAGGGCCTGGTGAGAAATTTCGCCTGAAGCTATGCAGCTAACATTACATAACTGTCGTACTGTTTCTTCTTCAATACAATTCTCAGCAGCATTCTGCAGGGGCAATGAAGATGCTCCTGCATCGTTTTCAAATGGAAATGTGAGATTGCCCACAATACAGTCCGCAATTGTCTCCCCCTGAGTTTCATCTCTGGTCACATGAACCGCTGTCTTTGAAGACAACATTTTGGCACAGACAACGAGGTGTAGGCCATCGTGGAGAATTGGCGGAAAGCACTGGCGGCTGCCTTCTATGATGAGGCTATTGAAAAGTTGGTACAACGCTATGACAAAAGTCTTAAGTCAGAACGGCGACTACGTAGAGAAGTAGCTGAAAGGTGTAGCTAATTGTTACAAGTAAAACATTTCTGATGTTCACTGTGGTTTCAATTTGGCAATCAATCGGAGCTTACTTTCTGAACAGACCTCGTATATGCGTTATCCGGCGACTTCAAACACTGGAAGAACTTCTACAGAAATTTCATGGTACTGCTATTTATTCCACGTTAGATTTGAAATCGGGATTTTGGCAAATTCAACTCCATCCGAACTGCAGAAAGTACACAGCTTTTCTCTGTTTTGGTGACTGTTATCAATTTTGTAAATTACCGTTCGGTTTATCAATTTCTTCAGCAGCATTTATTCGCAGTTTGAATACTATACTTCCGACAGAACTAAAAGACAGAATCACAACGTATGTAGACGACATTCTTATTGCAGAAGCTAACTGGTCTGAACACAATTTGATTCTTGAACAACTGTTACAAACCTTTCGTGCACAAGGACTCACAGTTAATCTTAACAAATCGCACTTTGGCAAAACTTCTTTAAAATTTCTTGGACATGTAATTTCAGCAGAAGGCATTGCGCTTGACCCGGAAAAACTTCAAGCTTTACGTGACATTACTATACCTACGACGAAGAAACAATTATGCAGCTTTCTGGGATTAATTAACTTTTTTCGTAAATTTATTCATTACTCTGCTTTAGGCACCCCTAGATTATGTCAATTGACAGGTAAAAACACTATTTGGTCCTGGGATAGCCAAGCGCAGTCTGAATTTGTCAATCTGAAACAAGCTTTGTTGAATGCACCACTTTTATCACATCCAGATCTTACTAGAAAATTTTCCATTGCCACCGACAGTTCTAACACCGCTTTAGGCGTACACATTTTTCAGGAAATTGAAGAAGATGGTTCTACAGTAATTAAAAACATCGCCTTTGCGAGTCGCATTCTGTCACCTGCTGAACGCAATTATTCTGTTACAGAACTTGAAACATTATGTGTTGTATGGGCATTTACGAGATTTAGGCATTTTCTTTATGGAAGACACACGACCGTTTACACAGATCATAGAGCCATACAGTTTTTACTTTCAGCAAAATTTACACACGACAGATTAAGCAGATGGAAACTTTATTTACAGGAATTTAATTTTACAATTGTTCATATTCCCGGTACACAAAATATTGTAGCAGACGCACTATCCCGTTCTCTCAGCAACAATCAGCAAGACATCGCAACCAACTTCTGCCAAGCAAATCCTAGCGTCATGTCTATTCAGCAAGTCGCACTCGAAAATTTTATTTCGGCATCATTACGAGATATAGCACAGGAGCAGAGTAAAGACAACGTATGGAAAGAAATTAAACACCTTTGGAAAGATAGGAATAATGTTACGATCAGAAACCATTACACTGTACGCAATAATATTCTGTTTCGCCGCTCTCACCCTGACAGCAACAACTGGTTACTATGCATTCCTGACGAACTTGTTAACAAATTAATTTGGTGTACTCATTTAAGTTACGCACATTACGGAGCCAGAAAATGTTTTCTTATACTGAGACAGAACTGTTATTTTGCCAACATGGAGAAACGTATATGACGAGTTTTAGCGTCATGTAAAATCTGCCAGAAGGCTAAGTCAGACACGACTTCACATATTCCTCCGTTACATCCCATTGTACCTGTTAAATTGAGACACATGGCCGCTGTAGACATTTTTGGTCCGATTCCCAGATCTAATAGAGGTTTTTGTTACATCTTTGTCGCTGTTGAACTCACTTCGAAATTTGTTACCTTCACTCCGCTACGCAAAGCTACTGTTAAATCTGTTTCGAAAGCATTTGTAAAACATTTTCTATTTCATGTAGGGCATGTATTGAAAGTAATTTCCGACAATGAACCACAGTTTCGATCTGCTATATGGACACCTTTTTTAACGAGCAAGAAACATTTCTCCGATCTATATATCCAGGTACCACGCTTCTTCGAACCCTTGTGAACGTCTAATGAAAGAAATTGGTAAACTGTGTAGAATATACTGCCATAAAAAACATATTGATTGGGATACACACATACTGTCATTCCAGGATGTAATTAACTCCACACCAAATGAATCTACTATGCTATCTCCGACTGTTGTATTGAAAAATGTTGAACCACCTAACAAAATTAAAGAATTAGTATCCTTTCCTACACCTCGTCGACTACGCCACCATTAAATAATTGACATTGCACTCAACAACATCAAACGTGCCGCAGAGCGCCGGAGAAGACAGCAAAAACAGGTTTGTATACGCCGTGACTTTCACATTGGACAGAAGATATTAGTACGCACACATTATTTATCCAACAGAGGAAAGAGTAGATGTAGTAAATTTGAGCTTCTATACGCAGGTCCATATCGAATTCGCAGCATTCCTCACCCCAATGAAGAACACGTCGAAACTTTGAGAACCAGAAAAAGCAAGGGCAATCACCATGTCTCTAATATTAAACCCTTTATTGAATGAACATACTTTATGTTTTATCACACTGTAATGCCATTTCCTGATTTTTATATGACCACTTATGCAATTATATTTATATGAACACTTACTGATGATTATCATATTTTTCTTGGCAAGTGCCCGGCAAGGTAAGGTTGGCAGGTCGCTTTTCTTGTCGTTACACGTCAGACTGTGCACATTTTTCCAGATAAACTTACATATTTTATGACCAATTATGCAATTCTGTCTATGTGACTGCTTACTGATGATTATCATATTTTTTCTTGGCAAGTGCCCGGCAAGATAAGGTTAGCAGGTCGCTTTTCTTGTCGTTATATATCAGACCATGCACATTTTCCATTTTTCGTGTATGTATGATTGTTTTCCTGTTTTGTTTGTATGCACTATGTAATTTTAAAGATATAACAAACACCAGTTAACTTTGACATTTTTCCTTATGATATCTCAATATCTTGACTATTCTACAGTTTTTGCTACAAACACCAGTTAACTTTGACATTTTTCCTTATGATATCTCAATATCTTGACTATTCTACAGTTTTTGCTACTACATTATGATACTCTGTGTACATTTTTTTTTTTTTGCACTTGAAAACTGTCTATGTTTTTGACATAATACGTTTTTTGTCATGCTATGCTGTATGCTTAATTATATCACTAGAAACAAATTTTTATTTAACGAGTATATGATTTAAATGCAAGATATTAATCCATTTTCATCATTTTCAGGAAGCAATAACGTGTAAAAGAAATAAATTAAACAAACCACAGTGGATTACTATGAAATGGGAATTTCACCTTCGGAATGAACGAAAGAAAATGCAATACCATGTCATGTAGAGTAAATAGATCAGAATTAACAAGCATTAACAACAATATACTATACACATCGTATGATAGCAGTCTTAACTAATTATTTTTCTTTCAGAATACGAGGCGATTGATGCAGGCTGTCAGACAGAACTACACATCTTAGTTTTAGTGATGAAATATGCTAGAAACAAGAAACTCTGTAGTATGAATAGTTGTATGAAGTAAATAGTAATATGAATAATGAATAATGAAGTGTCTTTTTGCAGATGATAATGAATGATGATGAATAGTTATATGAAGAATATGCTAATATGAATAATGAAGTTTTCCTTTGCAGGTGATGATAGTAATGAAGTTATGGTAATATGAATAATGAAGTTTTTCTTTGCAGATGAGAATAATGATGAAGTTTATATATTTACTATTAGTTAAGAAATGCTATGTAGTTATTTAAGTATTTGTTGCAGTTCGTTTTGACAGTATGTCTTATGTCGCATGGTATAATGACTGAATGTTTTGGAAAGGACAGCTAAAGTACATACATATTGAGCACACGTTTCATTACCTGTTAATTCGAAGTTCACTACTTTTCAGCATAATATGCGTTTCTTCTTTCAGCTCAATAATCTATTTTGTATTTTTTCCAGGAGAAGCTATTCATGAAATTAATGTGCTATTAGCAGTTAGTCATTAAACCTGTTCTAGTACTTGCATTTTTTTACCCATTTGTGTGTGTCACTCATGAATGTGATCACATATACTCTACTTGTTTCATAACCTTGCTACAGCTGACTCATGACGAATGACGTTACTAATCCTTATATCCAGCAATAAGTCAAAAGCAAATATTTTCATGCCCCAGCAGTTAATTATCGATCTCAACGCAATGCATTGCTAGCAAAAAAAAAAAAAAAAAAAAAAATTACCAGTCCCAGCTATTACCAGTATACAACCAAATAATGCTACTAGTTTAAGAGATACTTCTAGTTCTAAATATAATGCAAATTTCTCAGATATATTGAATCCATTATATCTATGTATTATTGGACCACAGACCTTGAGTAATAGTTACAGTGTGTTACATTTTAAATATGTCTTATGTCACTTGAATGATGAGTTCTGAGTAATACTGAATGATGTTTTGTAATAATGCATAAATGCTAGTAGATTATAGAAAAATTTGTTGCTCATGGCAAGTCCAATTGACTCACTATCACTGCCAAATTTTTGCCCCCCCCCCCCCCCCCCCCCCCAGTGGAGGGTTATGTAAGAGGTCCGAGCAGATGTAATTTCGATGTATTGCTCATACGCTGCCTGCGTTATGCAAGGTATAAGAGAATCTCAGACCAGAGAGCAGTGTTGACTGCAGTAGGAACTGTGTAGCTATAGCAGTAAGTTGTTGCTAGTCTGCAGTCTGCTCTGCTCTGGTCTGGTGTATCGTGTTGGATGGGCCAGTCGCGGTGCAGCGATGCCGGAGCCTGAGTATTATTCTGAGATAGATTACCAGTCGCGTAAAGATTTCTAGACACTCGGGAAACACTCGAGTCGTTGGCTTATGAAACAACAATTGCAGCAAACACACTGAGGTGACAAAAGTCATGAGATACCGATATGCGCATATACAGATGGCGGTAGCATCGCGTACACGAGGTATAAAAGGCAGTGCATTGACGGTGCTGTCATTTGTAATCGGGTTATTCATGTAAAAAGGAGTCCAACATGATTATGGCCGCCTGACAGGAATTAACACACTTGGAACGCGGAATGGAAGTTGGAGTAAACGCATGGGATATGCCTTTTTAGAAATCGTTGGGAAATTCATTATTTCAAGATTCACAGTGTAAAGAGTGTGCTGAGAATACCAAATTTCAGGCATCACCTCTCAGCACAGACAACGCAGTGGCCGACGGCCTTCAGTTAACGACCGAGAGAAGTTCAAAAAACGGTTCAAATGGCTCTGAGCACTATGGGACTTAACATCTGAGGTCATCAGTCCCCTAGAACTTAGAACTACTTAAACCTAACTAACCTAAGGACATCACACACATCCATGCCCAAGGCAGGATTCGAACCTGTGACCGTAGCGGTCACACGGTTCCAGACTGAAGCGCCTAGAACCGCTCGGCCACACCGGCCGGCTCCGAGAGCAGCGGCGTTAACATAGACCTGTCGGTGCTAACGGACAAGCAACAATGTGTGAAATAATCACGTAAATCAACGCAGGACGTACGACAAACGTATGCGTTAGGACAGTGCGGCGAATTTGGCGTCAATGGGCTACGGCGGCAGACGACCGACGCGAGTGCCTTTGCTAACAGCACGATATCGCCCGCGGCGCCTCTCCTGGGCTTTTGACCATGTCGGTTGGACCCTGACCCGGTCAGAGGAGTCCCGATTTCCGTTGGTAAGAGCTGATGGAAGGGTGCGACTACGGTGCAGACATCACGAAGCCGTGGCCCCAACTTGTTAACAAGTCACTGTGCAACGTATCGGTGGCTATGTTTCCATGGAATGGACTCTGTTCCAATTGAACCGATCATTGACTGGAAATGGTTATGTTCAGCTACTTGTAGACCATTTACACCATTCCTGAACTTCATGTTCCCAAACAACGAGAGAATTTTCGTGGACAACAATGCACTGTGTCATTGGGCCACAATTGCCCGCGATTGGTTCTGGACAATTCGAGTGAATGATTTGGCCATCCAGGTCATCTGACATGAATCCCATCGAACATTTATGGATATATAATCCAGAAGTCAGTTCGTGCAGAAAATCTACATCTACATATATACTCCACTAGCCACCAAGCGGTGTGTGGCGGAGGGCACAATTCGCGCCAAAGTCGTATTTCTCCCCGTCTGTTCCACTCGCGGATCGCGCGAGGGAAAAACGACTGTCTGAACGCCTCAGTACGAGCTCTAATTTCCCTTATCTTTGAATGGTGACGATGCGCCCTTTGAAAGTTGGTGGTAATAATACGTACTCTACATCCTCGGCGAAGATCGGATTTCGGAATTTAGTGAGCAGCCCCTGCACTGGCAACACTTTTGCAGTTATGGACGGTTCTCGAGGCAGTACAGCTCAATATTTCTGCAGGGGCCTTCCAACGGCTTGTTTGTTCACGCCACGCCGAGGTGCTGCACTACGCCGGGAAAAAGGACGTCCGACACGATATAAGGAAGCAACTGTCGCGTAATCCTCACCGCGCTTTTGAATTTATATGCAGTTTATACGGCATAATATTTTAATTAACTGTATATTGCTTATTGTTGGAGCACAACAGATAAAATGCGATTCTCACCTTAGTTTCTGCAGTTGAAAACATTTTAACTTTGTGCACCTTGGTCTATTACGTGGGGATTCGCACAACACTAAAAGATTTCCTGCTGTGCACGTATGATCTTTAACTTGCAAACTATTTTTATATAACCCTGATCTGGCTATTTAGGAATGGAACACGGTATCATTACTGTAACTAATTATGAAATTAAACATGTTCTTCGCTACTTTCATCTCTGAAATGCACTGAAATTTTACTCTTATTACACGTACAGAAGTTACAGTATGCTATGTTCGGTAAACATAAAAGCTGCAGTGGATTTTTTAATATGTGAACACTATTGATTGCCACGACTAACACGAGAGCATGAAACTAAATATGAAATTTGGTTTTTGTATTATTAGCCAGAACAGGTTTCATCACAGCAGTCTTTGATATCACAAAAGTAAAATTTTATTGCTCTGATTTACTTAAATTATTTACGTCACTGATATTGTATTAGAAGTTGCCCACGTCCACCTGAAAATGACATAATAAAATCCTCCATTCACCTCTGATGTCTCGGGGAAGCTGAAAGAAATAATTTTAATGTACCGTTACGTGCCGCTTAATTGCGGGAAAACTGCTTTCATTCAGTTTAATTTGAATTTGCCGCGTCAGCGGCTCCCGCGATCGCTGCACAGCTCTGCGTCATGAAAAATTCTAAATATGCTGAAAACGTCTAAAAATGTGGAATGAAATACTGGGCAAGCTAGCAATAAATTATTACAAGTATTTTTAATAATGTCTATATTCAAAAATCGACATAAATTTAAAGTGCACACCTTTTTCCTTCATCAGCTTCCATTGGCGTCTTTCTCAAACAAGGAACAAAAGAAAGCTAACCAAGCATTCAATCGAGTGTTACAGGCTCTTACAACTTTAACGGCTACAGGGAGACAGAGAGTAATGTTTTAACCTCCACTATTTATAGACAATTTAATATGCATCTTTGTTATCTTTTTTAATTATCATTGTCTGCTTTGATTTCTACACTCGCCGACCACAGACGTTATTTGCAAAATGTAGATATATAGTTATTGCACAAACATAAAAATGAAAAAAGACTATTTCTTTTTTTTACAGGGTCTACATAATCAACAAGCGCTCATACAGAAATGAAATAATGATAATAATAAAACAGATAAATGTTTCTTTTTTCACATATATTAGAACGATTTTGTAAATGTCTTGCCAGGGGACGTCACACAACCCGTGATTTTTGCCACCTCAGTGTAAGTTATACACTCCTGGAAATGGAAAAAAGAACACATTGACACCGGTGTGTCAGACCCACCATACTTGCTCCGGACACTGCGAGAGGGCTGTACAAGCAATGATCACATGCACGGCACAGCGGACACACCAGGAACCGCGGTGTTGGCCGTCGAATGGCGCTAGCTGCGCAGCATTTGTGCACCGCCGCCGTCAGTGTCAGCCAGTTTGCCGTGGCATACGGAGCTCCATCGCAGTCTTTAACACTGGTAGCATGCCGCGACAGCGTGGACGTGAACCGTATGTGCAGTTGACGGACTTTGAGCGAGGGCGTATAGTGGGCATGCGGGAGGCCGGCTGGACGTACCGCCGAATTGCTCAACACGTGGGGCGTGAGGTCTCCACAGTACATCGATGTTGTCGCCAGTGGTCGGCGGAAGGTGCACGTGCCCGTCGACCTGGGACCGGACCGCAGCGACGCACGGATGCACGCCAAGACCGTAGGATCCTACGCAGTGCCGTAGGGGACCGCACCGCCACTTCCCAGCAAATTAGGGATACTGTTGCTCCTGGGGTATCGGCGAGGACCATTCGCAACCGTCTCCATGAAGCTGGGCTACGGTCCCGCACACCGTTAGGCCGTCTTCCGCTCACGCCCCAACATCGTGCAGCCCGCCTCCAGTGGTGTCGCGATAGGCGTGAATGGAGGGACGAATGGAGACGTGTCGTCTTCAGCGATGAGAGTCGCTTCTGCCTTGGTGCCAATGATGGTCGTATGCGTGTTTGGCGCCGGGCAGGTGAGCGCCACAATCAGGACTGCATACGACCGAGGCGCACAGGGCCAACACCTGGCATTATGGTGTGGGGAGCGATCTCCTACACTGGCCGTACACCACCGGTGATCGTCGAGGGGACACTGAATAGTGCACGGTACATCCAAACCGTCATCGAACCCATCGTTCTACCATTCCTAGACCGGCAAGGGAACTTGCTGTTCCAACAGGACAATGCACGTCCGCATGTATCCCGTGCCACCCAACGTGCTCTAGAAGGTGTAAGTCAACTACCCTGGCCAGCAAGATCTCCGGATCTGTCCCCCATTGAGCATGTTTGGGACTGGATGAAGCGTCGTCTCACGCGGTCTGCACGTCCAGCACGAACGCTGGTCCAACTGAGGCGCCAGGTGGAAATGGCATGGCAAGCCGTTCCACAGGACTACATCCAGCATCTCTACGATCGTCTCCATGGGAGAATAGCAGCCTGCATTGCTGCGAAAGGTGGATGTACACTGTACTAGTGCCGACATTGTGCATGCTCTGTTGCCTGTGTCTATGTGCCTGTGGTTCTGTCAGTGTGATCATGTGATGTATCTGACCCCAGGAATGTGTCAATAAAGTTTCCCCTTCCTGGGACAATGAATTCACGGTGTTCTTATTTCAATTTCCAGGAGTGTATATTATAAATAGCATCGACTGCTGCAGATGACACTTCTATTGAATTAATAAGGAAGCCCAGAATCTTTTAGAAACCAAAAGGTGGAAAAATTCATTTGGAACGAAGTGAATACGAAACTGTTACCTTTCTCTTCACAACTAATGATGCTATTAATTACCCTACGGTTTCAATACGGCAGACAGGTCTCCGTATAAGGTATACGCTTTTTAAAGATTGTATCTACAAATGCCATTGCATGATATTTAACTATGATAAATTGTACCAAAACGAGGCGCTACTGATAGATCGTCGTTGTGCCGAAGCAATGTACAGGTATTCTTCTATGGAACACATGTTATACCACTAAAAACATCAAACATGGGATGCCTTTATCTATCAATATGTAGTTTCCTGTCATTTTATCATAACAAATAGTATCTAAAACGACTGGTTTTCGAGATACCCTCAATTTATCGATGCTTTGAAACAGCTTATTTTCATACCACGTGTCTATAACGGAAAAAAACACCGAATACGAAGTTCAACTTCTTACAGTATGGCGGATCCAAAGATCTGCTTCTGACGTAAAGACAACGTTGCATCTCATTGGCCGTGTTCGTCTCCACGAGACAAAGATCTGACATGTCAGATTCTTCATTTTACACTTTGCGGAGTAGTGAAACGCGGACTCCACGCTGTGAGGTCACCAGTTTCTTGTCCGCGTGCGTTTTTTACGTCCTTAGTAGGACGGCTTAAAACTGGTGCCACAAGATTGGCATTCCCCTTGGGAAAATTCTCCTCCGAATTCCAGGCTCCTGCTGAACCCGTGAGCTACTAAAAGAACTAACGGAGCAGCCTTTCCCATACCACTATTTCTCCTATTATAATGTATACGCACAATAAGTAAAGTTTCGTTATTCGCTATCATTCCTGGTGTTGCAGTTTTAATGGCCACCAGTGTACTTTATTTCTGGAGAAATACCATCCTTCTGCCTCATTAATCCAGCTAGCTCGTGGTCTCGCGGTAGCGTTCTCACTTACCGATCCATGGGGTCCCGGGTTCGATTCCCGGCGGAGTCTGGGATTTTCACCTGCCTCGAGATGACTGGGTGTTGTTGTGTCGTCCTCATCATCATCATCATTCATCCCCATTACGGTCAGAGGAAGTCAATGGCAAACCACTTCTGCTAGGACCTTGCCTCGTACGGCGGTGCGGGTCTCCCGCATCGTCCCCTACGCTCTGTCAAGGACTATGGGACCTTATCATCATAATCAGTTTGAAGTGAAGTTGAAAGTGAGTCATAGTCCTTCACCTCCAACACAGCACAATTAACATTCACTGTACTTTAAAATATTACAAGTGGGTAAATTCCTACAGCTTTCTAACTTACTCAGCTGAAACTGACGTCGAAATATCTAAACTGTACGAGGTATGTTCGAAAAATTCCGGAAATTTGTCCACAAATTTTTTCTACGTTTATCCTTCACGTATTGTGCATGGTGTCCTTCGAAATATTTTCTTCCACAATTGATACCCCGCTCCTAACGCCATTTTCACTTCCGGAAGCAGTCTTGGTCCGCCTCTTGCTGGAAGCGCCGTCTGAAATTTTTCTTAAATCTCGTCTATCGCTGCAAATCTTCGTCCTTTCAAGGGGTTCGAACTTTGGAAACAAAAAAAAGTCTGCAGAGGCTACATCTGGAGGGAACGGAGGATGATACGGTACAGCGATTTCGTTTTTTGTGCAATAGTCATGCACCAACAGGAATGAATGTGAGAGTGCGTTATCGTGATACAAGAGCCGTGAATTGTCCCGCCGCGTTTCAGGACGTTTCCTTCTCACATTTTCTTGCAGGCGCCGCAATACGTCCCGATAGTACAGTCGATTGACAGTTTGTCACTGTGGCACGAATTCGTGATGAACTCATGCTTCAAAGTCAGAGAAAGTTGTCAGCATGGCTTTAACATTTTACTTGACCTGGAGAGCTTTTTTGATCTCCGAGAATCTTTCTCGGCCCATTGTGAAGACTGACCCTGGGTCTCAACATCATAACCGTAGACCCAGTTATGATTCCGTTAAGGAACATCTCATTCTCATTTGCGCTATCGAAAAGCTCTCCACAGACTGCGAGACTAAGGTTTTTCTGGTCTTGACTCATGAGCCGTGGGACGAACTTGTCGGCAACAAGATGCATTCCATGATGTTGTGTCAGGATTTCATGACAGTGTCCACCTGAAATATTACATTCTTCTGAAATCTATCGGACAGTCAGTCTTCGGTTGGCTCGCACAGTTTCGTTGACCCATGAGCGTCGTCGGTAGACGTCAAAGGGCCTTCTGAAGGGGTCATCTGTAACTTCCGTCCGGCCATTTTTAAACCGCGAGAACCACTTGTAACACCGCGTGCAGCTTAAGCACTCGTCACCGTGGGCTTCCTGCGTCGTTTGGTGTGTAAAGGTTTTCTTGAGTTTCATGCTGTAAGAGGTCCGAGTAGATGTAATTTCGATGTATTGCTCATGCGCTGCCTGCGATATGCAAGGTGTAAGAGAATCTCAGACCAGAGAGCAGTGTTGACTGCAGTAGGAACTGTGTAGCTGTAGCAGTAAGTTGTTGCTAGTCAGCGGTCTGCTCTGGTCTGCTCTGGTGTATCGTGTTGGATGGGCCGGTCGCGGTGCAGCGATGCCAGAGCCTGAGTATTATTGTATAAGGTAAAAAGCAGCCTCGCGCATATGTAGTAATGTCATCTCAAGTCCCATGTAAATGTTTTAAAAAATCTCGTAATAATAATCTTCCTCATAAGAAGAAAAAAAACAAGCAAGTGTAACCTCCCCACAAAATATAATAAATAATATGAATATGATTCCAAATTAGTGTAACCTCAAAACAGAAAATTCATTGACATTTAACCTCCCCACAAAATTCTTTCCCATTTAACCTCCCTACAAAATTCATTCACATTTAGTGTAACCTCAAAACAGAAAAATTCCTAAATCTCTCAACAGTAAAAAATTATAATTACGTCGTTCACATTCAGTGTAACGTCCCAACAAACAAAAAATAAATTCAGTAACCTGGTAACAATACAATGTAACTAACCTCTCAATTAAATTGTCGCTCACTTATAACTTTTCAATAATTGACTGTGAATTCAACCTGGTAAATTTTGGACGTCAGCAGTGCTGCGTCATGGCCCTGAAAGATCATTCTGAATAAAAAAGAGAAAAATTCTTACCTCAATGAAGTCGCCGGATAACGCATATATACACTCCTGGAAATTGAAATAAGAACACCATGAATTCATTGTCCCAGGAAGGGGAAACTTTATTGACACATTCCTGGGGTCAGATACATCACATGATCACACTGACAGAACCACAGGCACATAGACACAGGCAACAGAGCATGCACAATGTCGGCACTAGTACAGTGTATATCCACCTTTCGCAGCAATGCAGGCTGCTATTCTCCCATGGAGACGATCGTAGAGATGCTGGATGTAGTCCTGTGGAACGGCTTGCCATGCCATTTCCACCTGGCGCCTCAGTTGGACCAGCGTTCGTGCTGGACGTGCAGACCGCGTGAGACGACGCTTCATCCAGTCCCAAACATGCTCAATGGGGGACAGATCCGGAGATCTTGCTGGCCAGGGTAGTTGAGGTACACCTTCTAGAGCACGTTGGGTGGCACGGGATACATGCGGACGTGCATTGTCCTGTTGGAACAGCAAGTTCCCTTGCCGGTCTAGGAATGGTAGAACGATGGGTTCGATGACGGTTTGGATGTACCGTGCACTATTCAGTGTCCCCTCGACGATCACCAGTGGTGTACGGCCAGTGTAGGAGATCGCTCCCCACACCATGATGCCGGGTGTTGGCCCTGTGTGCCTCGGTCGTATGCAGTCCTGATTGTGGCGCTCACCTGCACGGCGCCATTTCCAGGAGTGTATACGACCATCACTGGCACTAAGGCAGAAGCGACTCTCATCGCTGAAGACGACACGTCTCCATTCGTCCCTCCATTCACGCCTGTCGCGACACCACTGGAGGCGGGCTGCACGATGTTGGGGCGTGAGCGGAAGACGGCCTAACGGTGTGCGGGACCGTAGCCCAGCTTCATGGAGACGGTTGCGAATGGTCCTCGCCGATACCCCAGGAGCAACAGTGTCCCTAATTTGCTGGGAAGTGGCGGTGCGGTCCCCTACGGCACTGCGTAGGATCCTACGGTCTTGGCGCGCATCCGTGCGTCGCTGCGGTCCGGTCCCAGGTCGACGGGCACGTGCACCTTCCGCCGACCACTGGCGACAACATCGATGTACTGTGGAGACCTCACGTCCCACGTGTTGAGCAATTCGGCGGTACGTCCACCCGGCCTCCCGCATGCCCACTATACGCCCTCGCTCAAAGTCCGTCAACTGCACATACGGTTCACGTCCACGCTGTCGCGGCATGCTACCAGTGTTAAAGACTGCGATGGAGCTCCGTATGCCACGGCAAACTGGCTGACACTGACGGCGGCGGTGCACAAATGCTGCGCAGCTAGCGCCATTCGACGGCCAACACCGCGGTTCCTGGTGTGTCCGCTGTGCCGTGCGTGTGATCATTGCTTGTACAGCCCTCTCGCAGTGTCCGGAGCAAGTATGGTGGGTCTGACACACCGGTGTCAATGTGTTCTTTTTTCCATTTCCAGGAGTGTATATCTGCTCTTAAAAAATAAATTTTTCTGGCACAGTCCTGTGCAATGCTGGCCGATATGTTTGTCATCTATGAAAGGAAGCAACTGATTTTTCTTTTGCAACAATCGGGATGATCATGGATGGGAGAAATTAGTAAATTCTTTAAATTGAAATGAGTGGTTGTTAAAAGTTACTTTTTATGAGAAAGATTATTATTATGAGATTTTTAAAACATTTACATGGGACTTGAGATGACATTACTACATATGCGCGAGGCTGCTTTTTACCTTATACAATAATACTCAGGTTCCGGCATCGCTGCACCGCGACCGGCCCATCCAACACGATACACCAGACCAGGCCAGAGCAGACTGCAGACTAGCAACAACTTACTGCTACAGCTACACAGTTCCTACTGCAGTCAACACTGCTCTCTGGTCTGAGATTCTCTTACACCTTGCATATCGCAGGCAGCGCATGAGCAATACATCGAAATTACATCTGCTCGGACCTCTTACATAACCCTCCACTGGGGGGGGGGGGGGGGGGGGGGCAAAAATTTGGCAGTGATGGTGATGGTGAGTCAATTGGACTTGCCATGAGCAACAAATTTTTCTGTAATCTACTTAATTAACTAAGTCTACAGTCACAGAGTATATACATATATATAAGTGCAGAACATGAAATGAAATAGAGTGCACATGCACTGAGTACAGAACATATCAAGAAATGGCAAAATGTATACGCAATGAGTACAAAACATATTAACAAATGACATAAAGTGCACACGCACTGTATATATTTTTTACCATTTTACAAGAACTAGGATAGGAAAGGGAAGGATTGCATCATGGTTGTAGCACAGTAGGTTGCACATAGCTGCACTGAAAGTCCATATCTTTCTACAGAAGCACAACACCAAGTGAGACAATCTGAAGTTCTCTTCCCTGAAGTATTAATCAGTGTAGCCAAGACACTGAAATGTTGTATTAATATTCAATGTTATCATTTTGGTAGTACATTAGGTACACCAAACAGTAGGACCATTATAACATCTCCATCGTTCAAGGTGGTGGACAGCATGATGTGTCAACACCACACTCTTATAGAATCCATACTCTTTCAGCAACGTAGAATTAGTGCAAAATCCAAATATAGTGCTCCATGATCATGAGGATGGACAGGACAAACGGATATTGCAGTAATTTCTGGTAATTAGGTCAGAAGGTGAAGGACATTAAGTCATATGCTAGTCATCATTGAGAATTACACTAGTCTATCAACCGATTTGAGTAATTGTTGGCACTCATTACCTAGTTACTAAACATTTCTGTACTATGTATGGAGTATTACAGAACATTATTCATAAGTCATCTAATTGCAGTAAATATTGGCACTCATTGACCAGTTACAAACTATTTTTATGCATTGTTCAGAAGTTATCATTCAAAATAAAAGTTAGTTAATGGCATAGCATTTACATAATTCATCTAATTATAGTAATCATTGGCACTCATTGGCCAGTTACAAACCATTTTTATGCATTGTTCAGAAGTCATCATTCAAAACAAGAGTTAATGAGTGTAGCATCAAGCTACTGGTATTCATATATGATATCATGTAAGTGACATAAGACAAATTTAAAATATAAGAAACAGTGGCATTCATTGGCCAGTCACAAAGTATTCATATAGTTTTATAAAACATTATTCAGTATTATTCAGAAGTCATCATTCAAAATGAGAGTTAATTATGGGCATAGCATTTATAGAGTATAACAAAAATATTAGTTACACAAATTATTGGCATAGCATTTATGCATTGAAACATAGTCTTGCTAATGCCAGAATGATTACACTGTACATACGTTAACTGTTAATGAAGGATGAAACCGGACCTTCATTTCAATAAATTCATAAAGAGAGACGTTTCAGTTATGTTACAGAATAGGAAATTTTTAAGGCAACGTTTGCATTCAGTACTGCCTTGTTCTGTGTTTGAAATGAGAAATTCCCATGGTAATGATTTGGCAATCTTCTGTTATTAACATAATGAAGAATTATGATCGTGGTAAATCAGTTACACAGGCTATTGTGTATCATCGTTAAAAAGCTGTGTTAATATAAAAGCGATTGACACTTTTTGTCTTCGGTCACGGACGACGCTCTCAACAATGCTATGTAGCTTGATACGTCACGAGCAGTTGCCTGACAACATTGCGATTCTTACTCGCGACGATTGATCTCGTTCTGAGTGCTTACTTGTGCTGCATTAAGTGTTGCGTGTTGTTTAACTAACATCTTACAGAGGTACTTGCTTTCGAAGGTTGTCTGAACTTTCTCAAGTTCTAACAAGAAGACAGAAAGCCAGTATCAGACGGGATTCTGTTGAGGAACAGGTAAGTGAGCAGCCACCATCTTTTCTCGACTTCGCATATCCACGCAACGGTTTTTTGATGTGGGCATGCAGTGTACTCATCTGCTGCCAAACTCTACGATTTCAATTGTTCATTCAAAAGTATAAACCTATTTTTTTAGAAGTTCAGTCCTTCCAAGCTCATTTTACCGGTTGAACTGATTCTTTCTCGTGATCCAAGTTCAAGTTACGAGTGTAATTTTACAAGACCGTCCGGTTTCATCCTTCATTAACAGTTAACGTATGTACTGTGTAATCATTCTGGCATTAGCAAGACTATGTTTTAAGCATTCTGTACCTTCTAATGAACTTTTTTATTGTCAAGTATATTTTTCGGCCGTCGTGCTGTTACAAAACTGTATCGCGTGGCGTTCCACATATACCAGTTATCACTTATTTTATAGGATGATAAGTTTTTTTACTTTGTGCTACGTGATTCATCAATTGCAGTGATAAGTGCATAATTTGAATAACTGGTAACTGGCTCTGTAAGTGTAATTTAACACATCGTTGTAAGCGGTTTGTGATTACAATAACAAATTTGAATGTCTTATGGAACACATAGTCAACAGAGGGTAGATTTCCGATTCTCTTTAGACTGAATCTGTCACTTTGCATCCATGAATTTGCTGTCACAGAAATCGTCCGCTAAGCATTAACTAGAAGCCAGAGTTGTGTCTTTCGCAGTCGATGCTGTTACCAGTTGAGCTTTCCGAGTACGTCCTTTGGCCAAACTTAATACTTCAGTTTCTCTCTTCCCTGCTCCAACGGTTTCGTCGCAGAAAGAAAACTTTTTTTTAGCTTCTATGATTTTTGCTAAGTATATATTTACTCTCCGTCGCCGCCATAAGGCTAGAATCTATGTTCAAACGGAATACACAGTTTTAACATGCCTGGCAGTAACTGATTTGTTGCTTGATTTTGTAGTCTTACTTTTCTTACTGAACTCATGAATGCTTAGTTGCACTGAATTTAGCGCTGTAAAGTAATGTGTGCTACGGGCGTGCTTGGGTAACTCAGTCTGTGGAACACTTTCCCGTGAAAGAGGCAATCGTCCCGAGTTCGAGTCTCGGTCCAGCACACAGTTTTAAGTACATTCCCGCACCGCACGTCGGGCGAGTAGGTTCTACCTATTTTCCCTATCGTAGCGCTACGAGAGCTTCCTTCTACATCTACATCTACATCTATACTCCGCGAGCCACCTTACGGTGTGTGGCGGAGGGTACTTATTGTACCACTATCTGATCCCCCCTTCCCTGTTCCATTCACGAATTGTGCGTGGAAAGAACGACTGCTTGTAAGTCTCCGTATTTGCTCTAATTTCTCGGATCTTTTCGTTGTGATCATTACGCGAGATATATGTGGGCGTTAGTAATATGTTGCCCATCTCTTCCCGGAATGTGCTCTCTCGTAATTTCGATAATAAACCTCTCCGTATTGCGTAACGCCTTTCTTGAAGTGTCCGCCACTGGAGCTTGTTCAGCATCTCCGTAACGCTCTCGCGCTGACTAAATGTCCCCATGACGAATCGCGCTGCTTTTCGCTGGATCATGTCTATCTCTTCTATTAATCCAACCTGGTAAGGGTCCCATACTGATGAGCAATACTCAAGAATCGGACGAACAAGCGTTTTGTAAGCTACTTCTTTCGTCGATGAGTCACATTTTCTTAGAATTCTTCCTATGAATCTCAACCTGGCGCCTGCTTTTCCCACTATTTGTTTTATGTGATCATTCCACTTCAGATCGCTCCGGATAGTAACTCCTAAGTATTTTACGGTCGTTACCGCTTCCAATGATTTACCACCTATGGCATAATCGTACTGGAATGGATTTCTGCCCCTATGTATGCGCATTATATTACATTTATCTACGTTTAGGGAAAGCTGCCAGCTGTCGCACCATGCATTAATCCTCTGCAGGTCCTCCTGGAGTACGTACGAGTCTTCTGATGTTGCTACTTTCTTGTAGACAACCGTGTCATCTGCAAATAGCCTCACGGAGCTACCGATGTTGTCAACTAAGTCATTTATGTATATTGTAAACAATAAAGGTCCTATCACGCTTCCCTGCGGTACTCCCGAAATTACCTCTACATCTGCAGATTTTGAACCGTTAAGAATGACATGTTGTGTTCTTTCTTCTAGGAAATCCTGAATCCAATCACAAACCTGGTCCGATATTCCGTAAGCTCTTATTTTTTTCACTAAACGTAAGTGCGGAACCGTATCAAATGCCTTCCTGAAGTCCAGGAATACGGCATCAATCTGCTCGCCAGTGTCTACGGCACTGTGAATTTCTTGGGCAAATAGGGCGAGCTGAGTTTCACATGATCTCTGTTTGCGGAATCCATGTTGGTTATGATGAAGGAGATTTGTATTATCTAAGAACGTCATAATACGAGAACACAAAACATGTTCCATTATTCTACAACAGATTGACGTAAGCGAAATAGGCCTATAATTATTCGCATCTGATTTATGACCCTTCTTGAAAATGGGAACGACCTGCGCTTTCTTCCAGTCGCTAGGTACTTTACGTTCTTCCAGCGATCTACGATAAATTGCTGATAGAAAGGGGGCAAGTTCTTTAGCATAATCACTGTGGAATCTTAAGGGTATCTCGTCTGGTCCGGATGCTTTTCCGCTACTAAGTGATAGCAGTTGTTTTTCAATTCCGATATCGTTTATTTCAATATTTTCCATTTTGGCGTCCGTGCGACGGCTGAAGTCAGGGACCGTGTTACGATTTTCCGCAGTGAAACAGTTTCGGAACACTGAATTCAGTATTTCTGCCTTTCTTCGGTCGTCCTCTGTTTCGGTGCCATCGTGGTCAACGAGTGACTGAATAGGGGATTTAGATCCGCTTACCGATTTTACATATGACCAAAACTTTTTAGGGTTCTTGTTTAGATTGTTTGCCAATGTTTTATGTTCGAATTCGTTGAATGCTTCTCTCATTGCTCTCTTTACGCTCTTTTTCGCTTCGTTCAGCTTTTCCTTATCAGCTATGATTCGACTACTCTTAAACCTATGATGAAGCTTTCTTTGTTTCCGTAGTACCTTTCGTACATGATTGTTATACCACGGTGGATCTTTCCCCTCGCTTTGGACCTTAGTCGGTACGAACTTATCTAAGGCGTACTGGACGATGTTTCTGAATTTTTTCCATTTTTGTTCCACATCCTCTTCCTCAGAAATGAACGTTTGATGGTGGTCACTCAGATATTCTGCGATTTGTGCCCTATCACTCTTGTTAAGCAAATATATTTTCCTTCCTTTCTTGGCATTTCTTATTACACTTGTAGTCATTGATGCAACCACTGACTTATGATCACTGATACCCTCTTCTACATTCACGGAGTCGAAAAGTTCCGGTCTATTTGTTGCTATGAGGTCTAAAACGTTAGCTTCACGAGTTGGTTCTCTAACTATCTGCTCGAAGTAATTCTCGGACAAGGCAGTCAGGATAATGTCACAAGAGTCTCTGTCCCTGGCTCCAGTTCTGATTGTGTGACTATCCCATTCTGTACCTGGTAGATTGAAGTCTCCCCCTATTACAATAGTATGATCACGAAACTTCTTCACGACGTTCTGCAGGTTCTCTCTGAGGCGCTCAACTACTACGGTTGCTGATGCAGGTGGTCTATAGAAGCATCCGACTATCATATCTGACCCACCTTTGATACTTAACTTAACCCAGATTATTTCACATTCGCATTCGCTAATAACTTCACTGGATATTATTGAATTCTTTACTGCTATAAATACTCCTCCACCATTGGCGTTTATCCTATCCTTGCGGTATATATTCCATTCTGTGTCTAGGATTTCGTTACTGTTCACTTCCGTTCCTTGTGACTCGTATTGTGCGCCACATCGTTGTTTCACTCTCAGCGTCTCGCGCTTGTGACTCGACTTTAGACAGAGCGTTGTCTTGCGCCATGATACGTCGTAGGACTCCGAGGGACATTCCATGTACGGGTAAGGTCAGTTTTAGTTTTGACAAGTCCGTGCCACATGTGCAGCCAAGTTCGTTAGAAATTCATGATTGGCTTGTGGATACGATCAAGGTACCTTCAGAAGAGGTTCACATGGCTTACTTCGTTTCTGAATCGTATTTGTTTTACGTCAAGTTCCTAAACCTGCTTCAGGTTGCCAGACTCGTATTGCGGCTCGGACAGGAAGTCCCTTTCACTCATTGCGATAGATCTAATAGTATGGTTATTCTGGCGAATGCAGAGGTGGCATATACGAATGTTGGGATGTTTAACCTTCGGCCCGAAGTTGATGACTGTTTCGTCAAGGCTGCCTTGCTTCTGTTTGGAACACAGGGAAAATACGAGGGGAACGCTGGTCCGCTCAACATCGTTCACAAGTTGATAGTAGAGTTATATCCATAGACATGGTGGTGGTCGAACGAATATCCCCTTTCTTTTGCATGTGTGTGAATACGGGGTACATATAATTTACACAGGACAAGAAGGCACCTATCTTATATGTAATGAAAGTGGACACCTCCACACAAATTGCTCACGTCGTGTCACTCCCTTACAATCTACCTGTGAAAATCTTTGACCAACTTTAGTAGAATTGGTTCCCCAAGTAACAACCATTGTACTTAACCAAGTTACTGAGGGAAGCGCGAGTCATTGCATTTCCGCCGTTAACCTCACGCAGGGATTCCGCCACTATAGCTTCCGTGCCGCCACCACCTCCACTTCAAAACAAGTGTAGACCGACGCAAGACGGTGAGGCGTCGGAAGATCCTTCTTCCCTTCTCCCCTCAACTGAAAACAATCCGATGGAGGAGGCCTCTCCCCTACCAGAGTTCATACCCGATGATAACATGTCAGCTGCTGTTCAAGACTCGAAAGCGTCCAGCTCCCCTCCGATGCGTCTCCCTAGACCGAGACTGTCGCTTCGGAATGACATGAGGACAGACCTGTTCCGGATCTCCGTGCTGTAACCAAGGACTTACCGGCCCTGCCTGAGTCTGTGACGTATTCCCACCCTTCTTCTGCACCCCCGGATGGGGAAAGCATGCCACAGGCCAATGTTATCAAAATCACATCGGCACAAGTGTGCCAGTGGAATACGTGGTGACGGTAAAAGATGTTCCGCCAGTTTTCGTTTCCGTTGATTCTCAGGAGTGGCACCGCCCACCTGTGGAGGAATGGGAAGTATCCTTGGTACAAGATAACTTTCTGCATGAGGCCGCCTCACGTCGACTCATGTGGCAGTCGCCTTCCCGCAAAGCCGCAACAAACAGCGTTTTCAACCTGAGTGTGAGGCCTCGCGAAAAAAAGAAAACAGAGAAACAGGATAGAAGAGAGAGGTCCACCTCCTTATATTGACATTCATTCATTGATTCTGCCATGGACTCCGATGCACGACTTTAAAGGTCACATGCAAGTAATCAGCTACTTTGTTTTGGTAATTTATAGAAGCAGGCCTATATCTTTCTTACCTCGAATGTGAACAGAATTAATTCCGAGCGGTGCTGCGACGTTTTATTTACGATACAAGTGCGACGTGATATTTTTGCAAAAAGTTTTATTTGACCGTTTTTCTATTTCCGGCTTTTCTACTTTCTTTAATGCAGCTGCTGAACTATCAACTGGCACTGTGTTATTTTACAGGGAGGGAACACCACAGACTGATTTCGAATTTCTTGATAACGGCCGAGGAATAGGCTGCACTTTCTGTGATCTTACTTTAATTCTTCTTTATGCCCCTTCAGGATGTGGTCGTTTCACAGATTGCACGCGATTTTATAAAGTGGATAATGTTCATTTATTTCGTAAAACTCTGCAGAAACTTCTGTTAGGCGGAGATTTTAACTGTGTTTTGCGTCCTGACTCCTAATTATAATTTCAGTAAGGAACTAGACAATTTGGTGCGTTGCTTGCAAATACACGATGCGTGGATCTGCCACTATCCCACTCTCGTCAGGTGTAACGCATTTTACAGCTACTTCCAGCAGCTGACTCGATCACTTTTTTCTTTCTGATTCTTTATGTGTACAACTGTTAGCTACAGACGTGATATTGAGTGTGTCGTAGCTGTAACCTTAAATCATGTGGCGCAACAAGTAAAACTGTATCGCCTGCCCTGGATGTTGAACACATCTCTGTTAAAGAATCCTTCGCTCGAGGCTAGCGTTAGAGAGGTTTGGCACCGTAAATTGCGTTCGCAGGACCGTTTTCCTTCTCTTATGGAATGTTGGCCAGGGCATGCAAAACCGCGGCTACGGAAAGAATTAATGCATTACGGCGCTGAGGAAGCGAGGAATCTCCGTCCGTCCCAGGAATTGTGTTATTCCGTCTTGCGACAACTTTATGAAGGTGCCAGACAAGCCACCTTACTGGTTATGCATGTCCACCATGTTAAGCCGAAGCTTCTTCAGTTAAAAATATAACAGAAAGACTCAGGGTGCGATCGAAATACCGCTCATTCCGACAGAATGAACTGACCCCCTTATACCACCATATGAGGTTGCGGAACGGTCGAAAAAGAGCATGTATCGCGTCCCTCATTCACACCGATGGTCACGTACTGACGTCACAACATGATATTTCCACAGCGATCTGCCGTTGCTTTACCTACCTTTATGATGTCCCTGCTATTGATATGATTCTCCCTGGTGCATTAACTCTTCTCCTGGCCTGGATTGCGTGATTACTCCCGCATTAAATAATATATCACCTGGTTCGATTCCTCCCTCGGGCATGTGTGTGTGTGTGTGTGTCCTTAGCGTAAGTTAGTTTAAGAGTCTATAAGTCTATCGACCGATGACCTCAGCTGTTTGGTCCCTTAAGAATTCACACACATTTCAACATTTTTTTGCTGGTTCGCCATAGCAAAAATCGCCGGTAGTCGACGGTATGTCTAAGGAATTTTATGTACATTTCTGACCTCTTATAAGTTATGCCATTGCAGCACTGGTAAATGGGGTGATCTCGGGAGAGGGACGGGTGTTACTCCTGACCTCTACAAGGATGGTACAATCGTTCTAATTCCGAAGACAAACAAACGTCCAGGCACTGCTAAATCACACCACTTAATTTCGATTACAAAACTGTCGCCCGGCCGGTTAATAGCCGTTTTTCGATATTGCTAGAGAAAATTCTTGCTCTTCACCAGTTCTGTGTGCCTGGGGGCACGATTCTGACTTCTATAGTCGAATGCCGGGACGTCGTCGCGATGGCTCCAGCGAATTCTGTCTGTGGAGTCTTACTTTTTGTTTACTTTAGCAAGACTTTGGACCGGATCAGTCACAGTCTCTTGATGCAAGCGCTCAAGCGTACTGCGTGTCAGATATTATCCAGTCTTTTTACTGGTATTCACGCCTCTGTTGTGTTGAATGGACAACTTTCTCCCCAGCTCACCATCCGACGGGGCTTACCGCAGGGGAGCCGCCTCTCCATGTCGCTTTTTGCCTTGTCCCTACAACCTCAGCTCCGCCGTATTGCTGATCAGTTACGTGGCTGGAAGACACTAGGAGGAACCTGCTCGGGCGCACATGGATGACGTAATGGTATTTCTACGTCATATCGATGACATGTCCTTACTGAAGGACATACTGGATTGATATTGTTCTCCTTCTGCGGCGTGAATTGATGAACGGAAACGTGCCCTGTTACCATTGTGGGGTTTTCATCAAGTTCTCATTCCACGGACAATGTTGTTTACTCACCACAAATCGTTTGGGATTATCGTAGATCGCTGCCGATGAAAACAGCTGCGCTCACTTGGCGATCCGGTCGTACCCTTCGGAAAAGTTGGACTTCGGTATGGTGTGGTAGCTAGACCTCCTTCCCTTGGAGGGTTGGCACTTCCCAATACCAAAGGGAAGGTTTCAATATCGTTTATACTGTGAACGTTTTAGCATGTACTCTGGCTACTCGTTCTATTATGTCTCGCTTATTTACACGTCTTCGACCGTCCAGTCCAATTCTCCCTGCCGATGCTTGCCGGATCAACTCTAAACTGCAGCACATACCAGAATTTTATATTATAATAAGTTTTCTGGGAGCCGACAGTTTATCAGTGACACACCTTACCACTGGATCCGCCCTTTCTCGTTGGGGAGTACAATCATCACTCAGCTCTATTGAAATGGCCGCGCCATTGATATCCTGCGAAACAGTGTGGTCTCACGCTAGTCTTCCCATCCTCCCGATGGAAGTCGCCTCATCGTGGTACAAGGGCATTCAGAATCTGGTCCCGACCAATGAACGCCTCCATCGCACCTGGCCTTTGTGACACATGTCGTCAACCAAATAGATCACCACACAAGCTTGTCTCTTGTGGTCGAGAACACTGGTACTGGATTCGCTGAAGCCGCTTTCTCGGCTGAACTTCTTCCGTCTCCGGACTTTTTAGTTTTCTCTCGGACGAAGACTAACTCGATCGTATGGCTCGTCGGACACTGTGATCACTATGTAATCTGGTCTGGCAATGAACGGGATCCCCGTCTTTTCGCCAATATTTCAGGGGATGATAGTACGCTCCAAAACAAGAAAAAAAGTCTTACGGCCATGGGTTCTACAAAGTATACGTTCTGGCATATGACATATGAACGTGTTCATAGGAGGTGCTCTTGTAATGTCATCCATGGCAGTGCATCACTTGTCCTACTACAGACGACTACCCGATAATTAATATTAATTACAACCCCTGGAATAGAATACTGCGAGATATGAAGGCATCCCGAACATGTGACTGCGGATATGAACACCTTTGTTGCATTGGCGCTCCGTGTCAACAGCGTGCTGGGATACCGCCATGTAATACCGACGTAAACATTAGTTGACTCACTGGTCTGCAGTGAGTTGTTCCGTTTACGTTGCGTGACAGTGCAGTAGTTTTGTTACATCTGTTTACGTCCGCGTACATTTTTTCTAGCTCTGGTATCGTATGGTGATGTTTGGCGTACTTACAGGTCATGTTTAAAGTACATGTTATTCTGATGCTTGTGGCGAGGAACAACATGTTTTCTCTCTCGCAAATACCTTGGCACAACCTAGCAATGGAGGCCTTTTATTCCGCGGGGGAAATGGCAGACATGATTCACCATTATGAATTAGCAGATGGAGTTAATCTGAGAGCCCGTAACCTGTACACTGAAAGATTTCCAGCTCGCAGGTTTCCATCTGTTAAGCTGTTCAGCCAATTCTTCCAGCGTCTTGGGGAAACAGGTTCCGTTGCACCCAACAAAGTAGGCCTCGTTCAGTTCACATTCCTGCATTGGAGGAGCGTGTTCTAGGTGCTGTGGACGAATTTCCTGCAACCAGGATGCGAAGAATAGCAGTTTCTAAAGGTGTTACTCATCCTCTGGTCTGGGCAGTACTTCATGAGCAATTGTTGTATCCGTACCATGTTCGGTGTGTCCAGTGCCCGAGGGCACAAGACCATTCTGCCAGAGTGCAGACGTGCTCATGGTTCTTGGGGCAGTGTGGTGCAGATCCACAATTTCCATCCAAGATTTTATTTACTGCTGAGGCAGGGTTTACACGGGATGGCATTGTAAATTTCCATAATCAGAGTACGTGAACCGATGACCCCATGCAGATCAAGAAACAAAGCATCACAATCGATTCTCAATCAGTCTGTGGGTAGTCGTTCTTGGCGATAGATTACCAGTGCCATTCGTGCTACCACAGAGGTTAACTGGGGCTCGTTATCACTGCTTTCTGAATTAATGAGCATTGTACGTCGGCACCTGACGAGGACATTTGGAAACCGTTGGGTTGGCTGGGGATGTCCCATACCTTGGCCTTCTAGTTCGGTGGACCTAAATCCACTAGACGTTTGGTTATGAGGAAACATGAAGCAATTGCTCTATGTCACTTCAATAAACGATGTGCTGACTCTACACAATCGTACCTTCGTCCATCTCAGGACATTCAGAACCAACCAGAGCGATTTCAAAGAGTGTGAGAATCCTTACACTGAAGGGCAAAGGCATATACTGAGACGAATGGACATCATGTTGTACACCTCCTCTAAACAAGTGGCCACGTGTTAGAATGTACGTTTTGCAGGCCTTATGGTTATAAGACTTTTTTTCTTGTTTTGATGCGCACAATCATTCCATGAAATACTGGGAAGCTGTTTTTTAACGCCCTGTATATGGTGAACGCTCATCGGAAGCGGCAGAGGCTTCCACGTTATCGTTCTGTATTTGCAAATATGTTGCACCTTGTCTTCAGTCGTCACGGTATTGGATACCTTTGTTTCTTCTTTCTCTTTTCCTGCTTATTGTTCTAGAGCATTCTCCTATTGCGTTCTTCCTAGAGAAAAAATGTGTTCCCTTTTGAGCCCCGGAACTGTGGAATTTATGATTGTCTTGTTTTATTTTCATAAAAATTAAAAACAATTAAGAAAATATATAAAATAAAAAATGAAATAAAGAAGTCAACGTAGTATCATGTCCATGTTGGCGACAGTACCATGACAGCAGGGTAGAGACATCGTGGTCAGGCCTCCGGTTACGACCCCTGCCCACCTTATTTCCACCCATCCTGAAGCTGACTGTATCCGTTCTTTCTCGTATACAAAAATAATTAAAAAAAGCTGTGAGGTAACGCGGTCTCCTCTTGCAAAGTAGGGGCTACGTGGATCCCCGGATCCAGTCTCGATGAATGATACAATTTTAGCCGTTTCATGACGCAGGGGTAGTAATCAAAACGTCTTTGGTCCCGGGTTCGAACACTGCCACCACTTTAATTTTAAATATAAATCATCAGCAGGGGCGGCCGAAGACTTCCGACTTGCGAAGCCACCCCCATTCAGCCGACGACCTTGTAAAAGAGGGTGGAGGAGCGGACAGATGTTCAGGACACTCCTTTGTCCTTGGGTGGGAAATTGCCCCTAAAGGTGGAAGAATCAGCAATGATCAAAGACATGACGATGCAGAAGTCAATGAAAACCACTGCATTAAAGACATATAATGTGTATCCACAGGTCATATGGCCTGTAACTGGAAAGGTGTTATGATGATGTCTTCACAGACAAAAGGTTCCGTACTAGCCCCCATTCGGACCTCTGGGAAGGGATTGCCAAATGGAAGGTGACCATGAGAAAAAGATTGAATAATCAAAGTAAGGATAACGTTCTACGCGTCGGGGCGTGAACGTCAGAAGTTTTCACGGTAGGGAAGCTAGAAAATCTGAAAAGGGAATGCAGTGTCTCAATCTAGATGTACTGGGAGTCAGTGAAGTGAAATCGAAAGAAGACAAAGCATTTATGGACAGTTGAGTGTAGGGTAATATCAAGAACGGGAGAAAATGGTATAACGGAAGTAAAATTCGTTATGAATGCTAAGGTAGGGCAAAGAGTGACTTTCTGTGAACAGTTCAGTGACAGAGTTGTTCTCATCAGAATCGACAACAAACCAACACCGCCAACGATAGTTGAGATGTGCATGCCGACATCTCAAGACACAGGTTAAGATATAAAACACGTGTAAAGTAACTGAACAGTTAATTCAGTTCGTAAGGCGAGATTAGAATCTAACCGTCACGGGAGATTGGAATGCGGATGTAGGGGAGGGAGTAGAAGAAAGGGTTACTGAAAATATGGGCTTGGTAGTAGGAATGAAGGAGGAGAGAAACTGAGTTCAACAATAAATTTCAACTGGTGATAGCGAATAATCAGTTCAAGAATCACAAGAGTGGGAGGTGTACTTGGAAATGGCCGGGAGATACGGTAAGCTTTCAGCTATATTATACCATGGTCAGGCGGAGATACCGAACTCAGATATTCGATTGTAATACGCACCCAGGAGCAGATGTAGACTCAGATCACAGTTTAAGAGACTAGTCGGGAAGAATCAATGGGCAAACAAGTGGGATACGGAAGTACTAAGAACGGATACGCTTGAAGTTCTTTGAGGCTATAGATACTGCAATCAAGAATAGTCATTAGGCAGTTTAGTTGAAGAGGAGTGGACATGTCTAAAAATGGGCAACCACAGAAGTTGGAAAGAAAAACATAGCTACAAAGAAGTTAACTTCGAAGGAATCATGGGTAACAGAAGTAACACTTCAGTCGATCGATGAAAGAAAGAAGTTTCAGTGAAATTCAGGAATACAGAATGATAAATCACTTCAAATAAATAGGAAGTGCAGGGAAGCTAAGGCGAATTTCTCTGTTTGCCGTAACCCATCAGGAATTTTAACTACACTACAGGCCATTAAAATTGCTACACCACGAAGATGACGTGCTACAGACGCAAAATTTAACCGACAGGAAGAAGATGCTGAGATATGCAAATGCTTAGCTTTTAAGAGCATTCACACAAGGTTGGCGCCGGTAACGACACCTACAAAGTGCTGACTGAGGAAAGTTTCCAACCGATTTCTCATACACAAACTGCAGTTGACCGGCGTTGCCTGGTGAAACGTTGTTGTGATGCCTCGTGTAAGGAGGCGAAATGCGTACCATCACGTTTCCGACATTGATCAAGGTCGGATTGTAGCCTATCGCAATTGCGGTTTATCGTATCACGACATTGCCGCTCGCGTTGGTCGAGATCCAATCACTGTTAGCAGAATATGGAATCGGTGGATGCAGGAGGGTAATACGGAACGCCGTGCTGGATCCCGACGGCCTCGTATCACTAGCAGTCGAGATGACAGGCATCTTATCCGTATGGCTGAAACGGATCGTGCAGCCACGTCTCGATCCCTGAGTCAACAGATGGGGACGTTTACAAGACAACAACCACCTGCACGAACAGTTCGACGACGTTTAGAGCCGCATGGACTATCAGCTCGGAGACCATGGCTGCGGTTACCCTTGACGCTGCATCACAGACAGGAGCGCCTGCGATGGTGTACTCAACGACGAACCTGGGTGCACGAATGGCAAAACGTCATTTTTTCGGATGAATTCAGGTTCTGTTTACAGCATCATGATGGTCGCATCCGTGTTTGGCGACATCGCGGTGAACGCACATTGGAAGTGTGTATTCGTCATCGCCATACTGGCGTATCACCCGCCGTGTGGTATTGGCTGCCGTTGGTTACACGTCGCATTGACGGTACTTTGAACAGTGGAAGTTACATTTCAGATGCGTTACGACTCGTGGCTCTACCCTTCATTCGATCCCTGCGAAACCCTAAATTTCAGCAGGATAATGCATGACCGCATGTTGCAGGTCCTGTACAGGCCTTTCTGGATACAGAAAATGTTCGATTGCTGCCCTGGCCAGCACATTCTCCAGATCTCCTACCAACTGAAAACGTCTAGTCAATGGTGGCCGAGCAACTGGCTCTTCACAATGCGCTAGTCACTACTCTTGATGAACTGTGGTATGGTGTTGAAGCTGCATGGGCAGCTGTACCTGTACACGCCATCCAAACTCTGTCTGACTCAATGCCCAGGCGTATCAAGGCCGTTATTACGGCCAGAGGTGGTTGTTCTGGGTACTGATTTCTAAGGATCTATGCACCCAAACTGAGTGAAAATATAATCACATGTCAGTTCTAGTATAATATATTTGTCCAATGAATACCCGTTTATCATCTGCATTTCTTCTTGGTGTAGCAATTTTACTGGCCAGTAGTGTATATGGGCAGTTTGTTTTTAAACGCCTGTTTCCAGAATACTAATACATAAATAATAAGGAAAGAAATAAGAAATAAAATGTTTTCCTGCTCTCGCTTCATACCAGGAACTCCCATACAGCTTAGCTTGAACAATACGTAACAGGTAAGTATTATACTTGCTGTAATTTGACAAATTTTATATCTAATTAGTATTGTAAGGTCAGTAAAATAGATTCGTCAGATACTCAGTTCTCTCTGGGACGTGAACAGCCGATGACAATCATTCCTTGTTGAAACTGAGCACTCACTAACTACCTAATGATTTCATTATCAATTGTGCTACCAATCTTCCTTCTTTCCTGTCTTTCGCAGTACTTTCAGCATAGGTACTTGAAATAATAACACGATGAACGCAGCAATTTTTTTTTTCATCTTAGTATGGTGACAATTTTTAATAACTTTAGCTGACATAAAAAAAATCAGCACGTGGTATGTTGCAGGGTTACCAGACGTCGTCGTTCTGTTACCGCTGTACAGCGTGCTCTGGCTTAACGTTGTGAATGACTGTCTGTCAACATTATCGAAATGCGATTGTCTGCCCATGATACTGCTGTCAAAGGCACTGATAGTCATCACTTGTGTAGTAAGCGAAAATGTTTAGGCGTTATTGGTTCGATAACGAGTTAACTTATTTAGGGAGATAACAGACATCCGTCATAGTCGGTGGGACATGAACACTAAACTTACTCTCTGAGGCATTATTACTATTCAGTTTCCAAATGAAATAATAGGTACAATTTTATAGTTTTTCTTCGCATCCGATTAGGTGAATACCGTGCTGTTACCCGCCTTCTGTCTCAGTTACACGATTCGCCAATCTGTCGAATAAGTCTCACACTCCACATGAGATAACACTAAATAACGACAGGTGGGGTACGCAAGGTACGTCACGGAGCTTTTCCACTAACACTGCCATATTCAGATTAATATGTCGACGTTGTAAAGACATGGAGTAAGTGCAAGGAAAAGAAGAAGGAAAATGTGCAGTTTGGAAGCTTCAACAACTTTACTACGAGTTCAAAACGCTGCCACTTTCAATAAAGACTTGCTAGAGCTTTGTTTGAACTTCAGACAAATCGTGAAAACACTTGACTGCAGTAAGGGAAACTGCGTTGAACATCTCGCCCATCTAAAAGGACCTACATTGCCTGAAGTACTGATATACACCTCGAATTATCTTCGGTAAAAATTTATAGTACTGCTAATAAACGTTGTTGCTTTGGCAGGAGCTCAAAGGTGGTATGTGTGAGTTGATACTTAAAGTTAGTGAAAATCCGACATTACCCGAAATTCTGTGGTTTCCATAGCTTTGGTTAGCATGTTGATGAGTCGTGTAAATTCTCTTAAAATGCAGCCTCCTTTGACATCCCATACTTTCCGATTGCGTAGCACTCCACATCTGAACTGCTGTCATTCTGTTAGACTGATGTATGAGTTGACGACAAAACTTGATGTTATTTTTTATATCTTCGCAGATGTTCCGCAGAGCCCTCGCCTTTTTCTGTCTCCCTTGTGGGCGGGAGACAGATATCGAAGATCTTCGTGTCATCGCGGTCTGCGATGAGGACGCTGACCCTGTAGAGTTCAGCCCACAGGTGAGCAACGCCGAGGAGTACGAAGAACGTAACCTTCAGTCCTAGGGGCAGCCGGATTCTACATATCATGCGGATTAACCCACGTGTTACATTGCAGATTACCGGGAGAAATTTTGTGTTTTCGAAGTTGTCACACTTAATGGTAGTAGTAAGCAAGACATATATCTCTTCCTACCAGGGTAGAATCAATTTTGATTGGGTTACCATCTCAGGATTACGTCGGCTCGGCTGAACACTGGGGAACCCTCGTCAGCTGTCTGGCCTATGGACGGGTTCCAATAGTACATTTTTTCCCCCTCATACAATCATTTCTCACCTCTGGCATCAATATTGTTCTCCTAGCTTCTATTTTCCTATTACTACATACTACAGCTGTTCAATCAGATTTCCATCTGGTGTCATCAACTTTTGCTGTGCTACTCTATTAACGCAGGAATTATGAGCTTGCTGTTTAGGCTTCTAATCGCCAACGAACCATCCATCTTTTGTTTCACACCGACTGTTTATTGTCAGTGATAGATTCCTGTGAATTATGATGTAGTTGAGGTAGAATTTATGTCCGTTATTCCTGAAACATTGTCGGAGGATGTTGTCGGGTAAATGGACAAATCGCCCAGGCATACATATGACTACCTCGGTCATCCCAACAATGCGCTGCCCGAGTAGGGACTTTGACTGCATTACACTGACTGGCCCAAATTACAATATTTGTAATCGTTTTGTTTTGTCGACGGAATACTTACGAAACATGTTTAGAAAGCACTGGATGTAGAGATAAAGATAAACAGCCTCGCTTTAATGATAATGGAGGTTCTCGTTGCCTCAGTGTTTGTGTTCTGTGTGGTGACACACACATCCTGTCACGTGACCTCCCACTTTCTCACGCCATTGACCTGCCTGTCCGATCTAAATTGAAAATCATCAAATGTATGATATGAGTTTCTGCTTCCTCGATAAGTAACTACATATAAATAGAGATGACTAAATCTAACCAGGGAATGTCATCAACATCGAGTCCACAATTAATATTATCAGGTCAGTGCTACTGGTATTTGCACCCTCGTGTTGGCTAGGTTTGCCTTGAGCTACTTCACTGAATCATTGTCATATCAATCCGTCAAGATGGCGTATTAACGTGATGTATGACTGTCACTGTAGCTCGCTTGAAAAACAACAATTTTAATCACAGCTTAGTTCAAGGCACAAGGTAACATACTGCCTGTACTTTACTTCCTGATAGTGAAGAAAGTACTCTAATGTAGTTCAGATAATACCTAGGACATTTATTGAACAGACTGTGGTAGTTATATGACTCTAGTTACATAAAGATAAATTCAGAGTAGCTTCTACTACAAAACGTGAATGTCTTAGATTGTGATTAAATATTGGTAAATAAATAAAAGGAAGGTAATAAATGAAGAGGAAACTATGAAAAGAAAACTCCCACAGGAATACAACGTGGTGCGACTGCAGTTCCGTCTGGGCCCAGGTCAAGAGAAAGATGTTCCTCCGGGGGCACATGAGCCGCAGAAGACGCTGACGTCAGTTGATGCTGCGAACATCAGTCTCGGGGAGCGTCCCTGCCTACGGGACACGGAGGATGAGCTGGAGCGCATCAGTGGAAAGGTAAGACAACATTACGATTTCCAGGGAGGGCAAGAAGGGTGAAACTGCTTGAAGAGTTTGGGCAGTCAAACTCCAGTTCTAAGATTAGGCGTTTTGGAGTCGGCCGTTCTTCCGTCTCATGTGTACTAGGAGTGCTTTTCGCTAGGGACACGACCATGTTATTGGAAAGAGCACTAGTACCTTCTGTTCAGATCAAAAGTTTAAAAAGATATCACGGAATTACAGTTCAGTGTCCATATTTGTGAATGTGAGTAGTCTTGCTCGGAAGGGAAACAGGGACCAAAACTATAATTATTGTGCACCTAAAAAATATTAATTTAATGAGAAGTAAAATCTAAAACAGGATCGAACCATAGTTATCTGTTTCAAAGTGTACACACTCAAATGTGAATGTGCTGCTGGGTAATACCTCTGTGTAGCTCCACCATGTGAACTGTAACTTTCTGGGAGCCTGCCACGTATGCTGTCCAGACGATGGTCGTGATACAGCAGCTCCAGCCTGCGCCAGTCTTCGACAGTGGTTCTCCAGAGGTCGTGCAGGACAGTAGACAGTACCTGTAACGAGTCGGTGCAATTTTCGTGTTCCTCTTGATATTTTTTGAGTCGTCAGTACTCTGATTGGTGTCTCTCCTGTGCCCGACTGTTCATCTCAGAGTAGCACTTTCACTCTACGTCCTCAATTAATTGTTGCGTGTATTCCAATCTCTGTCGTCTCCTACAGGCTTTTACCCTTTACAGCTCGCTCTAGTATCGTGGAAGTTGCTCCCCGATGCTTTAGCGTATATCCTATCATCCTGTACTTCCTCATTGCCAGTGTTTTCAATATAAGCCTCGATAGTGGTGAGAAGTGTCCGATTTTAATCCTTAATACCGACTCAAAAGATGACTCACTCAATGCATTCCTTCTGTTTTAAACAGTGCTGGAAAGCGGATATGACAAAATGGTCAATAGGACACAGAATAACCCACATTGCCTCTGACTCTAAAATGTACGGTACATTTCCTTCGTGCAGTTTCCTGCAGTTACAGCTTACGTTACGAGAAACTGAATCCGTTTGCAGGAAGTATGCTTAGCTCAGGAAAGCTCAATCAAACCGATATTTGGTGCCTGTTAAGAAGTTTGTGCAGGTAGTTTGTTCAAGCGTCTCTGAATGTTAACTATGTCATCGCTGCAGATCTACAACCTCATGGAATTTATGGTTCATGGCACGGAGTGATTCATTCAGAGAGTGATTCCCTCAACGAATAACGAAGGAAATGTTGCGATTTGGACTACATTTCTTTAACAGTTGTACAGAAATGTGTGTACTTTTGCTAGACGATTTGTTTACAGTACCATTAGACAGAGATGGAAAAACGGGTCAACAATTACACACTCACACTTATGAATTGAATGTGGAACATTGTTTAGACTTTGTACAGATGTTTCTCGCAATGGTTTCAAGCTTTGTACTGTAATGCATTTTTTATTACGAAAGCCATATTAAAATTAAGGTCTTTTACTTTTATTTACCTTTTAAGCATTTAAAATTTCAGTTTTAAACGAATTTTGAAGATATTCTTTATAATACCAAGGAAGTTTCGATCGTAGTATCCACGCATTATGAAAAAGTTTAGAAGAGATCAGAGGCGGAGCAAAATTACGTTCTTCTTTCTCTTAAAGAATCACCGAGGATTGCAGGTATAGACCTCGCGCTTTTGGCCTAAGACACATCTTGCAAAGAGGTCAAACAGTGAGCCAGTAATTTCCGTCATCATATGTGTAGATTCCTGAAACGCTTTCGACAGTGTTCCACAGTTTCGCCCCATAAGCATGATACCCTGAATATGCATAACTGATTAAAAACGCGGGGCGACGAGATCACGTCGGCTAACAATTCCATTATGCACTGCGAAATAGCCTCTCTGGATAGTTGCACGGAAATACAGAAATATTTCACCTCTATTTCGTAAGAGGAAGTAAATGGCAGCTCTCTTTGAGTGAAGTTAGACGCACGATAATGCACACCACCTACGCATACGACGCGGCTGCTGGAAACATCTGTAGACCGTAATACAGGGTTTTAATTTATGATTCTGAATTGAGTCCTTCTGCCTTTAGGAACATAAGGTCACCACTTTTCTGAAGAAGAACTTCAGCAGTATCCTGGTACTCAGTCAGTGTTGATAGCACATTCGGTTTTTCTAGGTGATTTACAGCATTGAACCACTATAAAGTTTCCTGTTAAGGACCAGTGAACCTGCAAGCATTTTAACGTGAGTGTTTGTTTTGTGTCGCAGGTGGACGCCGCGGTGCCCTCCTGTCCAGACGCTGGAGCCTCCAGCGGGGAGGAGGCGCCGCCCGCAGCTCGCCGCAGACGCGGCTGCCGCCGTTGCTGGGCGGAGAGGCTGGCCGGCAGAGCGGCGGTGCGCCCCCGAGGTCGCCAGGGCTACCGCCCCGGCAGGAGGTGAAACTTTTCCGCGAGGAAGAGAAAATAAAATCCGGCAGAAGCAACGAAAATTTGGGAACAGTAATAGAAATCTCCAGTGAAGGCGACAAGGATATGGTTCCAGACAACAATGGGAAACAGAGCTGCTAAAGCTTTCTAAGGGATAATGTGAAGTAATAATATTCGGCAGGACACTAAGAAAAGAAAATTTCACATTGTGGTGGAGTATACAGCTCTATATGCACATCACTCGTGGCCTTAAAAAGAAAACATAAAATGATAATGTACTTAGTCTAGCAAATCAACGACTCAAAACAATTATTAAAATTGAAATAATAAAAATAAATAAAAAATAAAAAAGATAATGAGCTTAGTCTAGCAAATCAGCGACATGAAACAATTATTAAAAATGAAACCAAAAGAATAAACAAATTACAATGATAAGAAGATAAATAAACTGAACCTCTAACAGTAATCATTAAATAACAAATTCAAATGGACAGAAGCAGAGCAACAGGAGACTACGTCTGCAGTGGCGAAGCCAGATAGAATACGAAATGAAGAGGTACGGAGGTGAGTGGAGATAACGTGCTCCGTAAAAAAAGCTATGGCGAACAGAGCTCTTCCATGGTATCGGCACATGCAGAAAATGCTCAGCCTGAGGAGGCCATGCATGATTTTAATCTGAGAGCCGCCGGAAAGAAGACGTGGAGGAAGGCCAGTTCTGAGTTGGGAAAAATACATACCGGAAGCAGTAGGAGACAGAAATGTTGGACCAGAAGTCTGGAATGGAAACAACCTGTGGAGGTCGAAAACGACCAACTAGGAGGGTGAAACGCCGAGGGAGAAGAGAAAAATTTTTCAGTGCTCAACTTTGACTTACTGTTTAAATGCGCAACTGGAAAAAAAGATAACTGATGGAGCTAGTGGTGACTTTCCGTATTATTTCTCACCATCGTTTCTAATGAGATTATTATGTTAATGTCATGACGATGCTCGCATCCACTAGTGGAAAAATCTGAAACCGAACAACAGTCTTAACAGACTCAGGCTGGGTACTCAGTGAGCTCTGCCTGGGATACTACTTATCTGAGCTTAGTACTAACAAATAAAGAGTCTGACGAAGCTGACTGATGGAGCGGAGCATCCGGTGTAATTGAAAAGAAACCACGTCATTTTTGTTATCATTCAGTTTAGACGGAGCCATGTAAATCATTGTAACTAAAGTCAAAATATGTATGTTAATAGACCACCCGGTTAATAATCAATAACATTTCCCAGAAATATTAAATTTTGTTCTTAGTTTTTCTTAAACATTCATAGAATTGTTAATTTCTGTGAAGATATTTACGGAGTTACATGATATGGCCCATTTATAAAAATGTGCTGCTACCAAATATTTTACGAGTTGACTCTTGGATAAGAATTTATTTGCAGATAGGATCTATTAGATAGTTGATGGCGCTAACCTGCGATAAAGGAAAATATAGAAATTAGTGAACCACTACCAATTCACTATTTGAAATCCGTGTAATTTGTGGTCAAGACATTCGGTGACTTTGAAATGAGCCATGGTTCACATGGAGGTATAGAAAGAAGGTATCACAAGAAAGTCGTGGAATGCCGCCAGAAATCTTTATTTTATGTCAAAACAAACTTGAAGAATCAGTATGAGTAAATGAAAATAATTTAACTAATTTTTCGAAGTATGACACTGTTTGAGTAATGCACAGTTTACACATCACAGTCGCTAATATGTTTGGTGGTTGATGAACAAAATCGGTAAGAGACAATGAGTACGTGTAGTGTAAATTGTGGAACAGGAACGCAAACCACCCAAATAAAATACACTAACGGGAGAGGCGGTTCTCCATTCTGCCTAGTGCTTCTTGTTAGTTTACAGGAAGTCCTTCAATTCGTACTCAAATAAACTACTTACCTTTCTAGTGAAATCACCTACCAACACATCCAAATAACCCGCCTCTCCCTCTTCAACCTATACATGTATACACAGACACTAACACACACTCTTGATAGAATTGCAGCCAGCCATCGTGGCCGAGCGGTTCTAGGCGCTTCAGTCTGGAACCGCGCGACCGCAACGGTAGCAGGTTCGAATCCTGCCTCGGGCATGGATATGTGTGATGTCCTTAGGTTAGTTAGGTTTAAGTAGTTCTAAGTTCTAGGGTACTGATGACCTCAGCTGTTAAGTCCCATAGTGCTCAGAGCCATTTGAACCATTTTTTGATAGAATTGCTGCAGCGGCAAAGATATTAGTTCTGCTTGCATGTATTAAAAGAGATAAGTTATTATTCTAGGCCCTTAACCTCCTACAAAAATGCTCAGCTGTACAAAATAATGATGCGATTACGATATTCATATAAAATCTGTCTACGGAGAGTCAATACCTTTATAATGTGTGTGAACCAGATGTTCGAGGTCTACGTTATTCAGACAGATAATGGGTCAACAACATAGGATAAGATAACAAAAATCACCAGCAACCAGTTTCTATTACACATCAGACTGATTACGAACCACAGCTCTGAAACGAACATTTTGAAATGCAAGAGAAGAGACACAAAATGTACCCCTCACAAGGCTAAAAAGCACGATCTAAAAATAGTTTTCAGAGACCCTGAAGTTTACATGGCACAAAGAAATGGAAATATTGTGATTTCCGAGCGGTGGTTCACTGCTTTATATGAGTCTCCGACGCCCAGTTTTACATAAACAGAAATATTTCTGATATTAAAACTGGTTAGTTGTGAAACGTCCCCTTAGAAAAATTAATGAATTTCTGTGCTGATAAACCTCCTACATTATTTGATTTTGAAACAGCTGAGCAGAACTGAACGCACTCAGACATTTCGCTCTTTACCTATTATGATCAGCACTAAACTGAGACACAATATTCTTAGCGCAACGCAATCTGACTTTCAATAACTGAAGGCACTAACTACTGATAGGCATAATTATCAAATGAAAGATTTTGATGGTGAACAAACAATCTATTAACCTCAATAGTGTTCAAAAGTCATAATATACAGGGTGTTACAAAAAGGTATGGCCAAACTTTCAGGAAACATTCCTCACACACAAATAAAGAAAAGATTTTATGTGGACATGTGTCCGGAAACGTTTAATTTCCATGTTAGAGCTCATTTTAGTTTCGTCAGTATGTACTGTACTTCCTCGATTCACCGCCAGTTAGCCCAATTGAAGGAAGGTAATGTTGACTTCGGTGCTTGTGTTGATATGTGACTCATTGTTCTACAGTACTAGCATCAACCACATCAGTACGTAGCATCAACAGGTTAGTGTTCATCACGAATGTGGTTTTGCAGTCAGTGCAAAGTTTACAAATGCGGAGTTGGCAGATGCCCATTTGATGTATGGATTAGCACGGGGCAATAGCCGTTGCGCCAGCATCTCGTGGTCGTGCGGTAGCGTTCTCGCTTCCCACGCCCGGGTTCCCGGGTTCGATTCCGGGCGGGGTCAGGGATTTTCTCTGCCTCGTGATGGCTGGGTGTTGTGTGCTGTCCTTAGGTTAGTTAGGTTTAAGTAGTTCTAAGTTCTAGGGGACTTATGACCACAGCAGTTGAGTCCCATAGTGCTCAGAGCCATAGCCGTTGCGCGGTACGTTTGTATCGAGACAGATTTCCAGAACGAAGGTGTCCCGACAGGAAGACGTTCGAAGCAATTGATCGGCGTCTTAGGGAGCACGGAACATTCCAGCCTATGACTCGCGACTGGGGGAGACCTAGAACGACGAGGATACCTGCAATGGACGAGGCAATTCTTCGTGCAGTTGACGATAACCCTAATGCCAGCGTCAGAGAAGTTGCTGCTGTACAAGGTAACGTTGACCACGTCACTGTATGGAGAGTTGTTTCCGTACCATGTACAGCGTGTGCAGGCACTATCAGCAGCTGATTGGCCTCCACGGGTACACTTCTCCGAATGGTTCATCCAACAATGTGTCAATCCTCATTTTAGTGCAAATGTTCTCTTTACGGATGACGTGGTCAAATTGTAAATTTTCACAATCAACATGTGTGGGCCGACGAGAATCCGCACGCAGTTGTGCAATCACGTCATCAACACAGATTTTCGGTGAACGTTTGGGCAGGCATTGTTGGTGATGTCTTGATTGGGCCCCATGTTCTTCCACCTACGCTCAATGGAGCACGTTATCATGATTTCATACGGAATACTCTACCTGTGCTGCTAGAACATGTGCCTTTACAAGTACGACACAACATGTGGTTCATGCACGATGGAACTCCTACACATTTCAGTCGAAGTGTTCGTACGCTTCTCAACAACAGATTCGGTGACCGATGGATTGGCAGAGGCGGACCAATTCCATGGCCTCCAGGTCTCCTGACCTCAAACCTCTTGGCTTTCATTTATGGGGGCATTTGAAAGCTCTTGTCTACGCAACCCCTGTACCAAATGTAGAGACTCTTCGTGCTCGTATTGTGGACGGCTGTGATACAATACGCCATTCTCCAGGGTTGCATCAGCGCATCAGGGATTCCATGCGACGGACGGTGGATGCATGTATCCTCGCTAACGGAGGACATTTTGAACATTTCCTGTAACAAAGTGTTTGAAGTCAAGCTTGTACGTTCTGTTGCTGTGTGTTTCCATTCCATGATTAATGTGATTTGAAGAGAAGTAATAAAATGAGCTCTAACATGGAAAGTAAGCGTTTCCAGACACATGTCCACATAACATATTTTCTTTCTTTGTGTGTGAGGAATATTTCCTGAAAGTTTGGCCGTATATTTTTGTAACACCCTGTGTATAGTGGTTCATGGCATCCAGTCTTACAAATTTGCTGTCTCTGATGGACACACGTCCAGATCATCCGCTCTCAAAACTCCCCCATTTCTCTCCCCACATCCACCACTGCTGGCGGCTCACCTCCAGCTGCGCAACGCTACGCGCTGTTATCAGCCAACTGCCCAACACTACAATAGCGAATTTTACAACAATGCCAACCAGCCACATACTGCACACAGCACATCCAGTGATTTTCATACAGAGCGCTACGTGGCGTTACCAATATAAAAACCTAAACAGCCTACTTACAGCTGGATTAGCGCCATTTGACAAGGGCTCCAATGGCACTGAATTGCAAGGGCACCTAAATTGAATGGACACTGCTCTTTAAGGCATAAGTTACATTCACATAGGTTGCTGCGCGTGTTATAGCCACCACTTCCAGGCCAGAGAGCTCTGCCGGCCTCGGATCGAAGCCGGCTGGAGGATTAACGACGAGGGTTCGGCGCGCTGGTCAGCCAGGATGCGGATTTTAGTCGGTTTCCTACATCCCACTAGATAAATACCGGGCTGGTACCCATGTCCCGCCTCAGATACATGTTATCCAAAAGTTTAGGACACTTTCTCACACTTGCACACAAAATTTACTCTGTGCACAAGACAAGGTTCGGTGGTTCTGTCCTGGGGGATGAATAGGAGGATGATGAAATTGGCTGTTTGATCTCCTTAAACACTCATCCACCATCAGTATACGAGGGTTGCCCAGAAAATGATGCACTGCATTTTTTTTCTCAGCCGAAAACAATAAAAAAATGGCTCTGAGCACTATGGGACTTAACTGCTGTGGTCATCAGTCCCCTATAACTTAGAACTACTTAAAAGTAACTAACCTAAGCACATCACACACATCCATGCCGGATGCAGGATTCGAACCTGCGACCGTAGCGGTCGCGCGGATCCAGACTGTAGCGCCTAGAACAGCTCGGTCACTCTGGCCGGCCGAAAACAATACCACGAATGCGAAACGGAACGTATGTATTATTTGGAGCCCGCTGAGTGAGCATGCCAAGTTTCCATCACTTCAGACGGATGTGTAGCTGCAGGTAGTTGCAAAATGGCGTCCGCTGGCGATGTACGTTACAAGCAACGTGCCGTCATTGAATTTCTCACTGGAGAGAAAAAAAAATGGAGAATATTCAAAAAATGGCTCTGAGCACTATGGGACTCAACATCTTAGGTCATAAGTCCCCTAGAACTTAGAACTACTTAAACCTAACTAACCTAAGGACATCACACACACCCATGCCCGAGGCAGGATTCGAACCTGTGACCGCAGCAGTCCCGCGGTTCCGGACTGCAGCGCCAGAACCGCTAGACCACCGCGGGCGGCAGGAGAATATTCTCAAAAGCTTTCGCAAAGTATATGGAGCATTTGCTGTTGACAGAAATACAGTTAGTCGCTGGGCAAGGAGAGTGAGGTCATCAGGCTGAGCTCCACGATTTGCAGCGGTCGGGCAGACCATAGACGGCTGTCACACCTGACATGATGCAGGGAGCTGATGTTATCCGCGAGGACAGACGCATTACGTCTCGGCAGATGGCGCTGCATCTGCAAATCAGCAAAGGAAGTGTGGACGCAGTTATCACCACTCTTGGACATTCAAAAGTGTGTGCAAGATTGTTCCGACTTTGTCTAACGGTGGATCACAAAATGCACAGAAAAACATTTGTTTTGATTTGTTGGAACGCTTTGAAGCTAAGGGGGAGGCCTTCTCTTCACGGATTGTGACAGTTGATGTAACCTGGGTTCACCATTTTGAGCCCGAAAGGACACGACAGTCGATGGAATGACCTCATTCCCACTTTCCACAGAAGAAAAAATTCAAAAGAACTGCTTCCGCCAGTAAGACCATGATAACTGTGTTACGGGACTGAACGTGCCATTCTCATTGATGTGATGCCAAGAGGCATATGTCAAAATATTAACAAAACTGAAGACGCGCTTCCGGCGACTTCAGCGACACAGTAACCCAGGAGATGTTTTGCTGCAACACGATAACGCTCGACCCCACACAACTCTGTGGACTGCTGAACACATCACAAAACAGGGTTGGACAGTGTTACCGTATACACCCTACAACCCTGACCTAGCGCCTCGGACTTCCACTTGTTTGGGCCATTAAGGGATGCCATTCGTGGAATATATTTTGAGGACCACCGGGAAGTGATTTACACAGTGAAGCACTGTTTCCGCGACCAGCACAAGGATTGATACTGGCAGGGCAAGCACGCCGTTGTTTCGCGCTGGAGGAAGGCAATAGAACGGGATGGAGATTACGTGGAAAAATGGGGTGTGTAGATAAAACACCATTCTTTCGTGTGTGTAATTCTCATCATATTCAGTAAAAAATACTCATAAAAAATGCTGTGCATAACTTTCTGGGCAACCCTCGTACGTGAAGTTATAAAGGGATTGATGATGTTTTCTGCAGTCTGACACTTGTTTGATGCACTTCTCCACGATAGTATATCCTGTGCGAACGCTATCATCTCCACGTAACTGTCGCAACCTACATCCACTAGAGATGGGCCATCCACGGCGTTCCGGACTTCACGCGTGCAGCGTGTGTGGGAGGCGGGCGCGTTCCGGACTTCATGCTTGCGGAAGACGGATGGGCGAACGCCCGGCCTGTGACTGTGCTTTGTTCGGTCCTTCTCGGAAGTAGCCGGAACAGCGCAACATTTCATTTAGCATTGCGGTGTGGCATTTTGCCGTCGGCACAACTCTCTGAGTTCTGCAGAAACGTGGTGTCAGCGCTATTTAACCTTCGCTATTTGTTCGTGGCGTGAAAGGCATTCGCAAGTCTAGTAGCTGTTTGCAGTAAAGGAGGACCCTAGCGATCTTTGGTGACAATCCTTTAAAATGAGTTGGAATATCAGAAGAGAGGGATGAGAATTCTGAATTCGCATTAGTGACGGGCACTGCTTATTGGCTACGAAACGAATCATAGTGCCATACAGAAAGAATTTAAACTTTTAGATGAAAATGAAAGAGCAAAAAGTTACAACCCTCGACAGATGGGATTCATTGTTCTCTACGTCAAGAGGCACTTTGTGCTAAATTTGCAGGCATGCTAGGACGTCTGCTAAGGGCCTAGAGAAAATGATTACAAAATTCAAAAAGACAGATTCCATTGAAGTGCAGTGTCGCAGAGGAACGAAACAACTGATCCGGAATCTGTCAAAGATGTGGCCACAGAACTGGAGGAGGGGGTTGAGCGGTGGTGTACAAGCATCTAGTGAACGGCGAACTGCCCCAGCGATGGACATCCTTGCGAGCACGGTGCATAAATTCTACAAAGCATCTGCATTATGGTCCATAGAAAATCACCCATGTTCGGGAACTCCTTCCCGCTCATCTGCCAACAAAACAAGCGTCCGCTCTGGAACTGCTTGCTTGCATGGAAGTGGACAATGAATAGCAGTGGAACATAAAATCCGAAAGTCCATCAACCTGTAGCAATTCATTCTGCAAAGGTGACTGTGTGGTGCGGATCGACGGCATTGTCTATCGTAGGACCATATTTTTTCGAGGAGATGAGTCCTGCGGGTCCTGTTACCTATACCGTCACCGGCAAAAGCTATGAGAGTCTTTTGCGCAGCAACATCATTCCAACGCTTCAGCGGTGCGGTGTTGGTAGGATCATTTTTATGCAAGATGGCGCTCCTCCGCACATTGCACAGCCAGGGAAGCGGCTGCAGCAGGGGCAATTCGGAAATGCCAGAATTGTCTGACGTTATTTTCCCACAGCGTGGCCGTCCATATCATGTGATCCTAATTTGTGTGACTTTTGGCTGTGAAATTATCTGAAAGATGTGTTCAGTGCTCCAAATAGTAACATACCTGGATTGATGACACGCTTTGAGCAACGCATTCTGAACGTGACCCCCGGGACACTGCGATCTACTGTGGAACATGCTGCTTCTAGATTTCAACTTGTGACGGAAAACGTTAGACAGCATACTGAATATGTGTTCCGCCAGTCTTACGACAATTAGAAACCGATGTCATTTTGATTTTTATGCAGTTTTTCGTCCCAGGACAATTAAAAACCGATTTTCCCATTCGTTGTGGTGGATAATCTTAACAAACAGCGCCACAGCTGTTGACTGCTTGACTTATACAGTCATTCACAATGAAAGTACAGACGGTGTAATGTGTAACTCAAACCACAGCTGTCGTATGACAATTCAACTGCCATTTATAACCGTGCACATTTACATCAAGTCGTATACAGCGCCATCTACTGATAAAAGTTTCGTTAAATTTTTTTGTTCCACGACGATTCCCCCTGTGTCAACAATATGCTGTTCAAATTTGACCATATTATAAGCAGTAGTTATGTTTGTTCAGTGTTTTAGAAACTGGAACGTTAATTATGGACACCCTGTATTTATTAAAGTATAAGGCTTGATGTTTTTTTAATGAGGAAAGTCATTCCCAAGCCAACAATATATCTGATCCAGGTAACTGTCAACATCACGGTTACAATTTAATATTGGTTGCTAGAAGCGTAAATGGAGGAAGACATGCTCCAGGAAACTCGGAGATGGTTGACCCAAAACTTTTTCCTTCTCGTCTTCTATTTCTGCACTTATTAGGTTAGTCAGGTGCCGGTTCCATCTCTTCAACTCGAAGAAACGAAGTAATCTGCACTCTCCCCCCCCCCCCCCCTCCCGCCTGAAATCCTGAGGAGTGCTTCCTTTGCTATGGGTGCCAACGTGCTGCGTGGAGTTTTGAGGCCACAGAGCTGTGTTTCTGACTGTGTAGAAAATATTAAAACGTATACTGTAGAATATCTTTTCCACAGTAGTTACAATAAACGAAGTAAATCATCCCACACTTTAAAATTTTTTACAGAGCATTGCAACTTTGCCGCTGACTACTTCGCTTATAGGAGAACTAATGACTCCATTCCTTTTTAAGAAAGAAGGTCAGAGAAACTCATTTTTAAAAAAAGAATCGAGCATTTAGCCCTGGGATGTAATTACAATTGCGTTGCTGTATGGTGTATGGAACAACATACAGCGACGCAATTGTAATTTGCAGTGCGTGTAGTATGCTATTAGATACCTGTAAAGTTTACTAACCAAGATTTTAATGCCAGTAGATTAGTTTGCCACAAATTCTCTGTAACGTGGAGATTTACTGATTTTAATACGAAGTTGCTTGTTTTCGGTACAAAGTCACTGATTTCGAGCCTGATCCAATGAGAAATAATTTTTAACGGATAGTTGAAATATCTTCATAATAGCTGCTATCAAGTTCTGTCCTATACGTTTATAGAATATGGAGGAAATTTTTAAAGTATATTTTTGAAAGTATATTTATTAATATCTTGATATGCATGTAGCATTGGCTACATTATAAAAAGATATTTATTAGTAGAAAAAATGTCTAGCCCCAGCATGGGGCTATAAAGAGCAGCTTAATACCATGCTCCTGACTGAGGAAGACACAAATCAGGGCGTTTTATAAGATGATTATCGACTCGTAAATGTATGTGTTACTTTATTTTATTGAAATATTTGCTGCACTACAGTCGCTGCGCATAGTGGGACAGGTAAGGGTCTTGGAATTTTATTCTAGTATTGGTCAGTAGTTTTATCTATCTGAATATTTGATTTGCATCACGTAGCGTCTACAGACCACTAAGACGTCCACAGTAGCTTAAGCCATCACCTCACCTTGTGTGAGTATATATAGGTTCACAATATTTTGCTATCTCCACCAAAGGATTTGCAACCGTGTGTGTGTAATGCAATGTAAACTATGCAGAGTATCCAGAACATCTATTTATCTTCCATGTCTCCCATATCCAAAGTACAATGCACACTAATGTGTATAGCTAAATGCCACAGTAGCTCTACATACATATCCATTAATAGTGAGCACTTCAAGTCTGTTCGACGCATTGATTCTTTTTCTTCAGATCTGCTGAATTATATTGTTTGTTGAAACCATTCCTAATTCGGTAATATCTGTATTTGTCGGTATTGTGAGACATTGATGTGGACTGAAAAAAAATTGTTTCTCCAGCTTTACTATAACACTTCTGTAAAGTACTTGGTATATTGTCTTTGCTGCAGTCTTTATTAACAAACTCCTACAGTAAAAGAGAATATTGTCCGCTGTAGTCTGTATTAGACTTTATCAAAATCCTGCTATTAGCTAATTTCGGCCATGAGCCATCATCATCCACATTTTCAATGTCATGTATTACATATGGTGCTCTCACATTCTTTTATGTCACTTACATAAAACCAGAAGTCTTACTCCATCGTAACATACTCAACGTGTGTTACGGGGGAGAAAAATTTCTCTAATTATGTTACAACGGAGTACGACTTCTGGTTTTTGGTTTTGTTGTTGTTGTGGTCTTCAGCCTAAAGACTGGTTTGATGCAGCTTTCAAATGTTACTCCATCCTGTGCGAGCCTCTTCATTTCGAGTAACCACTGGGACCTACAACCTTGTGCATGTGCTTACTGCATTCATCTCTTGGTCTCCCTCTACGATTTTTACCCCACACGCTTCCCTCCAGTACTAAATTGGTGATGCCTCAGAATGTGTCCTACCAACCGATCCATTTTTCTAGGCAAGTTGTGCCACAAATTTCTCTTCTCTCCAATTCTGTTCAGTACCTCCTCATTAGGTACGTGGTCTACCCATCTATTCCTCAGCATTCTACTGTAGCACCACATTTCAAAAGTTTCTATTCTATTCTTGTCTAAACTACACTCCTGGAAATGGAAAAAAGAACACATTGACACCGGTGTGTCAGACCCACCATACTTGCTCCGGACACTGCGAGAGGGCTGTACAAGCAATGATCACACGCACGGCACAGCGGACACACCAGGAACCGCGGTGTTGGCCGTCGAATGGCGCTAGCTGCGCAGCATTTGTGCACCGCCGCCGTCAGTGTCAGCCAGTTTGCCGTGGCATACGGAGCTCCATCGCAGTCTTTAACACTGGTAGCATGCCGCGACAGCGTGGACGTGAACCGTATGTGCAGTTGACGGACTTTGAGCGAGGGCGTATAGTGGGCATGCGGGAGGCCGGGTGGACGTACCGCCGAATTGCTCAACACGTGGGGCGTGAGGTCTCCACAGTACATCGATGTTGTCGCCAGTGGTCGGCGGAAGGTGCACGTGCCCGTCGACCTGGGACCGGACCGCAGCGACGCACGGATGCACGCCAAGACCGTAGGATCCTACGCAGTGCCGTAGGGGACCGCACCGCCACTTCCCAGCAAATTAGGGACACTGTTGCTCCTGGGGTAACGGCGAGGACCATTCGCAACCGTCTCCATGAAGCTGGGCTACGGTCCCGCACACCGTTAGGCCGTCTTCCGCTCACGCCCCAACATCGTGCAGCCCGCCTCCAGTGGTGTCGCGACAGGAGTGAATGGAGGGACGAATGGAGACGTGTCGTCTTCAGCGATGAGAGTCGCTTCTGCCTTGGTGCCAATGATGGTCGTATGCGTGTTTGGCGCCGTGCAGGTGAGCGCCACAATCAGGACTGCATACGACCGAGGCACACAGGGCCAACGCCTGGCATCATGGTGTGGGGAGCGATCTCCTACACTGGCCGTACACCACTGGTGATCGTCGAGGGGACACTGAATAGTGCACGGTACATCCAAACCGTCATCGAACCCATCGTTCTACCATTCCTAGACCGGCAAGGGAACTTGCTGTTCCAACAGGACAATGCACGTCCGCATGTATCCCGTGCCACCCAACGTGCTCTAGAAGGTGTAAGTCAACTACCCTGGCCAGCAAGATCTCCGGATCTGTCCCCCATTGAGCATGTTTGGGACTGGATGAAGCGTCGTCTCACGCGGTCTGCTCGTCCAGCACTTACGCTGGTCCAACTGAGGCGCCAGGTGGAAATGGCATGGCAAGCCGTTCCACAGGACTACATCCAGCATCTCTACGATCGTCTCCATGGGAGAATAGCAGCCTGCATTGCTGCGAAAGGTGGATATACACTGTACTAGTGCCGACATTGTGCATGCTCTGTTGCCTGTGTCTATGTGCCTGTGGTTCTGTCAGTGTGATCATGTGATGTATCTGACCCCAGGAATGTGTCAATAAAGTTTCCCCTTCCTGGGACAATGAATTCACGGTGTTCTTATTTCAATTTCCAGGAGTGTATTTATCATCCATGTTTCACTTCTATACATAGCTACACTCTATACAAATACTTTCAGAAGGGACTTTCTACATATTATATCGTCCCTACCTCGACCATCATCAGTTATTTTGGTTCCCAAATAGCAAAACCCATTTACTACTTTATGTGTCTCATTTCCTAATGTAACTCCCTCGGCACCACCTGATTTAATTCGACTACATTCCATTATCCTCGTTTTGCTTTTGTTGATGTTCATTTCATACTGTCCTTTCAAGATTTATGTATGTGACATAAAAGAATGTGATGAGTGCAAATGTAATAAGTGACGTGAGAAATGTGGTTGATAATGGCTCACAGTCGAAGTAAACTAATAGCACGATTTTGATGAAGCGCAATACAACCTACAAAGAGCAATGTTTTCTTTTATTAAACACTTAGAGGCTGCGGATCCCCACGGAAGGCAAAATCTACAAGCTCCATATAGTTTACAGGCAATCAATTAAAACTATATGTGGACAGAACACAGTTCATAATCTTCTATTGCTCTTGATTGTCTGCAAGGTTTATTTGAATATCGATCGACTTCCGTGTGTTCTTATTGCCATAGAAGACCGATTCCAGGACCAGTAGAGAGACGCAAAAGCTTCTACTGGATGTATATCAATCCATATCATAAAGCTAAAACTGTTACTGATGAATGTTCACCTAAGGGCTTGTGATTTCACATTTAAATACGGTATATATCTTTACAGTTGTATCTCGTCCACGTTTAACATTCGTATCGTTGATTACAGTAGCAACACTGTTTCCCTTCACACAGAAGTCGTGGTTCGTTATTAGATAGTCACACATCTCTATTTTCACAAAAAAAATCGTAACAAAATCTTGCGTCAAATCCACATTCATAAGCTAATAGACGTCTACACGAAACTACTGTTATAGTTTAGACAACTGGTCAGTTAGAAGATCCAATTACAATTTACACCGACGGAAAACAAACCGCAACGTCCAGAAGAAGTTGTGTGACGTAAACTAGAGTTGGTAGGTGAGATTCTACATCAGATTTAACGCCAGTCACATAGTAGTGGCGTTAGTAGCAACACTATGTGGATGCAAATCTGGTTTGCTTTAAATAAACGTTGGACGTGGTTAGTTGATCTCGACCAAGAATGCCTTTGAGACTCTACGAGAAACTGGATGTTAATTCTGTGATGTTGCTGGAAGAGTTGGCAGGAATATAGGTACAGTATATGACAGCTGGCAGCAGTGGTCACGAGAATGCACGGTCGCAAGGAGAGCCAGGCTCCAGACGGCCACGTGGCAGTACCGAGGAGGAAGACCATCGTGTTCGGCTTACGGCTCTGTCGCGTCTACTGCATCTGCAGCAGGGATTTGAGTAGCAGTGACACAACGAACTGTTCCAGATCTGTTACTTCAAGGACAGTTCCGAGACCCCTACGCCCAATGGCGTGCATTCCACCGACTCCAAACCACCGTCATTTGCAACTTCAGTGGTGTCAAGCGAAAGCTCAGTCTGCAATGGAGCACACATGGGACATGACCGGACGACAACTTCAGCGTCATCCACAAACATAACTGCCGCTGTATTGGTCGACCAAGTGTGACAGTCATCCCACGAAGTGCCATCTGGCACCGGTACAATACAATGTATGCCCGTTTCTATGCTTCCATTCAACATCCTGGTGGCAACACCGGTTATTAATATACCACCGTTTCACATTTGCAATGCCTTACCTCGCGCGTACATTAATCTGTGATCTTGCCATATTAACCACATAAATTTGTTGCCTAGACGTATGTATTCAAGAAACTTGGTTATTCTACACTAATTATTTTTTGGTGTATAGATTTCTTCCGGCAGTGTATGGCGAGAGGTTGTAACAATGGAAAATTGTACTGAAATGCAGGAGGATCTGCAGCGAATAGACACATGGTGCAGGGAATGGCAATTCAATCTCAATGTTGACAAGTGTAATATGCTGCGAATACATAGAAAGATAGATCCCTTATCATTTAGCTACAAAATAGCAGGTCAGCAACTGGAAGCAGTTAATTCCATAAACGTAGGCATTAGGAGTGATTTAAAATGGAATGATCAAATAAAGTTGGTCGTCGGTAAAGCAGATGCCAGACTGAGATTCATTGGAAGAATCCTAAGGAAATGCAATCCGAAAACAAAGGAAGTAGGTTACAGTACGCTTGTTCGCCCACTGCTTGAATACTGCTCAGCAGTGTGGGATCCGTACCAGATAGGGTTGATAGAAGAGATAGAGAAGATCCAACGGAGAGCAGCGCGCTTCGTTACAGGATCATTTAGTAATCGCGAAAGCGTTACGGAGATGATAGATAAACTCCAGTGGAAGACTCTGCAGGAGAGACGCTCAGTAGCTCGGTACGGGCTTTCGTTAAAGTTTCGAGAACATACCTTCACCGAAGAGTCAAGCAGTATATTGCTCCCTCCTACGTATATCTCGCGAAGAGACCATGAGGATATAATCAGAGAGCTTAGAGCCCACACAGAAGCATACCGACAATCCTTCTTTCCACGAACAATACGAGACTGGAAGAGAAGGGAGAACCGATAGAGCTACTCAGGGTACCCTCCGCCACACACCGTCAGGTGGCCTGCGGAGTATGGATGTAGATGTAGATGTAGATAACAGCAAGATTTTCTTGTAACTCCTCAAAAGGGTTTCTAGTGCTTCCTTGCCAATTTTTTTCAATATGCCTTTTGCTCCCTTGTAGTAGAAATCGTAGTTCGGTCTTGACGTCACGTTTCTTGAATGTCTCATCTTTCTTCTATTACTGTAAACATATGTGATATCACCTCCCTATTAGATACCCAGTGGTTAGATTAAAACACAACAGCCGTGAGTGGGCTGCTTCTGTGTTGGCAGAGCTGTGTAGCCCTTTCCATTGGATCTCTGACTGTACTTTCTTATTAAGAGACTCTGTGGCTGGTCGGACTCGTACAGTGATCTCTATACTCGTATAGAGTATCTCTCTATACTCGTATAGAGATCACTGGACTCGCAGTTGGAAGTTAGTCGCCAGCAGTGATGGAAATATTGTTGGCAGTTGGAAGTTTGTCGCCAGCAGTGATGGAAATACTGTTGGGCAGCTGGAGGTTAACAGCCAGCAGTGATGGATGTTAGATGTGAGAAGTTTGCATTGATGGAGGGTAGAGGTCTGAATTGTTAGGGTAGTCTAACGATCTGTTCATGTTTGACTTGGAGATTGAATATTATTCATGATTATATACCTTTGTACTAGATGTCAACGACGATTTATATTCGTGTCTGAACTGTATGTCACATCATTAAGGTAAAAAAAAATACATTATTTCGTTTGCAACAAAACCTTTCCTTTGCTAACCACATGCCTATTAGTAGATAGTGGCTTTAGTAGTTAGAATCTTTTATTTATCTGGCAGTATTGACGCTCGCTGCACTGCAGTAGTTCGCATAATGAAGATTTTTGTGAGGTAATTGCTTAATGAAATGTATAGGCTATTGTTAGGATTTCTTTTAGTCAGGGCCATTCTTTTGAACTAATTATTTGAAGTCAGGTTATCTTTTTTTGAGCAGTCAGATTGCGTTGCGCTAGGATATTGTAGGTCTCAGTCATTGTGCAATTTAAGTACAGCTACTGCAGTTTCACAGCTTCTGCCCCAAATTCCAGTTATTCCAACTGCATCATGCTTTGTTGCAAGGGTATCTGTAAATTCAGTGTACTATTACCAAAGTGGACATTGCAAATCATTCCTAGATATGGGATATAAGCAACAAATTGTAATTGTTACGTAATGTAGTCGCGTATTCTTCATGCAGTATAGCGTTGAGTCGCTACTAGATTAGTGGAATGCACAAACTGCCTCTGACATGCTACTTCCATCTCACGCATCACATGTTAACAGATGGCACAGAACTATATAATAGTGGAAGTGATAACAGTACCGTTCTGCATGGTATAAATTATTTTTGACCGTATGGACGGCTGTTTACATCGATATACGACAGTATTGTCTGGCTATCCTACGTTTTCACACAAAAATCATGGTTCCTTAATGCTGTCCACTTCCTTGGAAGGGTGTGTTAAGATGATGACGCAATAATATTAATAGCTGTCCTGTCTACGTATTACCTGTCTAGATACAGAATGTTGATATATGGATTGGTAGCAGAAGTGTTCACACCCCATACTGACCACATTAATCAGTTGTCAGAATGTGCGAGCAAATGGTTCAAATGGCTCTGAGCACTATGGGACTCAACTGCTGTGGTCATAAGTTCCCTAGAACTTAGAACTACTTAAACCTAACTAACCTAAGGACATCACACACATCCATGCCCGAGGCAGGATTCGAACCGGCGACCGTAGCGGTCGTGCGGTTCCAGACTGTAGCGCCTTTAACCGCTCGGCCACTCTGGCCGGCATGCGAGCAAATCCGTTAAGTTGAAAAAAAATGAAGCACATTTTTGTCTACAGTTATGCGTGTTGCAAATGATTACATTCTGCATTCTTTACTTTGTTTCTACTTTACTATCACCTGTTTATACTGTTTTGTGGCAAAATAAAAGCAACATTGCAAAATTTCCGTCTGTTGCTTTTATTATGGACACCAGTGTACAATTCTACAGCCGTTTTTTGCTAAGTCTGCCATAGGATTTGTAACTGTGCAATGTAAACTAAGTAGAATATACAAAACGTCTACTTATCTTCCACGTCTCTCACATGCAAAATATCATTTGAACTAATTGTTATCGTGGTCAAAAGTATCAGAACTCCGTGAATTACGTTCCGCCTGATATGTGTGCAGCCCGCATAACATAACATTCCTGTACCTTCTCTAATCCCTTTTCAGTACAGTCATTTGACTATACACAAAGGTTACCACAGCTGACCACTGGAAAACACTGATCTGTATGGTGTGAAATCTATATGTAAATTAATATAAAGCGCATCCAAATAAAAACGAGATAGATGGGAAAAAGTAAGTAAGCTATTTACTATTTCAAAAGTAATCATCATATCTGCTAATACACTCCTGGAAATTGAAATAAGAACACCGTGAATTCATTGTCCCAGGAAGGGGAAACTTTATTGACACATTCCCGGGGTCAGATACATCACATGATCACACTGACAGAACCACAGGCACGTAGACACAGGCAACAGAGCATGCACAATGTCGGCACTAGTACAGTGTATATCCACCTTTCGCAGCAATGCAGGCTGCTATTCTCCCATGGAGACGATCGTAGAGATGCTGGATGTAGTCCTGTGGAACGGCTTGCCATGCCATTTCCACCTGGCGCCTCAGTTGGACCAGCGTTCGTGCTGGACGTGCAGACCGCGTGAGACGACGCTTCATCCAGTGCCAAACATGCTCAATGGGGGACAGATCTGGAGATCTTGCTGGCCAGGGTAGTTGACTTACACCTTCTAGAGCACGTTGGGTGGCACGGGATACATGCGGACGTGCATTGTCCTGTTGGAACAGCAAATTCCCTTGCCGGTCTAGGAATGGTAGAACGATGGGTTCGATGACGGTTTGGATGTACCGTGCACTATTCAGTGTCCCCTCGACGATCACCAGTGGTGTACGGCCTGTGTAGGAGATCGCTCCCCACACCATGATGCCGGGTGTTGGCCCTGTGTGCCTCGGTCGTATGCAGTCCTGATTGTGGCGCTCACCTGCACGGCGCCAAACACGCATACGACCATCATTGGCACCAAGGCAGAAGCGACTCTCATCGCTGAAGACGACACGTCTCCATTCGTCCCTCCATTCACGCCTGTCGCGACACCACTGGAGGCGGGCTGCACGATGTTGGGGCGTGAGCGGAAGATGGCCTAACGGTGTGCGGGACCGTAGCCCAGCTTCATGGAGACGGTTGCGAATGGTCCTCGCCGATACCCCAGGAGCAACAGTGTCCATAATTTGCTGGGAAGTGGCGGTGCGGTCCCCTACGGCACTGGGTAGGATCCTACGGTCTTGGCGTGCATCCGTGGGTCGCTGCGGTCCGGTCCCAGGTCGACGGGCACGTGCACCTTCCGCCGACCACTGGCGACAACATCGATGTACTGTGGAGACCTCACGCCCCACGTGTTGAGCAATTCGGCGGTACGTCCACCCGGCCTCCCGCATGCCCACTATACGCCCTCGCTCAAAGTCCGTCAACTGCACATACGGTTCACGTCCACGCTGTCGCGGCATGCTACCAGTGTTAAAGACTGCGATGGAGCTCCGTATGCCACGGCAAACTGGCTGACACTGACGGCGGCGGTGCACAAATGCTGCGCAGCTAGCGCCATTCGACGGCCAACACCGCGGTTCCTGGTGTGTCCGCTGTGCCGTGCGTGTGATCATTGCTTGTACAGCCCTCTCGCAGTGTCCGGAGCAAGTATGGTGGGTCTGACACACCGGTGTCAATGTGTTCTTTTTTCCATTTTCAGGAGTGTACATTTATCCAACAGTGCGACAAGATGGTCAATGCTTTCAAGGAAAAAAGTTTGCAGTTCCCTATGGAATCACGATTGTATTCGTGCACTTCTTCGTTCAGTGCAAATCGAGGGCCACGAATTTCTCTTTTCAGGGCTTCAAAAATACGGAAATCGCACAGCGGGAGAGATGGGGACTGTACGGAGGATGTGCAACGGCTTCTCAGCCAAATTTCTGCAGTGTGCTCTAAAGAACCATGGCAACACGTGGGGCCACATGTTGCCAGAGACATTTCGACTACGCTGCAGAAGTTTCGTGCGAAATCCTTACATATCCTCCGTACAGTACAGATCTCTCCCCATACAATTTCAGTATTTGCGAGCCCTGAAAAGAGAAATTCGTGGCCGTCAATTAGCACTGAACAAAGACATGCGCAAGTACAATCGTGGTTCAATAGGGACTTGCAAATATTTTTCCATGAAAGCATTGACCATCTTATCGCTCTGTTTGACAGAAGTATTAATAGTTGTGACAATTATTTTTGAAATAATAAATAGCTTACTTACCTTTTTCCATCTATCTTGTTTTCATTTAACTGCCCCTTATAGATAAGCAAATATCATCCCGTATAATAAGTGAGTACTGTAAAGTATTATGACGTACCTGGATTACCAGTGTGGCGCCAGACTGGATTGTTTGTCTTAATCACTTTTACCATTTTAAAAAGATATTATGTGTATTCAAACCCTGTTCAAGTTCATTCGGACCACAAAGAATGTTTGAATTTACAACAGTGTTTTCCATATTTTTAAAATGGTCTTTTGCTTGGTAAATAAAGTGTTTATAAAAATACTGAGCGCTGTGACTGCACAACCTCCCGCCCGCATCCGCTCCACGTAAATCCCACGCTACATCCTTAAGGGATGGATTCGTTTTACACGGAAGGAGCCACTTTTAACAAACAAGACCAGACGCTCTGGGCATCTGGTAACCCCAGTTGAACATCTTAGAGATGGACCGTGGGTCTAAATCCATGTTAAACAAGGTGTGCCTTAACTAGCTTCTGGAGGAGAGTCAGTGTGGGTTGGGCCATGAGAGAGGTGGACGTTGCGCCTAGTAGGTGATCTGTCACCAGTAAGCTTTCTTACAACAGAAAATACATTTTGTAAATGAACCAAGGTATGTAAGATTACAGGGCACTCATTTCTTATAGTTTATGAACATTCGCCGGCCGAAGTGGCCGTGCGGTTAAAGGCGCTGCAGTCTGGAACCGCAAGACCGCTACGGTCGCAGGTTCGAATCCTGCCTCGGGCATGGATGTTTGTGATGTCCTTAGGTTAGTTAGGTTTAACTAGTTCTACGTTCTAGGGGACTAATGACCTCAGCAGTTGAGTCCTATAGTGCTCAGAGCCATTTATGAACATTCGATGTTTAACATACTGGTACTGGACTGGGATTCACACTGAAATCTCTCCGTAGCTGGAACTGATACTTCAGGAAGATACAGTTTCATCTTTTTGCTGTTTACTCAATGCTCCAAGCTCCGCAAGGTCCCCACGAAAGACGCGCGTCTAGTTTTGAATCCTGGTCTGGCACAAACATTTTCATCATATCATTTCTCGTTGTAGATGAGCATACCAAACTCCAGGTGAAAAATAATTAAGATTTTTAACGTATCTGCACGCATTGTCAACAATAACAATTAGTGACGGTTTTTGACTTCCAGTCAGATAGAGAACTTTTCATTATATCATATCAGTTTTAAACATGAGACTCGTAGCAATTGGTGAAAAAAACACTCGATAGTTAACGTCTCCTTACGCGTAGTCAACAACGATGATACGAGTAAGTTCCACCCCGACTTTTCATGACGTAATAAATTCAAACATACGCACATGTGGTTAAATAAACCGATATTTAATCTGGGTTCGTTGTTACAAAACAACGCTGATGGGTGGTGTTCAAATCCTGGTAAGGCAAAACTTTTTTGTCTCGTCATTTCAGTCATCTCGGAAATGGTGAAAACTGCCTAGTTAAAAACGGTTTACATTCTTGTTGGGCATACCACCCAATACAAAAGTTCACGCCAAATGATTTCTACTTTAAGCTTGCTCACACTCTATTACTTGAGAATGAAACCATATTAAAGATCTCTTGCGGTTAGTTTAGCAGGGACAACAGCTGCTGGATAGGAGCCCCTGATATCAGGTCGGTATAAAAGTTCTTCTCATGTAATTTAAAGCTCAAACTTAATTTTTGAGAAGTCATTTATTACATTAAACTAAATCTTTGAAGTTTCAAAGACTGCTTCATCTGTAATGACTTGTTTCCTGATGTTTGTATTATCAAAGAATTAATTTGCATGAGGACTGATTGTCGTGCAGATGACTGTTAGCAAGTGGTCTCTTGCAGTAATCGTTTTGTATTATCAAATAAGTGTATCGAAAAGAGATCACAAGACCTACAAGAAATTTACTTTATATTGGTTGCATATAAAATGGGAGGAACGCAGTTTAGGTCGTTCGGTTACTTTTGAGCGTGATAGTACATTCCTAAACATAGCGGGGTGTTGTAATTACTGAAAAATATGATTAACAGGACACGATTCTACTGTTGTTGTGCTGTAGCTTTTGAAGAAGTCTCTTAAAGAAATCTCTTTCCAAGCGATTTTGTTTTGTAATATAGAACCTTCGATTTATATACTTGTTATTCAGTCCTTCAGATATCTGCAGGTAATTCCTAACGTTCGTAGCTTCTCCCGGTTGAACATTGTTTTTATTTAAATACAGTCATAAAGTAAGACGTTCCAACTATGTCACAGAATGAGAAAGTTTTACGGCAACTTGCACTCAGTTCTAGCTTGTTCCGTGTTTGAAGCAAGGACGTAGTCAAAGGGGAAAGGGTCTAGGGGGTCAGAACCACCCCCTATCACCTAAATGAAATTGCACAAGACTTAGTTGCCCTGTACTGAAATCGAAAGATACTTCTATTTTCAGTCATACGACGAAAATGGGATATGCAACATCAATAGGCAATAAGGCCTACGACAAATTTAAACTATCAATATATCCTTAGCACTATCGGCTTTCTCCTATCCCTGTTTTAGCTAATATCAACTGCTGTACGTTTCTTGTCTCACGTCAGCTCAAATGTAGCTTTGTTAATAAGTGCATTTCTTACCTGCAGTTGAATTTAATGTAAACGTTGCCTTTTATCGTTCTTGTACTGAGTAGCTGTGATACATGTCCTGATTTTGGATAAGTTTGTAACAAACAGGAAAAGGAAAACCGATTGTGTCTCGTCCACTAGCGCTAAGTTAAAAATATGAACGCACTATTATAATAACCCAATTACCTATTTATAGCAGTTTTATATTGGCACTGGGGTCGTTATTTGGAGACTGGTAGAACTTTGGGGTTGCAATATTTCTGTATAGTATTTAATAATCAGCGGAGCGGTAAATATCATTACAACATTACAAATAGCGTCAAATTAGAATCAATGCATAAAGATAAACTTGGACTTGCTTGTGTCGCCCAAAAATCGCGTTGATCAACAGAAATGTTGCTCAAAAGTTGATAGTTCCATTTCTTCGAAAAATTTTTCTAAATGTTCTATCATTAGCAGCTCAAATGACAAATTATCGCCAATCTGGTGACCTAGACGGTACTCAGTTATGAAACCATTTCCGATACGTAAAGATGGCAAGAGGATTGTGGAGAGTGGAAGGGGTGAATGTTGGCAGCACATTCTACTGTTCGTTCGTTTTTAAAAGTTTTTTTCATTGCGCTGCTTGAATTCGTCCGAGCCAGCTGCGCCCTGCATTCCCTCCTCCCTCCTCGCGGCCGAAACGTATTTACGCGCTTGTAACATTATAACAACTGCACAATTCAGTCTTAAAATTCGCGTACATTCATGTACTACCAAATGACTAAACATGCAAAATTAAAGGAACAACATGCAGTGTCAGAATTCAGTCTTTTGTTGTGATACATTTAATTTTATTTTAAAATAATGTACAGCAACCAGTTTTTTCAGATTCTCTACCGACCGAGGTAGCTCCGTGTATTGTGCTGCCGAACTAGCAATCCCTAGATTCTGGAGGCGAAGTAGTTCGAGACCATACGCCGGCAACCTTAAAAATGGCTTTCCGTGGTTGTTCGTTTTCAATTTAGGTCAATGTCGGGGTCGGTCCCTTACTACAGGCCACAGCCAATTCCTTCCAAATTCTTTTTTTTCCTGACTGAGTCTAGTTCCCTTAAAGATGCAGCCCGTCTCCTTAAATTAAAAGTGCTGCATAGAATGCGAGCCGAAAACCTCATCAGAGACGCCCAGCTTTTAAGAGCCATAAGATAAATAAGTACTAATCGAAATTGTCCTCATTCAGGCTCATGCATCTGTCTGCCGCGACATTCTTTAATGCAGAAACGATCTTTCTACATTGTAAGAAGTGACAGATGTATACTTCAATGAGGAAATTTGGGAAATGTAAGTTAACTGATTCCAGACCTTTTTATCCAGCAAAAGTTGTTCTAGGTTCTCTTTCAAACAGACATCTCTTTATTCCAAAAGTTGTGCGGGTAATAATCATGGTGTCCCGAAAATACGCATTCGTCCGTTCTTGATCATTTCCTCATCTCAAACTCAGACTGAAAGAAGAAAAGTAAAAAATGACCACTGAGAGTTAAAGCAGATTGGAGCATGACTGCTTCTTAGTGGTTCGTCAAAATACAGCACTCCTAGATTATATCTCTATTTGGAGAAAACTCCGAAGTTATTCTTGAGTAATGTGATTTATCGTTGTTTATGGAAATTTTCAGAATAACTTAAAAGAAACATGTTTTTTTGATGTCCTGTTTAACAAATCAGAACCTACCCCTTTGACAAAATCGTGGATACCTTCTTTCTTGAAGAGGGACATTCCAATTTGAGTGGTTTTGTAATCTTCTATCATTAATATATCGAGAATTACGATCGTGGTGGGTCAGTTACATGGGCTACTACGTTTCATCGATAAACAGCTGTGTTACAGTCAAAACGATTATCACCTTTTGTCATCGGTCCCCGGACGACGCCCTCATCAAAGAAATATAGTTGGTTACGACACGAGCAGTTGCCTGGCAACATTGCGATTCTTACTCGCGACGAGTGAACGCGTTCTGAGTGCTTACCTGTGTTGTGTTAAGTGTTAAGTGTTGCGTGCTATTTAACTAACATCTTAAGGAGATACTTGCTTTTGAAGAGTCTCTGAACTTTTTCGAGTTATAGCAAGAAGACAGAAAGCCAGTATCAGACGGGATTCTGTTGAGGAACAAGTAAGTGAGCAGCCACCATCTTTTCTCAAACTTCGTACATCCACACAACGATGTTCTGATGTTGGCATGCACTATACCCTACTACAACTGAACGCTATAAGGTCAGTTGTTCAGTCAAAAGTATAACTCTTTTTTTCTAGAGGTTCAGTCCTTTCAACTTCATTTCACCGATTAAACCGGTTCTTTCTGGTGATCCGAGTTAAAGTAAAGGTTACAAGACTAGTTTTACAAAACGGTCTGACTTCATTCTTCATTAACCGGTACCATGCGTACTGTGTAATCTTTTTAACATTAGAATGACTACGTTTTTTAAGCTTTCTGTGCCTTGCGATGAACTTTTTTATTGTCAAGTATATTTGGCGGCCGTCGAAATCGTATAAACTATCATATTACGTTTCACCTATTATGCCGATTATAAACCATGTGATAGAAACATAAGTTAATTTCCGATACTCTTTCAAGATTGAATCTGTCACTCTGCATCCATGTGTTTGCTGTCACAGAGTCAAACTCAAGCGGAAATTGTGCGCAAAGCTATAACTCTAAACCAGAGTTGTTTCTTCCGCTGGCGACGCTCTTACCAGTTGAGCTGTCCGGGTACGTCCCTTGGTCAAACCTACTTCAGTTTCTCCCTTCCCTGCTCCAATAGTTTCGTCGCAGAAAGAAAATTTTATTTTAGCTTCTATTATTTTTGACAATTATATATTTACTCTCCGTCGCCCCCCAAAGGGTGTTCAAGTATGGAATACACAGTTTTAACATTTCTGGCAGTAACTGAATTAGTTGCTTGATTTTGTAGATGTGTGTCTCTTACTGCACTCACGAATATTTAGTTGCATTGGATTTAGTGCTGTAAAGTCATGTGGGCTACGGCCGTGCATGGGTAACTCAGTCGATAGAGCACTTACCCGTGAAAGGCAAACGTCTCGAGTTCGAGTCTCGGTCCAGCACACAGTTTTAAGCATATTCCCGCTCCGCACGTCGGGAGAGTAGGTTCTGCCTATTCCCTCCTCTATTGTAACGCTGCAAGAGCTTTCTTGTTTGTCCTCAGTGTCGCGTGAGTCGTATTGTCCATCACATCATTGTACGTCTCTCAGCGTCTCGTGTTTGTGTCTCGACATAGACGTGTCGTTGTCTTGCGCCATGATATGACATGTGACTCACAGGAACATTCCATGTACAGGTACCGCCAGTTTTAGTTTTGGAAAGTGCGCATGGTGTGTGCAGTGAAGTTCGTTAGAAATTCACGATTGGCCGTAGATACGATCAAGGTAACGCTAGAGATTTCAGAGTACCTGTTGGCTCAACACAAAAGTTTTGTCTCAAGTACAGATAGTGTTGAGGATCAGTGGACAAAGTTCAAAACCGTCGTACATAATGCGTTAGATGAGTATGTGCCAAGCAAGATCGTAAGAGATGGAAAAGAGCCACCGTGCTACAACAACCGAGTTAGAAAACTGCTGCGGAAGCAAAGGGAACTTCACAGCAAACATAAACATAGCCAAAGCCTTGCAGACAAACAAAAATTACACGAAGCGAAATGTAGTGTGAGGAGGGCTATGCGAGAGGCGTTCAATGAATTCGAAAGTAAAGTTCTATGTACTGACTAGGCAGAAAATCCTAAGAAACTTTGGTCTTATGTCAAAGCGGTAGGTGGATCAAAACAAAATGTCCAGACACTCTGTGACCAAAATGGTACTGAAACAGAGGATGACAGAGTAAAGGCCGAAATACTAAATGTCTTTTTCCAAAGTTGTTTCACAGAGGAAGATTGCACTGTAGTTCCTTCTCTAGATTGTCGCACAGATGACAAAATGGTCGATATCGAAATAGACGACAGAGGGATAGAGAAACAATTAAAATCGCTCAAAAGAGGAAAGGCCTCTGGACCTGATGGGATACCAGTTCAATTTTACACAGAGTACGCGAAGGAACTTGCCCCCCTTCTTGCAGCGGTGTACCGTAGGTCTCTAGAAGAGCGTAGCGTTCCAAAGGATTGGAAAAGGGCACAGGTCATCCCCGTTTTCAAGAAGGGACGTCGAGCAGATGTGCAGAACTATAGACCTATATCTCTAACGTCGATCAGTTGTAGAATTTTGGAACACGTATTATGTTCGAGTATAATGACTTTTCTGGAGACTAGAAATCTACTCTGTAGGAATCAGCATGGGTTTCGAAAGAGACAGTCATGCGAAACCCAGCTCGCGCTATTCGTCCACGAGACTCCGAGGGCCATAGACACGGGTTCACAGGTAGATGCTGTGTTTCTTGACTTCCGCAAGGCGTTCGATACAGTTCCCCACAGTCGTTTAATGAACAAAGTAAGAGCATATGGACTATCAGACCAATTGTGTGATTGGATTGAGGAGTTCATAGATAACAGGACGCAGCATGTCATTCTCAATGGAGAGAAGTCTTCCGAAGTAAGAGTGATTTTAGGTGTGCCGCAGGGGAGTGTCATAGGACCGTTGCTATTCACAATATACATAAATGACCTTGTGGATGACATCGGAAGTTCACTGAGGCTTTTTGCAGATGATGCTGTGGTGTATCGAGAGGTTGTAACAATGGAAAATTGTACTGAAATGCAGGAGGATCTGCAGCGAATTGACGCATGGTGCAGGGAATGGCAATTGAATCTCAATGTAGACAAGTGTAATGTGCTGCGAATACACAGAAAGATAGATCCTTTATCATTTAGCTACAAAATAGCAGGTCAGCAACTGGAAGCAGTTAATACCATAAATTATCTGGGAGTACGCATTAGGAGTGATTTAAAATGGAATGATCATATAATGTTGATCGTCGGTAAAGCAGATGCCAGACTGAGATTCATTGGAAGAATCCTAAGGAAATGCAATCCGAAAACAAAGGAAGTAGGTTACAGTACGCTTGTTCGCCCACTGCTTGAATACTGCTCAGTAGTGTGGGATCCGTACCAGATAGCGTTGATAGAAGATATAAAGAAGATCCAACGGAGAGCAGCGCGCTTCGTTACAGGATCATTTAGTAATCGCGAAAGCGTTACGGAGATGATAGATAAACTCCAGTGGAAGACTCTGCAGGAGAGACGCTCAGTAGCTTGGTAGGGCTTTTGTCAAAGTTTCGAGAACATACCTTCACCGAAGAGTCAAGCAGTAATATTGCTCCCTCCTACGTATATCTCGCGAAGAGACCATGAGGATAAAATCAGAGGGATTAGAGCCCACACAGAGGCATACCGACAATCCTTCTTTCCACGAACAATACGAGACTGGAATAGAAGGGAGAACCGATAGAGGTACTCAGGGTACCCTTCGCCACACACCGTCAGGTGGCTTGCGGAGTATGGATGTAGATGTAGATGTAGAGATGGTTCACACGGATTATTTCGATTCTGAATCATATGTGTTTTATGTCGAGTTTCTAGACCTGCTTCAGGTTGGCAGGCTCCTTTTCCGGCACGCACAGGAAGTCTCTTTCACACATTGCGATAACTCAAATCGTAGGTCTGGCGAATGCAGAGGTGGAATATATGAATGTTACGGTGTTTAACCTTCCTGTCGAAGTTGATGACAGTTTCCTCAAAACTGTCCTGCTTCTGTTTGGGACATATACGGCCGGAATGCTGGTCGCTCAACATCGTTTACAAGTTTATAGTGGAGTTGGGTCCATGGACATGGTGCTCAAACGAATATCCCCTGTCTTTTGCAGATGCGTGTATATTGGGTGTATATTATTTACACGGGGTGATAAGGCACCTGTTTTGTGTGTTAAGAAAGTGGACATCTCCACACAAATTGCTCTCGTCGTGTTATGGCCTTACATTCTACCTGTGAACATCTTTGACTAACTGTAGTGGTCCTGGTTCCCCAAGTGACTACCATGGTGCCTAACCAAGTTTTTGACGGCAAGGCGAGTCATTACATTTCCGCCGTTAACCTTCGCCACCGTAGCTTCCACGACGCAACGAACTTCATTTCAAAACAAGAGTAGACGGGCGCAAGATGGTTAGAAGTCAGACGATTCCTCTTTCTTTCTCAGCTGTACTGAAAACAATCCGTTGGTGGAGTCGTCTCCCCTCCCAGAATCTATATCAGATGATAACATGTCAGCTGATGTTCAAGATTCTAAAGCGTCCAGCTTCCCTTCGATGTTTCTCCAGAGACCGAGACAGCTTCTTGGGACTCACGTGAGACTGGACATGTTCCGGAGCTCCGTACAATATCGACTGACTTCTCGGGCCTACCTGACTGTGACGTATTCCCACTCTTCGGGTGCGCCACTAGAAGGAGAAAGAATGCCACAGGCCGTTGTTGATCAGATCCGCATCAGCACAAGTCTGCCAGTGGAATACGTGGTGACGGTAAAAGACGTCCTGCCAATTTTCATCTCCGTGATACTCAGGAACCGCACCGCCCACATGTGTATCCTCTATACCTGATACTAAATTTCTGCAGGAGCCCCATGGGACAGTCGCCTTCCCGCAGAACCGCAACAAACAGTGTTTTCAACATGAGCTGGTCGGTGTGGCCGAGCGGTTCTAGGCGCTACAGTCTGGAACGACGCAAAAGCTGCGGTCGCAGGTTCGAATCCTGCCTCGGGTATGGATGTGTGTGATGTCCTTAGGTTAGTTAGGTTTGTGTAGTTCTAAGTTCTAGGAGACTGATGACCTCAGCAGTTAAGTCCCATAGTGCTCAGAGCCATTTTTTTCAACCTGAGCGTGCGGCCTCACGAAATAGAAAATATAGAGATTCATCCGTTGACCCTACCATGGACTGTGATACACAACTTTAAAAGTCATATGCAACTAACCAGCTGCTTTGTTTTGGTAATTAATAGATCCAGGCATATACCTTTCCTACCTTCAATGTGAACGTAATTAGTTCCGAGCATCGCTGCGACGATTTCTTTACGATTCAAGTGCAACGTGATATTTTTGCAAGAAGTGTTATTTGACTGTTTTTCTATTTCCGGCTTCTCTACTTCCTTTAATGTAGCTGCTGAACTATCTGCTGGCACTGCGTTATTTTACAGGGACTGAATACCATAGACTGATGTCGCAGTTCTTGGCAACGGCCGAGGAATAGGCTGCACTTTCTATGACCTTACTTTAATTCTTCTTTATGTCCCTTCAGGATCTGGTCTTCCCTCAGTTCGCAAGCGTTTTTATAGAGAGGATATAGTTAATTTATTTCATAAAACTCTGAAGAAACTTCTGTTAGTATCAGATTTTACTGTCTTTTGCGTCGTGTGGATCAGACGAGAGGTTTGGGCCCGTAGCTTGGGTTCACAGAACCTTTATCTTTCTCTTATGGAATGGTGGCCAGGGGATGTCATACCCCTGCTCTGGAAAGCGTTAAGGCTTTACGGCGCAGAGGTGCGAGGGATCTCAGTCGAACGCAGGAATTTTATTAATCCGTCTTCCGTTAATTTTATTACGGTGCCAGGCAAGCTCCCTTACGGATTATGGATGTCCGCCATGTTAAGGCGAAGCCTCTTTAATGAAAGAGGCAACAACTGGAAGGATTCACGGTGAAATCAAAATCCCACTCATTCCTACAGAATGAACTGACCTCCTTACATCACCTTATCGAGTTGCGGGCGCATCGCAAACGAGCTTTTATCACGTCCCTTACTCACTCTGATTGTCACATACTGACATCCCAATGTGACATTTCCACAGCAATCTGTAACTACTTTACCGTCCTTTGTGATGACCCTGCTACTGATACGATTGTCCCTGATGGGTTTTCTCCTCTCCTCGATTGCGTGGTTACTCCCGCATTAAACGATGACTTTCAAAGTGACTTTACTTGTGATGATATATATCGGTTTATTTTTGATCGCTACAATCGACAGGAATCGACGGTATGCCCAAGGAACTTTATGTATATTCTTGACCTCTTATAGGCCACGTCGTTACACCACCGCTAAATGAGGTGATCCGGCGGGGTTTATTTCGGACCCCTTCAGGAATGGTAGAATAGTTCTAATTCCGAAGACAATCGGACGTCCACCAGACATTGACCAATTCCGCCCGATTACAGTACTTCATTTCGATTGCAAAACACTCGCCTGGGCGCCAAATAGCAGTTTTTCTATAATACTAGAGAAAATTCTTGCTGTTCACCAAACATGTGTGGCTGGGCGCACGATTCTGATTGCTGCAGTCGAATGCCAGATCGCCGTCCCGGTGACTCCAGTGACTTCTGTTCAAATGGTTCAAATGGCTCTGAGCACTATGGGACTAACCATCGGAGGTCATCAGTCCCCTAGAACTTAGAACTACTTAAACCTAACTAACCTAAGGACATCACACACACCCATGCCCGAGGCAGGATTCGAACCTGCGACCGCAGCAGTCGCGCGGTTCCGGACTAGTGACTTCTGTCTCTGGAGCCTTACTTTTTATTGATTTTTGCAAGGCATTGCACCGGATCAGTCACTGTTTCTTCGTGCGAGTGCTCAGTGCGATTGGTTTCAATCACGCTGTGTGTCAGATATTATCCAGTCCTTTTTACTGGTATTGAAGCCTCTGTCGTGTCGAATGGACAACTTACTCCCCAGATCACCACCCGATGGAGCTCGCCGCAGGGGAGCCGGCTCTCCATGTCTCTTTTTGTCTTGTCCTTAGAACCTCAACTTCGCCATATAGCTGATCAGTTATGTGGCTGGAAGTTGCTAGGAGAAACCTACTCGGAAAGATCGAATAGGAATTATTTTATGGTATTGCTTCGATGACATACCCTTGCTCAAGGACATATTGGATTCCTTTTGTTCTCTTTCTGGGATCCGCATTAATGAACGGAAAAGTAGCCTGTTACCACTGTGGGATTTTCATCAAGTTCTCGTTCCATGGACAATGGTGGTTGCTCGCCACAAATCATTTGGGGTTACTGTGGATCGCTGCCCGATGAAAACGGCTGCGCTCAAATGGCGGGAGGTGACGAATCTAATTCAAGGGGAAATTCATGAACATGAACACCGTTCCCTTACGCTTCTTCAAAATGGTTCAAATGGCTCTGAGCACTATGGAACTTAACTGCTGAGGTCATCAGTCCCCTAGAACTTAGAACTACTTAAACCTAACTAACCTAAGGACATCACACACATCCATACCCGAGGCAGGATTCGAACCTGCGACCGCAGCGGTAGCGCGGTTCCAGACTGTAGCGCCTAGAGCCTAAGCTTCTTCACAAAGTGCATATCTTAGCTACCTACATTTTCAGCAATGTGTACTATGCTGCACAAATATGCTCCTTGCGATAATGGCGCGCAAAGTGAATCAATTATCCGGTTGTTTCCTTCGGAAAAGTTATATCTTTCGACTTCGGTACGAAGAGGTAGCGAGTCCCCCTCCCCTTGGAGGTTCGGGCTTCTCAAAACCAAAGTGAAGGCTTCAGTACTGTTCATATGGCATAACGATTTAATATCTACTTGGGGTACTCATTCCATTACATCTCGCTCATATACGATGTTGGCCGCATAAACTCTATATGGCGGCACAAACGTGAATATTGCGTTATAATAGGTTTTCTGGAAGCTGACAGTTTTACAGTGACACACTTTACCATTAGATCTTCCCTTCATCTTTGGGGAGTAGAATCATCCTTCTCCTCGATTGAAATGGACGAGCTATTGATATCCTGGAAAACAGTGTGGTTTTACTTTAGTCTTCCTAGCCTCCCGATTGATGTCACCTCATCATGGTATAGGGTCATTCAGAATCTAATCCCGACATTGGTGTTAGTCCAACTGACTGTTGCGAAACATGTCATCAACCCAATACATTACCACACAGGCTTGTCTTGTGCAGATGAGAACTATGACACTGGATTCACTGAAGCTGCTTTCTTGGTTGAACTTCTTTCGTTTCTGAACTTTTCCGTTTTCACTAGGACGAAGACTAATTCGAGCGTATGGCTCCTTGGACATTATGCCATTAGTGGAACACCACCTCACTCTTCATTGTTGACAGATGTATCCAAGATGGCGACGATGGCATCATCCAAGATGGCGGCCTACAGACTTGGCAACAGTGCTTGATGTCACCCAAGATGGCTGCCATGACGTCAGCTTATGACGCTAGTACCGTTATTCAAGATGGCTGCTTTTGGCGGGAAACAGTCACGCCCACATGGCGAAAGTTTGAATTCTTGCGGGGAATTGATTTATGTGCTTCCACACTTCAACAGGTCTCCCAGCAGTAGTCCCCCCCCCCCCCCCCCCCCCGTCTATTTCTGACTTTTCACAGGATGATGCGTCATCCTGTTGGAAAATGGGCGGAAATTTCGAATTTTGGAGGGAATTTTGCTCTAAGAGCTTACTACTGCAGCTGAGGGGTGTTAGTATGATGTTGCCCCCACTTGAGGCTGCTCATGATGTCATTCAGTTCGAATATAATTTGTATAAATTTCTTTAAATTTGATAAAACTTATTGAAATTTGTATAAATTTCTTGTAATTTGTTTAAATTTATTATCTACCTACAGGAGTAGCAGGTTAATGTTACCACCACAAGAGGCTGAGATATCAGTGCTTGTTGAGCTGTTGGTGTGAAGGTGCAATTAGCGAGATGTTGGTGCCATACAGGGGGAGTCTTAATAGCTCATTCAGCCGAGGAATGCATACACAGCTCACTGCATGGAGAATGGAAGAGAGTATTAATGCTTGAACATATGAATAGGAAGAATACGGTCATGCAAATAAATACTTTGCATTAAAGATGCATTACACAACACATGGTAACATCTGTCTCTGCTGGAACTATCATTTCTAAAACCTGCATATAAGCTCCCACCCCACAAGAGATAACTGCCTGCAATCCAGCAGACCAAAGAACTGAGCTAGTTCTGGAGTTCAACGCTAGAGGGCGCCCCGATAGGTCACGTGATCATCCAGTTCAGTCAATAGAAGCACAGCATCATGATGATGTCACGTGTTTTTCTCAGCTGCACCTGTGCCCCAGCCTCCTCACCATCCCCGCCCCCCCCCCACCCCCCTGGCGGTCTGGAGGGGAACATTGGCGTGAAAAGTAAGGTCTGTTCTGGGCTGTTGGAGAGAGGAAGGAAGGAGTGTACTTTATTTATTTTTGAAGAAATTTATTTAGGGACGGATTTCACTTAGTTTATTTATTACACTGATACAAAACACTCACCCTGACATGTTTGGGGCCACAATATATAGCTTACAAACATGGAAACTACACGTAAATAATGCATTACACTGATGTGTAGAGGCTCAAAAAGCTCCTAAATTACCGAAATAATCCAGTACACAGCATACAGATGCGCAAACTACTCATAGATCACCGAAAAAATGCGCGTGTAACGCTATGCAAACACGCTCTCAAAGCTTAAACATCCGAAAATAATGCAGGGCAAAAACACTCATTGCACGTAAAAACGGAACGTGGCAACCGCTCGAACTCTGATTCTACTGGATGGAAAGCTCCAGTGCAACCCCTAACACATGGAAACTGTCCTGATGCAAGGTTATGTTAGTGTACTTTATTTATTTTGGTCGAAAACTGAGACAAATGTCGATCCTAATTACATAATTAATCACAAAGATCGGTTATAATTACACAACTAACTGCATAGCGCTGTACAAGGATGGCATAAAATCGGAATACAGCTCAAAAAACTAACGATACCATGCAACTGGTGTTATCCTACTGGGGGAAAATTTCGCAATACCACTCCAAACTGACGCAAATATCGATCCTAATTACGCAGTTAATCACAAAGATCAGGCCTTATTACACAACTATATGCATAGCGCTACACAAGGATGGCAGAAAAAGATCGATATGCAGAAGAAACTGACGATATCATACAACTGGTGTTATCCTGATGGGAACAGATTCCTCAATACCACTCGAAACTAGCGACAGAAACACTCAAGCTCTACCTACACTTAGATGCTAGGGGGCAAAGACTGTGGGTTAAGGTACTATCTTTATTCTTTTTGGTGGGAAATACGTTCAGCTGACTAGACGCTGGTGATGGACAGAGAGGAGTTTAAAAATTGTCATGAAAAAACCGCCACTCGTATTGAAAGGGTCATGATGCAGCACAAGCAATGGGGAAAATCGTCGACCCGAAAGACTGAAAGACTGCAGAGGTGGCGGGGGGGGGGGGGGGGGGGGGGGGGAGGGCTAGTTGATCGTTCGTTCTCCTCCATGTACAATCACAGACTGCCGAAAATCGAAGCGCTCTCCCGATCTACAGGGTGAATGGACCGAGGGAGGGAGCTACTCCGCCGACAGCCTCGCGGCTCGTGATAGCCGCTGTCCGCCTTGAAGCGCCCGCAAGCATGCAGCATCTATCGCTGTTTGACGTCAGTCAGAGTTCATTACACAAGCCTACTAAAAATGTCCCTACAGCCCCTGTCTGCCTTGAAGCGATGGTCCTTTGCCAGCACAAAAGCAGATATAGTTAACGTAACAATGGGAGATAAAATGGCAGCTTTCCCAAATGCATCTTGGTCGTCTAAGGTATAGTGACACTTCTCTCCACCAGATTCTTCATAATGAACTGAATTTTCACCCTTATAAATTGTGCGTCGTCCAGAAATTGTCAGTACGGGATTATGCAACACGAAGAACACGTTGTGAAGACGTGTTTGCAATCATACACCGTGACGAAAAAGTGTTCTTTCCTGATGAGGCACATTTTCACCTCAGTGGGTCTGTAAACAAACAGAATATGCGGAACAAGAGCGACATGAACCCCAGGCGAATTCACCAGAGATCCCTACACTAAGCCCGGGTCACTTTATGGCGCACCATATCGCGAGTAGGCATCATTGGTCCTTACTTTATCCAAGAAAATCGTCATGCTGTAACTGTGAATTCGGATCGTTACTTAACTATGCTGCAAGAGTTTTTCCAGCCGGCTTTCGAGGCAGTGCAATTACAGAATAACTGGTTTCAACAAGACGGTACCACTGCACACGCAGAGGGCATTAACATGAACTTTTAAGACAAAGGTTTCCTGGAAGGCTTATCTCTCGTATGCGGGATCTCAAGTGACCTGCACGATCAGCGGTCTTACCCCCATGCAACTTTTATCTTTGGGGTTACCTGAAGTCAAAGGTGTACTGAAAACGTCCCAAGACCCTGGGAGACCTAAAGAACAATATTGAAGCTGAAATTGCAAAAACACCAGAAGACATGATTGAAAGAGTGCATGAGATTTTCAGAAAACGACTACGGCCGTATGTGGATTGTGAAGGTAGACATTTGCCAGATGTACTGTTTAAACCATGTAATTAGAACTTCCATAATTGTCCAATAGGAGAAAAATAAAAATGTAAGTATCTAAGTGTTCTTTTTTTCATCTCCAAGTCAGCAATTTACCGCGCTCCACCCTTTTCCTGAAGTACTGATATCTGTCGTGAATTATCATCAGTAAACATGTAGAATACTGCTAATAAACGTTGTTGCTTTGTCTAGAGTTCAATCGTGGTATGTATGAGTTGATACTTAAAGTTGGTGAAAACCCTACATTACCTGAAATTTTGTAGTTTCCACAGCTTTAATTAGCATGCTGACGAGCTGACGCAGTTCTCATAAGATGCAGTCCCAGTAGCCATCCCCAACTTCCGATTGTGTAGCACTCCACATCTGAGCGGCTGCCATTCTGTCAGACTGATGTATGAGTTGACAACAAAACTTAATGTAATTTTTTTCACCTTCGCAGATGTTCCGCAGAGCCCTCGCCTTTTTCTGTCTCCCTTGCGGGCGGGAGACAGATATCGAAGATCTTCGTGTCATCGCGGTCTGCGATGAGGAGGCTGACCCTGTAGAGTTCAGCCCACAGGTGAGCAACACCGAGGAGTCCTAGGGGCAGCCAGATTCTACATATCATGCAGATTAACCCCTGTGTCACTTTGAGATTACAGTGAGAAATTTTGGGTTTTCCGAAGTTGTCACACTTAATGGTAGCAGTAAGCAAGCCAGAGACAGATTTCTCTTCATACCAGCCTACATAGAATTTTGACTGGGTTACTGTCTTAGCAATACGTCACCTCGTATGAACATTGGGGACCCTCATCAGCTATGTGGCCTGTGGACGGGTTCCACCAGTACATTTTTTCCCCCTCATACAATTATTTCTCATCTCTGGCATCAATAACGTTCTCCTAGCCTCTATTTTCCTATTACTACATACTACAACAGTTCAATCAGATTTTTATCTGGTGTCAACAACTCCCGATGAACTACGCTATTATCACAGGAATTATGACCTTGCTGTTTAGGCTTCTAATCGCTAACGAACCATCTATCTTTCGTTTCACGCCGACTGTTTATTGTCAGTGATAGATTCTTGTCAATTATGATGCAGTTGAGGTACTATTTATATCCGTTGTTCCTGAAACATTGTCGGAAGATTTTGTCAGGTAAATGGACAAATCGCCCAGGCATGCATAGGACTTCCTGGACAATGTCCTTCCCGAGTGGGGACTTTCACTACACTGGCTGGCCCAAATTACAATATTCGTAATCGTTTTGTTTTGTCGACGGAATACATACGAAACATGTTTAGAAAACACTGAATGTAGAGATAAAGACAAACTCCCTCGCTTTCATGATAATGGGGGTTCTCGTTGCCTCAGTCTTCGTGTTCTGAGTGGCTTCTGGATGACACACACATCCTGTCAAGTGACCTCCCACTTTCTTACGCCATTGACCTGCCTGTCCGACCTACATTGAAAATCATCAAATGTATGAGTTTCTGTTTCCTCGATAAGTAACTACATATAAATAGAGATGATTGAATCTAACCAGGGAGTGTCATCAACATCGAGGCCACAATTAATATTATCAGTTCAGTGCTACCGGTATTTACACCTTCGTGTTGGCTAGATTAGCCTTGAGCTACTTCACTGACTCATCGCCATAGTAATCCGTCAAGATGGCGTATTAACGTGATATATGACTGACACTGTAGCTCGCTTGAAAAACAACAGTTGTAATCACAGCTTCGTTCAAGGCACAAGATAACATTCTGCCTGTACTTTACTTCCTGGTACTCAAGATGTCCTCTAATGTAGTTCAGATAATACCGAGGACATTTATGGAACAGACTGTGGTAGTTATTTGACTCTCTAGTTCGTACAGATAAATTCAGAGTAGCTTCTACTACAAAACGTGAATGTCTTAGATTGTTGTTAAATATTGATAAATAAATAAAAGGAAGGCAATAAATGAAGAGGAGACTATGAAAATAAAACTCCCACAGGAATACAACGTGGTACGACTGCAGTTCCGTCTGGGCCCAGGCCAAGAGAAAGATGCTTCTCCGGGGGCACACGAGCCGCAGAAGACGCTGACGTCAGCTGATGCTGCGAACATCAGTCTCCAGGAGCGTCCCTACCTACGGGACACGGAGGATGAGCTGGAGAGCATCAGTGGAAAGGTAAGACAACATTACGATTTCCAGGGAGGGCAAGAAGGGTGAAACTGCTTGAAGAGCTTGGGCAGTCAAACTCCATTTCTAAGATTACGCGTTTTTGAGTCGGCCGTTCTTCCGCCTCATGTGTACTAGGAGTGCTTTCCGCTAGGGACACGACCATGTTATTGGAAAGAGCACTGATACATTCCGTTCAGATAAAAAGTTTAAAAAGATATTCACATAATTACAGTTCAGTGTCCATGTTTGTGAATGTGAGTAGTCTTGTCCGGAAGGGAAACAGGGACCAAAACTATAATCATCGTGAACCTAAAAAATGTTAATTTAATGCGAAGTAAAATCTAAAACAGAACCGAAACAAAAGCTCTGTTTCAAAGTGTACACACTCAAATGTGAATATGCTGCTGGGTAATACCTCTGTGTAGCTCCACCATGTGAACTGTAACTTTCTGGGAGCCTGCCACGTATGCTGTCCAGACGATGGTCGTGATACAGCAGCTCCAGCCTGTGCCAGTCTTCGACAGTGGTTATCCAGAGGTCGTGCAGGACAGTAGACAGTACCTGTAACGAGTCGGTGCAATTTTCGTGTTCCTCTTCATATTTTTTGAGTCGTCAGTACTCTGATTGGTGTCTTTCCTGTGCCCGACTGTTCATCTGAGAGTAGCACTTTCACTCTACGTCCTCAATTAATTGTTGCGTGTATTCCAATCTCCGTCGCCTCCTACAGGCTTTTACCCTTTACAGCTCGCTCTAGTATCGTGGAAGTTGCTCCCCGATGCTTTAGCGTATATCCTATCATCCTGTACTTCCTCATTGCCAGTGTTTTCAATATAAGCCTCGATAGTGGTGAGAAGCGTCCGATTTTCATCCTTAATACCGACTCAAAATATGTCTCATTCAATACATCTCTTCTGTTTTAAACAGTGCTGACAAGCGGATTTGACAAAATGGTCAACGGGACACAGAGTAACCCACATTGCCTCTTACTCTAAAACATACGGTACATTTCCTTCGTGCAATTTCCTGCAGTTATAGCCTATGTTACGACAAACTGAACCCGCTTACAGGAAGTATGCTTAGCTCAGAAAAGCGCAATCAAACCGATATTTGGCGCCTGTTAAGAAGTTCGTGCAGGTCGTTTGTTCAAGTGTCTCTGAATGTTAACTATGTCATTGCTGCAGATCTACAACCTCATGGAATTTATGGTTCATGGCGCGGTGATTCATTCAGAGAGTGATTCCCTCAACGGATAACGAAGGAAATGTTGCGATTTGGACAACTCTTATTTAACAGTTGTACAGAAATGTGTGGACTTTTTCTAGACGATTTGTTTTCAGTATCCTTAGAGCGGAAATGGAAAAATTGGTCAACAATTACACACTCAGTTATGAACTGAATGTGGAACAAGGTTTAGGCTGTGTACAGATGTTCCTCGCAGTGGTTTAGAGCTTTGCAGTGCAATGTATTTTTTTATTATAAACGCCTTCTTAAACACTAGGTCTTTTACTTTTATTTACCTTTTAAGCATTTAAAATTTCAATTTAAAGCGAATTTTGAAGAAATTCTTTATAATACCAAGGATGTTTCGGTCATGGTATCCACGCAATGTGAAAAATTAAACTTGAAATAGAAATAATAAAATCCGCTACTTGCACAAGTTTCGAAGAGATCAGGGACGGAGCAAAATTACTTTCTTCCATGTCTTATGGAATCACGAAGAATTGAAGGTATAGGCCTCGCGCTTTTGGCATAAGACACATCTTGCAAAGAGGTCAATCAATGAGCCAGTAATTCCCGTATTCATATGCGTAGATTACTGAAACGCGTTCGAAAGTGTTCCACAGCTTCCGCCAATAGGCACGATACCCTGAATATGCATAACTGATTAGAAACGGGGCGCGACGAGATCATGTCGGCTAACGATTCCATTCTGCACTGCTAAATAACCTCTCTGGGTAGTTGCACGGAAATACAGAAATATTTCACCTCTATTTCATAAGAGGAACTAAATGGCAGCTCTCTTTGAGTGAAGTTAAACGCACAACAATGCACACCACCTACGCATCTAGAGACAGTAATACAGGGTTTTAATTTATGATTCTGAACTCAGTCTTTCCGCCTTTAGAAACATAAGGTCACCACTTTTTCTGAAGAAAATCTTTAACAGTATCCTGGTTCTCAGTCTGTGGTGATAGCATCTTCGCTATATCTAGGTCATTTTCTACTTCGATCCTCTATAAAGTTTCATGTTGAGGAACAGTGAACCTGCAAGCATTTCAGTGTGTGTGTGTTTTGTGTCGCAGGTGGACGCCGCGGTGCCCTCCTGTCCAGACGCTGGAGCCTCCAGCGGGGAGGAGGCGCCGCCCGCAGCTCGCCGCAGACGCGGCTGCCGCCGTTGCTGGGCGGAGAGCCTGGCCGGCAGAGCGGCGGTGCGCCCCCGAGGTCGCCAGGGATACCGCCCCGGCAGGAGGTGAAACTTTTCCGTGAGGAGGTGAAGATAAAATCCGGCTGAAACGACGAAAATTGGGGAGCAGTAATAGAAACCTCACTAAAACTGACAAGGATATAGTTCCAGCACAACAATGGGGAACAGAGCTGCTAAAGCTTTCTAAGAGATAATGTGAAATAATAATATTCGGCAGGACACTAAGAAAAGAAAATTTCACGTCGTGGTGGAGAACACGATTCTATGTGCACCTGAGATGAGGCCTCAAAGAGAAAACGTAAAAAGATAATATACTTGGTCTACCAAATCAACGACTCAAAACAATTATTAAAATTGAAATCATAAAATTAAAGAAATAATAAGAAAGATAATGGGCTTAGTCTAGCAAATCACTGACATGAAGCAATTATTAAAAATGAAAACCAAGAGAATAAACAAATTACAACGATAAAAGGATAAATAAACTGAACTTCTAGCAGTAATAACTAAATAAATTCAAATGGACAAGAGTAGAACTACATGAGAACACGTCTGCAGTGGACGAAGCAAGATATAATACGGAAAGAAGAGATACGGAGGAGAGTGGAGATAACGTGGTCCATAACAAAAGCTGTGGAGATCAGAGCTCTCCCATAGTATCGGCAGATGCAGAAAATGCTCAGCCTGAGGTGGTCAAGCATCATTTTAAACTAGGAGTCACCCGAAAGAAGACGTGGAGGAAGGCCAGCGCTGAGTTGGGAAAAATACATACAGGAAGCAATGGGAGACAGAAATGTAGGACCGGGAATCTGGAATAGAAGCAACCTGTGGAGGTCGAAAACGACCAACTAGGAGGTTGCTCAACTTTGACTTACTGTTTAAATGCGCAGCTTGGAAAAAGGATAACTGATGGAGCTAGTGGTGATTTTCAGTATCACTTCTCACCACTGTTTCTAATGAGATTATTATGTAAATGTCATGACGATGCTCTCATCCACCAGTGGAAAAATCTGAAGCCGAACAACAGTCTAACAGAATCAGGCTGGGTACTTAGTGAGCTCTGCCCGGGATAGTACTTAGCTGTGCTTGCCAACGACAAGTAAAGAGTCTGACGAAGCTGACTGATGCAGTGGAGCGTCCGGTGTAATTGAAAAGAAGCCACGTCATTATTGTTATTATTCAATTTCGAGGGAGCCATGTAAATCATTGTAACCTAAGTAAATATATTGTATGTTAATAAACACCCGCTTAATAATCAATGAAATTTCCCAGAAATATAAAATTTTGTTCTTGGTTTTTGTGAAGACATTTACAGAATTGTTAATTTCTGTAAAGATATTTAAGGAGTAACATGCTATTGCCCATTTATGAAAAAAAATGTGTGCGAAATCTTATGGGACTTAACTGCTAAGGTCATCAGTCCCTAAGCTTACACACTACTTAACCAGAAGTATCCTAAGGACAAACACACACACCCATGTCTTAGGGAGGCCTCGAACCTTCGCCCATTTATGAATACGTGCTGCTACTGAATAATTTACGAGTTGACACTGGATAAGAATTTATTTGCAGATAGGACCAATTAGATAGATGATGGCACTAGACTGCGAGAAAGTGAAATATAGAAATTAGTGAACCACTACCAATTCACTATTGGAAAGCACGTAATTTTTTGGTCAAGATATTTGGTGAGTTTGAAATGTGCCATGGTCCACACGGAGGTATAGAAAGAAGGTATCACAAGAACATTGTGGAATGCCGCAAGATATATTTATTTCATGTCAAAACAAACTTGAAGAATCAGTATGAGTAAATGAAAATCATTTAATTTTTCGAAGTATGCCACTGTTATTGTAATGCATAGTTTACACATCACGTAATACGTATGCTGGTTGATGAACAGAATCGGTAAGAGACAATGAGTACGTGTATTGTAAATTGTGGAATAGGAACGCAAATCACGCAAGTCAAATACACTAGCAGGAGAGACGGTTCTCCATTCTGCCTAGTGTCTCTAGATAGTTTACAGGAAGTCCTTCAATTCGTACTCAAGTAAACTACTTACCTTTCTAGTAAAATCACCTACCTACACATCCAAATAACCCGCCTCTCCCTCTTCAACATATACATGTATACACAGACACTAACCCACACTCTTGATAGAATTGCTGCGGCTGCAAGCATATTAATTATACCTGCGTGTATTAAAAGAGATAAGTTATTATTCTAGGCCATTAACCTCCTGCACAAAATGCTCAGCTGTACAAGATAATTATGCGATTACGTTATTCATATAAAATCATTCTATGGAGGGTCAATACCTTTATAATGTGTGTGAACCAGATTGTCGAGGTCTACGTTATTCAGACAGATAATGGGCTAACAACATAGGGTAAGATACGAAAATCACCAGCAACCAGTTTCTTTACGCGCCAGGCAGATTACAAACCACAGCTCTGAAACGAAAATTTTGAAATGCAAGAAAAGAGACACAAAATACACGCCTCACAAGGCTAAAAAGCGCGATCTAAAAATAGTCTTGCACAGCGCCTAAAGATTACATGGCACAAAGAAATGGAAATCGTGTGATATCCGATCGGCGGTTCACTGCTTGATATGAGTGTCCGACGCCCAATTTTACATAAACAGCAATATTTCTGATATTGAAACAAGTCAATTGGATTAGTGCCATTTGGCAAGGGCTCCAATGGCACTGAAATGCACGGGCGCCTAAAATGTGAGTGGACACTGCTCTTTAAGGCATAAGTTACATTCGCGTAGGTTGCTGCGCGTCTTATAGCGACCACTTCCAGTACATTTGCCGGCTGGGGGATTAACGACGAGGGTCTGGTGTGGTGGTCAAGCCAGGATGTGGTTTTATGTGGTTTTCTATATCCCACTAGATGAATACCGGGCTGGTAGCCATGTTCCGCCTCACATACAAGGTATCTAAAAGTTTAGGACACTTTCTCACACTTGCACACAAAATTTACTCTGTGCACAGACAGACTGGGTACGATGGTTCTGTCCTGGGAGGTGAATTGGAGGCTGATGACATTAGCTGTTTGGTCTCCTTAAACACTCATCAACCATCAGCATGCGAGGGTTGCCCAGAAAATAATGCATCGCATTTTTTTCTCAGCCAAAAACAATACTACGAATGCGATACGATACGTATGTATTATTTGAAGCCCCCTGAGTGAGCATTCTAAGTTTACGTCACTTCCGACAGATAGTGTAGCTGCAGGATAGTTTCAAAATGGCGTCCGCTGGCGATGTATGTTACAAACAACGTGCCGTCATTGAATTTCACACTGGAGAGAAAAAAACATTGGAGAATATTCACAAAGCTTTCTCAATCTCTATGGAGCATCTGCTGTCGACAGGAGTACAGTTAGTCGCTGGGCACGATGGAGGGTGAGGTCATCAGGCGGAGCTCCACGATTTGCAGCGGTCGGGGAGACCATAGACGGCTGTCACACCTGACATGTTGCAGGGAGCTGATGTCATTCGCGAGGACAGACGCATTACGTCTCGGCAGATGGCGCTGCATTTGCAAATCAGCAAAGGAAGTGTGGATGCAATTATCACCACTCTTGGACATTCAAAAGTGTGTGCAAGATGGGTCCGACTTTGTGTAACGGTGGATCACAAAATGCACAGAAAAGCTTTTTTTCTTATTTGTGGCAACGTTTGAAGCTGAGGGGCAGGCCTTCTCGTCAAGGATTGTGACAGGTGATGTAACCTGGGTTCACTATTTTGAGCCCGAAACAACACGACAGTCGATGGAATGGCGCAATTCCCACTTCCCACAGAAGAAAAAATTCAATGGAACTGCTTCCGCCGGTAAGACCGTGATCACTGTGTTCTGGGACTGTGAAGGTGCCATTCTTATTGATGTGATGTCAAGAGGCGGTACCATTAAGTCAGAACCATATGTCAATACATTAACAAAACTGAAGACGCGCTTCCGGCGGCTTCGGCGCTGCAGTAACACAGGAGATGTTTTGCTGCAACACGATAACGCTCGACCCCACAGAAGTCTGTGGACTTGAACATATCGCAAAACAGAGTTGGACAGTGTTGCCGAGTCCACCTATAATAAATTTGGTTTATTGGTAGGTAGTTTATTTTTTAAAGTTTATGGGGATAGGAACTCGTGAATGAGACTACCCCTGATTTTCGAACCGAAGTAAAATTGCCAAAAGAAAATTTATTTCTATGTGAACTAATTTCTATTAAAGTTTTCTAAGTCGCCAAAAGAAAGTGTTTTTAATGCAGTATTGAGAATTAACTTTTCACTACCGTATCGGACAATATGGGTCAATTTACTACAGAAATAACGACCTTGGATAATTTTTGAGATTTAACAGAGAGAATTTGCTTTTAGAATCCCTTTTTACCTAATTTTACAGTAGGCTGTGTAGATCTTCGTTTTCTCTTGATAGCTGCTGGTCAGGCTATTGTCTCCGTTGATTTTCTCCCTCCGATTCTTGAAGTAGGTAGGTATGGAAATGATTTTTTTCTAACTCTTGATCTTGCTGTTTTTCATATTCATTTATTGCTTGTACTTATTTATGACCATACGAAATTGAGTTGCAATGAAATCTGACATTATCGAATCTTCAAACTGGTCAATATCATTTACAAGAATACATCAGTCACTTGCACTGTTCCTATGAACTGCTCTACGTGTTATCACAGGAAGAGAACCTAACTGCAACTGCTGCCGCTCTCGACTGGCAGACGTCTATTAACCATGGAGGTAAGAATAGAGGGAGACGCCGTGACGTCACAGCTGTGAAGCTATGTGAAGCCGAGGGTAGCCATCTCAATCTGACCAAAACATTGCTGCTGTAAGCTTGTGTGTTTAGGCTTGTCGCTCGCTTTTGGAAGGATTTTGCGCTATTATGGTGACTTGTGTGCTGTTCGGATGTACGAATCGTTCTGATTGTGATGCGAAATCGAAGGGAATAACATTTCATGTGTAAGTTGTCTCGTTAAGTGTGATTTTACAACTTCATTGTGAATGAACGTGTGCTGCATCGGTACTTGTACTATAGCGTGTTTTTTCTCCTGAATGATTTTAGATTTCGTAAAAATGAAAGTCGGAAAGCTCTGTGGGAGAATGCCGTGAGGAGGAAGAATTGGCGTGCGTCTAAATGGAGCACTATATGTTCTCAGCATTTCCGAGAAGAGGAGATAGACCGAACTTCCCTTAAAACAGTAAGCCTCCGAGAAAATGCTGTACCATCAGTTTTCCCTACACACCCAAAACATTTGCAAAAGGTATGTTAATTCAAATAATTAAATTCTTAGTTTTCAAGTTCACGTTTCTGTATAATACGCACGTATTGTCGATAATCGAAGTGTTGAGTAACTCACTTTTTCATCATGTACCAAATTAAAAGCTAACACTCCATTAACTGGCGTAAAGTGTAGGCCTAAACAGGACACTGTGTAGATTTGCCATTCTATGTACCGTATTTCAGTAAATATTGGTGGAAATGAACAGTGTTTCCCAGTAGTGTAACGTAACTGAAATGTCCCAGTATGTATTACAAACAAGATGTATTTATGGGCTTTGGAGGGAGGGTATAGCTAACTTAGTTTTCAGTTTCTATTATTTAGTTTGTGATACACGTTTATTACTGAATTAACAAAATTGTATCGTTTACATTGAAGGCTAGCTATTCGTAATATTACAATAAAAACTATTTTTAATCAAAAGAAACGCGCAATTTCACCTTTACGAGATTTTATTTTAAACAAAAACTTTGAAACAACCAATCTGATGACGTTACATGTGCATATGGTGCAATTAGCGACTGTAATACACGCAGCGCTATAGCACACTGGCAATGTTTTGGTCAGAGTGTCATGGCAGCGAGCCACGCCCCCATGGCTTCAAAAGGTAGTACGGCTGGGACACGTAGCGCCATATCCCCTTATTCTTACCTCCATGCTATCAACGCTACCGCACCTCTTTGGTCAGAGATAGCAATGCCTTGTCTTCGCTGCTTCCGACCAAAGAGCGCGTTTACAAGAAAATTTATTTACTTATTTTAATATTAATTTACAAAAATGATAATTTAAATAATTAATTGCGTGATTTGATTTGAATAAAAAAAACATTTTCCTTTTTCGTCATTTGCGTCAGTGGGGAGGGGTCTGTTCCACTACACCGCCCCCTACTGTTCACTGACGCATGAGGTCACTTTCCTTGGTTCATGCGGATAGTGAACAGTACCTTTTACACTTTTACATATATCTATATAGATCTCTAAGAAAAAATTCAGCTCTGCTCTAAATCTAATTGAAGAAGTGCTACTACTAGGTGATATTCTTAACTACTACAAAAAAATTTTGTTACATAAATTCATACATATATACATATATATATACACTCCTGAAAATGGAAAAAAGAACACATTGACACCGGTGTGTCAGACCCACCATACTTGCTCCGGACACTGCGAGAGGGCTGTACAAGCAATGATCACACGCACGGCACAGCGGACACACCAGGAACCGCGGTGTTGGCCGTCGAATGGCGCTAGCTGCGCAGCATTTGTGCACCGCCGCCGTCAGTGTCAGCCAGTTTGCCGTGGCATACGGAGCTCCATCGCAGTCTTTAACACTGGTAGCATGCCGCGACAGCGTGGACGTGAACCGTATGTGCAGTTGACGGACTTTGAGCGAGGGCGTATAGTGGGCATGCGGGAGGCCGGGTGGACGTACCGCCGAATTGCTCAACACGTGGGGCGTGAGGTCTCCACAGTACATCGATGTTGTAGCCAGTGGTCGGCGGAAGGTGCACGTGCCCGTCGACCTGGGACCGGACCGCAGCGACGCACGGATGCACGCCAAGACCGTAGGATCCTACGCAGTGCCGTAGGCGACCGCACCGCCACTTCCCAGCAAATCAGGGACACTGTTGCTCCTGGGGTATCGGCGAGGACCATTCGCAACCGTCTCCATGAAGCTGGGCTACGGTCCCGCACACCGTTAGGCCGTCTTCCGCTCACGCCCCAACATCGTGCAGCCCGCCTCCAGTGGTGTCGCGACAGGCGTGAATGGAGGGACGAATGGAGACGTGTCGTCTTCAGCGATGAGAGTCGCTTCTGCCTTGGTGCCAATGATGGTCGTATGCGTGTTTGGCGCCGTGCAGGTGAGCGCCACAATCAGGACTGCATACGACCGAGGCACACAGGGCCAACACCCGGCATCATGGTGTGGGGAGCGATCTCCTACACTGGCTGTACACCACTGGTGATCGTCGAGGGGACACTGAATAGTGCACGGTACATCCAAACCGTCATCGAACCCATCGTTCTACCATTCCTAGACCGCCAAGGGAACTTGCTGTTCCAACAGGACAATGCACGTCGGCATGTATCCCGTGCCACCCAACGTGCTCTAGAAGGTGTAAGTCAACTACCCTGGCCAGCAAGATCTCCGGATCTGTCCCCCATTGAGCATGTTTGGGACTGGATGAAGCGTCGTCTCACGCGGTCTGCACGTCCAGCACGAACGCTGGTCCAACTGAGGCGCCAGGTGGAAATGGCATGGCAAGCCGTTCCACAGGACTACATCCAGCATCTCTACGATCGTCTCCATGGGAGAATAGCAGCCTGCATTGCTGCGAAAGGTGGATATACACTGTACTAGTGCCGACATTGTGCATGCTCTGTTGCCTGTGTCTATGTGCCTGTGGTTCTGTCTGTGTGATCATGTGATGTGTCTGACCCCAGGAATGTGTCAATAAAGTTTCCCCTTCCTGGGACAATGAATTCACGGTGTTCTTATTTCAATTTCCAGGAGTGTATTACATACAAAAAAGATGTTTTGGTTTTACAATTGCGTTTTTCCCCTTTTGATCGCGTTGGCGAGTCCTCAGATTCGTCCTGTCGGGATTGGATACCCATTGTTTCCCTTATGTTTGGCGGTCGGCAGGCTTTTGTTCCGTGGGACTATTGTTTGGCTCGTGCGTCTAAGGCACGCATTGTCTTATCCCACACTGTCGTTCCTGTCCTCGCGCATAGCCGAGTTGTTCCTTCACATGGAGGCTGCGAAAGTGCGGGATTCCTGGTGGTAAATGCTACTAGAAGACGCGTTGGTTGCGCCAGTACCCAAAGTACCCGCTATGACGCCCCTTGTTGTGCTCCAGGGTCGAAGCGCGAACTTCCAGCGCACAGTATCACCTCACAAGTACGTAACACAAGCACTAACACTCACACGCCTTTTTCTTCACTTTCCTCCCTTGGGAGGTATGATTTTTCACAATCACTTAAAGACTTTTTCCTTTCACACACGTTTTTTCCATTACTCTTGTCAGAAGGCTCACTTTGACTTCTTCCATGCCAACATTTTTTTATGACATACATCGTCATGAAAATATGCAAAACAAGAGGACAAATAATCATACTTCTGAAATTCCAGTTCATATATACTTTTGTTTTACATGAAAAATCCTTCATTCTTTTCTCATTATTCTTTTGTGGCATCAGTTATCCTTAATACTAAATACATACATGTTACGTAGCTTTGTTTACACATACATTTTTAAACATGAAATTTAAATATCTTATCCTAAAGAGCTGAACTTTCTCAACCTTTGATTTTTCTTTCTTATTTTCTCTCTTTTAGGATGAACTCCTGTTGTACATAAGTTCCATTCTCAAGGTTCAAATGCTACTTCGCTATTCACAAGGGTCTTCACCACTTCTTACTGCAAGTCGTGTTATTTTTACACTACAAGTAGAAGGTGAAGAAATATGCTAAAAACTACCAATTTACAATACCTACAAAGAAGAACTTTTAACCATAAATATTTACATTCACTCCACATTTACTCTTTGTTTCCCATTTGTACACCTGTGATTTCTACAAGTTGTGTCAACTTAGTGCAAAATTCGTCTCTCAGCATATCTGCGGTCTGCGTTTTACGTTAAGCATCGTTTGTGTATCAGCGTTTTTCGTGTTACAAGCTTGAAACTTACCTTAATCTTACTCTCCATGCTTCTTCTATTAATGTATTATGTACACTCTTAACAAACAATATTTAAGTTGATATATTTTCAGGGCTTCATGCTGTGTATGGCTATCCATTATATGTTTCAAAAATCATGTCATATTCTCTGCTATGGCTATCTACAAGTCCTGCATGTGTGCTTTACATTATAATGTGTGTGTGTACATGTGTATAGTTTTGGGTGTAAAAGGATGTGTAGCTTAATATTGCTTTTGCATATTCTTCCTGTTAAATGCAGATATGTCATACATTCTCTTAGCATTCCTGAGGTATTTTTTGCTTATTAACTTCATAGGTTAGTTACTAGTTTACACTAAGAGCAATAATCTTATTCAGATATTAGTGGTTCTTTAGGTTTCATGTAGCTTATCTTATGATGGTAGCTAAGCTACAGAATGTTAATTTGTTGTTTTCTCAACTACTAATAACTGTGTGTATACACTTGAGAAATGTCGCAAAAATACATATTGCTCCTTGTAATATTTTGTGCCTTGAGGTGGTCCCTACTGAGTTGGCTTCAAATTTGAGCTATTCTCAACATAAGTGTGGTTATTTGTGGTGTATTCTGTGCTTTTCTAATGGAAAATTCTTTACACGTGCCATTGCTTATTATCATAACATACATGGTTTCTAGATCATGTCAGAGGTTCACTGTGGCTTCATACTCTCACACATATTCTATTCTCATTACACACTCATTCACCTTAAATCTACAACATTTGTGTGGCCCTCTCATTAGGTACCAACACCTCCATTTCCTCAATACTACCATCATTAAAGTGGGCTGGGCTTTATCCTCTGGTCCCACTGTAAATTCCTCCTTCCTCTAATACTTAAAACTAAGTTAAGGCTCCCTGTAGCATTACCTCAGTGTTCACTTACATACCAAATTCTCACAAAAATCCAAGTTATATCTCTCCCTGACAATTACCATGTGTATGACATAAGCGTTGTCTGTAATAGTTTAACAGCTTGCCCTTTCCTTATAACAAAATATTCCTCCTTGTTATTCAGCTTTCAGAATGCTATCTTTTGCTCACACTTGAACTTATGTTACCTTTTGTGCTTTTCATTTGCATTTATCGTGTCTTTATATTGTTCCTTACTTGCTTGACAATTCCATCTGAAAGAAAAGTGGTGTATACTATATAGTTTCTGCTTTTTCCTCTCATTTACTGTAATCTGTGCTTAATATTGCTTCAGTTCACCTAGGCTTTACCTTGCAAGTGTTTGTGTATAATGTTAGCTTGACATGACATTTGTTTTCAGTGTTAAGTGTTTTCCCTTCTCTTACTGCCTGCCTTTTACACAGAATTAAGGTGGGTTTTGTAAATATTGTACATCATGTTCATAGCTATAGCTTTAGTGTTATGGTGGTGGGTTTTCCTTTCTCTTGTAATTTGTCATCCATCTTTCGTATGTAGCTTTCCTTATTCCTATTTTTGGCTGTACATAGTGTGAACTTACTGTCTAACCTTGACTTGTTATGTACATGAAGTGTTTATTGTGTGTCTCTAGCACTCCACTATTCCTCCTGTTCTCTACAATACCTTATTTAGTCTACTTTCTTACTTAAATGTAACTTATTGCCTAAAGTAAAGTTTACTATTTACACATGTGTCTTTTCCCTGATATTGTCATAGCTTATAAATCAGATTATTCTTTCTCTCTCATATTAGGTTCTGTGTGTCTTAAATACTTCCTTAAATCTTTATGTGGATATAATCCCTTTATTTTCCCAGTTTTTGGGTAGCTTAGCAAGTATGCTCCAGGGTGTGGAATTTTACTAATTTTAAATGGACCAGCATAAAGCATCTGCCATTTTTTGTTAAGTTTCTTAATCTTGGTAGACTTAGGGTGTGTCCTAAGTAGTACCTCCTCTCCTACCTTGTATTATGTTCTGTTTCTATGTCTTTTGTCAAATGCTCTCTTTCTATTTTGACCCTGTTCTTTTAAGTGTACCAGTGCTTCTCTGATCTTTTCTTCCAAAGTAACTTCATGATTGGATAACTTAGGTAAAGGGTTGATCCATTCATTTCTTTCCTGTTGAGAAAACATTAGTTCAGCTGGTGTATAGTTTGATGAGAAAAAAATTATTTATTATGTAAAAATGAATGTATGAAAATGGGGAAGAAATGTCTTTAAATATTTTTGTTATTTACTCTTTCAGTACGAACTTTGTTGTAGAACCCCTTTTTATATGTGTAGTAATAAAAATTCATTTAGACAGAATTAAGCGCATTTAAAATTACGTGAACTTTAGCAACCCTCTCACACTGATAAATTCAGACTAACTGATTAATAACATTTATGATTTTGAAAATTATTTAAATTAAATTTTTTATGTATTGCGGCCTTGGCACACATTTTCTAAATGCAGTGGGTTTTTAAATATTTACTGAATTCTTTCCCGGCATTAGCTATGGAACACAAGACTGTCTCTGTTAGCATAAAATGGTTAAATATTGCCAAGCCGACCTGAACGTTTAGTTATCATTGACAAAACTCACTTCACTATACGTTTAAGTTATTTGCTTTAGAAATTGAAAGAACCAACAGATTAACAACTTCAACGTTAATTATCCGCCTATGAATGCACAAATGTAAAACCAGTAATAAATTCAGTCAGCCTCAGGATCGCTGTAAAGAAAAATATTTCGTAATTCACTGCTAATTTTACCTGCTCCCGATTCACGGGTTTGGTTAATTTTATAGCGGAACAATTTTTTAAATGCGCCGCCGCTGCAAATCGTTTGGTCGCGGCACAGCCCAGCAACACCAACGATAATCGCTAAAAGTGCTGAAAATTCTTTAAAGAAATATTATAGATGACATGGGCAAGCTAATTTACATTAGTAATACACAATTTTCATAAATTATAATGTATTTAGACCATAACAATAATTAAAATTACACACCTTTATAATTTCTCCTCTAATGGCGGCTAAAGATAGGTACAGACAAAAGAAGTGTATTCATTCATATAATGCTACGTCACAGGTTCCTCTCTCTCTCAGCTCTCGAGGAAGACGACAAAGAATGCACATTATGTATTGCTATTTATATTATTGCTGATTGTGAATGTCTCTTTGTAATCTTACAACATTATTTTCCTCTGTGACTATATTTTACATTTTTTCATCGCAGATATGAACATATTTCGTAATTACATTATGAGTATAGAAATATTACAATCGTAAATACATCGAGAATATTATTACAGAAAATATTACAATAATAACCAACGTCCTTTACACAAAAATAAATAATATTTTTTGTTACACAATTACAGTACATACGAATTGCTTTTTTGTTGGTATGAACTGTACGTAGTGTTCTCATTACCATACACGTTCCTAACACGCGTGCCACAGTTGTTGTTAAGCATTTGCAAATGTGCACACTCGAGTTCAGCAATTCTGTGTGTCATTTCATTTTATTAATAGTGTGTGTGCTGCCAGGGAACGTAACAATAGCCTGTAGATGTGTGTGGTAGATTGTTAAAAATTTCTTCAAATGGTGTAAGGTATTCTAACCATTTAGTCTGTTTATGTGGGATGTATGTTCTGATGAACCTGTTCCATTCTTTGAATACCCGTTCCACCGGATTTGCTTCTGGGTGAAATCGTGAAATGAGTAGTGTCTTATGTCTTGTTCTGTCATAAAACTCTTCCATCTGTGGCTCATGAAAGTTGTTGCGTTATCAGTAAGAATTGCCTGTGGTTTTCCCACTCGTGTAATGTAATCTTCTTTGATTCTCTTAATGATGGGTTGTGAGGTAACAGTTTTTGTGGCAAACAATTTCAAATATTTTGTGTATACATCATATAATGCAATCACGTATTTAGTTCCTCCTTTTGATGTGGGTAAGGGTCCTGCAGCATCTAAAGCTACTATTGATAAAGGCCTCTCTGGTATTATAGGACGTAACTCTGTTCTTGTGTCCTTGTTGTCGTGTTTTACCTTTTGACAAATGGTGCAATATCTAAGTACTTGTTGAATGCGCCTATGCATGTTTGGAAAGTAGCAATAAGTGGATATCTTACTCATGCATTTGGAAACACCATAGTGCCCCCAAACCCGAAGAGTGTATTGTATAAAGTTCTCCACAGAGTCTTCAGGTATGCATACACACCAATGCCTTGAAGTGGGTGTACGCCTATAAAACAAAACTCCTTCAGATAAACAGCAGTGTGTAGAGATCTTGTTGTTCTCTCCCTTAATTAGTTGTTCTTTTACTGACTTCCATCGTGGGTCTTTCTCTTGCAGGAATTTCATATTTTTGCAAAGTTTTAGATAATATGGTCTGTAAGTACCATCATACATTAATAGGATTCTAAAGTCTGTTGTCTGTTCTGTAAGTTCTGTAAATTCTGTTAAATTTTGAGGTAACCTCAACAAAGTATCAGCTATAACGTTTTGCTTTCCATCCATATGGACTATTTAGAATTGAAATTCTTGCAGGTAAAGACACCAACGAGCTAACCTGGCATGTAATAGTCTGCATGTCAATAGAAATGATAAAGCTTGGTGGTCACAAAAGACTTTAGTGCGATTACCCCACAGATAGTATCTAAATTTCCTGAATGCCCATACAACAGCTAGTGCTTCTAATTCAGTGACTGAGTATGACCTTTCACATTCAGTTAATGTCCTGCTAGCAAAGCTTATAATACATGCAGTTGGTGTGTTGTCCATTAAACGTATCTGAAACAAGGTAGCACCAAGGCCTTGAAAACTTGCATCAGTGGATAAACAGAAATCCTGTGTCATATCTGGGTGATGTAATAAGTCTGCATTTACTAAAGCTTGTTTGATAGCATCAAAATCTTTCTGACATTCCTGTGTCCAAATCCATGTGTTGTTTTTTCTCAATAGGTTTTTAACAGAGCTTCACTATTTAAAATTTGGTGTGGCATAAACTTCCTAAAGAATGATGCTAATCCTAGAAACGCCTTAAGCTGTTTCTTTGATGAAGAGTAGGACAATTCCTGATTGCATCTATTTTACTTGTTTCTGGTCTTATTCCTTCCTCAGAAATGATGTGGCCCAAAAATTCCACTTCCTGCCTGTCAAAGTTCGACTTTTTAAGATTTACAGTAACTCCATTCTCTGAAAATTTTGTTAACACTTTGTTTAGTAAATTTAAATGTTCTCTTCAAGTGGCTGTAGCAATGAGTAAATCATCTACATATACTGTTATACGACTACGTAATTCAGGCCCAAGTACTTGATCCAAGGCTGCTATAAATACTCCTGCGCTGACACTCAGGCCAAAAGGTACCACACAAAATTGATAGCTTCTCCCATCACATACAAATGCTGTGTATTTACGGCTATCTACATGCATTACTATTTGCCAGTACGATGCTTTCAGATCGATAGTTGATAGAAATTTTACACCATAAAGCATTAGTAGTTGCTCGTCCAACTTACCTGGTTTTGTTCTTACTGGGATAATAATTTTATTGATGGCTCTAGCATCCAAAACAAGTCTTACTGTACCGTCAGATTTGGTAACTGGCAAGAGGGGACTCCAGTAAGGTGACTGAGATGGCTCTATAATTTTCCATTTCAGCATTCGTTCTATCTCTTTGTTTACTGCCTCCCTCTTGGCCAATGGTATAGCGTAAGAAGAATGGCAAAAGGTTTCATGTGGTTTAACGTTCATTCTGTACACGTAATCCTTCACTACTCCTGGTCTTTTACTAAATATTTGTTTATGTGTACACAGTACATCACAAAGTTCACGTTGTTGCTCAGGTGTTAAGCTGTTGCACTCATGTACCTTCTCTATAATTTCTTGTGTGCTCACATGTTCTGTGTCACCTCCAGGATAGTGTTGCTGTTGATTTGTAAGTAGAATTTTGGGTAGTGTTAGCTCGAGAGTAACCAAATGACAATATCTACTATGCATTGCAGGTGTTCTTATCATGTCCACAGAAAATACCTTCCCCTCAAACTGAAATGTGCAGTTACCTATCGCTATGTTCAGTGTAACTTGATGTTGTCTGAAAAATTCCATTCCTAGGATACAGTTTACTATGAGCTTTTCAACTACTAAAAATGAGCGTTTTATTTCTATGTTCGCCAGTGTAACAGGTGCTAGTGTTTGTATTTTAACTCCCTTTGACTTATTCCCCGTAGCACTTAATATTTTGCAATTCTGCATTGGAAAGGTAGGCAATACTGTTGTCTTGTTAATCTGTTCGAACAAGCTGGTTGGCATTACATTCACGGATGCGCCTGTGTGAATAACAATTTTCACAGGTACGCCTTCTAGTGTCCTTTCAACCAACGCTTGTACCTCATATTCTTGTCGGTGTATACAAATTGTTCCATCAAAACACAAATCTTCCTCCATCTCCGTGTCTATGTCATATCTGATAAGGTTTATTGTTTTCGTGTTATTGCCCCCTACTCCGCTGTCGACTACTGCTGCAGGGGTGAGCAGTGTCGCGTGCTGTTTTCCTCGGTGTTGGCAACGCTGCCGTTAGCTAGTACGGGTGTACTGGCTGTGTTGTTGTCATTCAATTCAATAATATTTACACTTGGCGTTTGCGCTTGCCACGCATTGCCAGTTGCTGGCTATGTGGCTCGCCTGTTTCTTCCGAAAGTGTTGTTGTTTCTGTTATTGTTCTGTGTGTTATTATTTTTCCATTGTGGATTTGGCTGAAATCTGCCCCCGTTCCTATTTCTGCCGTTTTGATACCCGGGATTGTATCTGTTTTCCCTGCGGTTCCACGGTTTCTTTCCATATGTTTGACCATTTGCCCCCGCGGGTAGTTAAGTTGTTGTATTTGCCCGCCGGGTGTATTATTATTATTGTGATTGTAATTACCGTTACGGTTATTTCCGTTGCGGTTACTGTTATTGCTGTTCTGCCTTTGACCGTCCTCGTGAATCAGGTCAAAGGTGTCCAGTACTGATAGAAAAAAGTCAACATTATCTGCCGGTACTGTGGCGAGTCTTTCTCTGATCGGGATTGGTAACATCTCTTTAAGAATTTCCAAAACATCAACATAAGATATGGCTTCATCCCAATATCGAGTTTTATTTAGATATTTTTCGAAATATTTACGTAATCCTCGGCTTTTTGGATTGAATGGTTCAGGGTGGAATACCTCTTTCCGCAATAGTTCCTGAATTCCCTGGGACCAAAATTTGCCTAGGAATGCATTTTCGAAATCTGAATAGGTGTGGCAGTATTCTGCAATTTCATTCGCCCATAGGGCAGCTTCTCCTTGTATGCACCCAATGACATACTGTATTTTCTGCTCCTCACTCCAATACTGTGGCAAAATGTTTTTGAATGATTTGAGGAAGAAAACAGGGTGAACTTTTTTATTTTCCGCAGAAAATACCTGGAACTGCCTGTACTTCAGTAAGCTTTTGTCTATGAAAATTGCATGTGGTGTTGATGAATGACTACACGAGCAATGCGGTGTATAATTGCTACTGGACGGCATGTTGTGTAAACAGCTAACAGCTGGTGAAGTTCTATCTTTCGCTTGTGGTGTGTACCGTTGCTGTACCTGATCTTGTACTCGTACAATACTCTTTTCATTAGCAAATTCAATGCTTGGTGGTTTGCTTATAGCAGTGTCAGTAGTGACGGTCCTAGGTGTTTCTGTTTGTGTGTTTGTCTCTACAGATGTTTGTTTGGTTTGCTCTAGGGCAGTCTTAACCTGTTTCGTTACTCTGTCAACCATTTCTGTCTCCTTTTCAGCTAGATGTCTTTCGAAACCTGTAAGGCATGTGCCGTATTCATGCACCACCTTTTGTGCCATTGTAGTGCCTTCTAGACTGTCCTTTTCTAAGCTTAGATCTTCCTTGATCTGTTTTTGCTCTAATTCTAGTGATCCTATTCGATCATACAGTTCTGTAACCTCTGTTGGAATGTTTCCGTAGTTCTCCTGTATACTGTTTACTTCGGTTTTCATGTTTCCTACGTCAGTAATCAGTTTGTTCTGTGATGACTGTAATTGTTCTTGTTGTTGATGTAGTGTACCTAATTGGTTCTTAAATTCATTATGCTCCACAGTGAGGTGTTTTAACTGCACTGTGAGGATCTGTACTTCGTCTTCCCTCTTTGATTCTTCTACCTTCTGATTTAACCGTGTTAAGTTCCTATTCGTTTCATCCATTTTCTGTGTTAAGTCATACCTAGTTTTCTCGCTCGATTCGTCTATCTTTTGTGTGATCTGTGCGAGTCTGTCTCCTAGGAAAGTGAGCAAGGCCGCAAACGCTCCATTTCCTGCTACATCGCCGAATTGCTGTGCAGAATGTGTTGTGTCGGGTTGTGAAGTTACAGGTTGTGTGTTCTGCAATTCACATGTACTCGAAATTTGTGTTTGTGTTTGATCTCTGTTCGGTACGTAAATTATTTTCCTTATTGTGTTGGAACTACCGTAAGTTTCTGGGCCAAGCCCGTTACGGCTACTACCAGAACTTAACGTGTCCGAAGCTGTGTTAATCGGTTGCGTATCTTTGTCAACACTACACACTTCCATACTTTGTATGTCAAAATCAGTAATATTGACTGTCGCGTCTGTCATGTTGTTTACATGTAGGTCAGCTGTGTCCATAGCAACACGTTCGTTGACGTGGCTTGTGACGTCACCTCTAGTGCGCAACATGGCTTCCGAATCGTTACTCGACAATTGCGACATTATTGATGTTAAGATTTTTTGCGAATACACAAATTTTGCACTACAAAAGGTGTTTTTCACTTTCAAATTTGTCAAAAATGTGAATGTAGGTGTTACAAAACTTCACTGCACTCGCGTATTCATCCAAGCGTGCTCTAACACTGGGTACGTAAAGACAATGCTCTTTGACAATTCGGCTTACGTCACACGCATTCTCCAACCACACAATAGCAGCGTAAGCGATAGATATAGGTGGCAAAGTATGAACTACAAGATGTTACGACTTGCGTAAAGAAGCAGTATGAATTTGCATTTTATCACTCACCATTGGTGTCTTCTGATTGTTTGCTGATAAGAATGCACTTATGTACTGCTTTCACCGTTTTTTCCGTCTCCTTTTTTAATATATTGCCAATTTTCCTTTTATATTATGTGCATCGCTCATCCATAAATGTTGCACTCCATTTTGAAGTTGTTACATGTAACAGAAATTGACGTTATGTTAACAATGACAAAGACAGAATCAATAAATACTTTCTTTAAGTATACAATTTTTATAAAATTTTACACATTCTCATATTCGTGTCCTGTCAATTCTGTAGTAAATTTGGTTTTTTGGTAGGTAGTTTATTTTTTAAAGTTTAGGGGGATAGGAACTCGTGAATGAGACTACGCCTGATTTTCGATCCGAAGTAAAATTGCCAAAAGAAAATTTATTTCTATGTGAACAAATTTCTATTAAAGTTTTCTAAGTCGCCAAAAGAAAGTGTTTTTAATGAAGTATTGAGAGTGTAACTTTTCACTACCGTATCAGACAATATGGGTCAATTTACTACAGAAATAACAACCTTGGGTAGTTTTTGAGATTTAACAGAGTGAATTTGCTTTTAGAATCCCTTTTTACCTAATTTTACAGTAGGCTGTGTAGATCTTCGTTTTCTCTTGATAGCTGCTGGTCAGGCTATTGTCTCCGTTGATTTTCTCCCTCCGATTCTTGAAGTAGGTAGGTATGGAAATGATTTTTTCTAACTCTTGATCTTGCTGTTTTTCATATTCATTTATTGCTTGTACTTATTTACGACCATACGAAATTGAGTTGCAATGAAATCTGACATTATTGAATCTTCAAACTGGTCAATATCATTTACAAGAATACATCAGTCACTTGCACTGTTCCTATGAACTGCTCTACGTGTTATCACAGGAAGAGATCCTAATTGCAACTGCTGCCGCTCTCGACTGGCGGACGTCCATCAACGCTACCGCACCTCTTTGGTCAGAGATAGCAATGCCTTGTCTTCGCTGCTTCCGACCAAAGAGCGCGTTTACAAGAAAATTTATTTACTTATTTTAATATTAATTTACAAAAATGATAATTTAAATAATTAATTGCGTAATTTGATTTGAATAAAAAAAAATTTCCTTTTTCGTCATTTGCGTCAGTGGGGAGGAGTCTGTTCCACTACACACCCTACAGCCCTAACCTAGCCCCTCAAACTTCCACTTGTTTGGGCCATTAAAGGATGCCATTCGTGGAAGATATTTTGAGGACGACGGGGAAGTGATTTACACAGTGAAGCACTGGCTGCGCCACCAGGACAAGGACTGATACTTGCAGGGCACACACGCCGCTGTTTCGGCCTGGAGGAAGGCTGTAGAACGGGATGGAGATTACGCGGAAAAATATGGTGTGTAGATAAAACACCATTCTTTCGTGTGTGTAATTCACATTATATTCAATAAAGAATTGTCGAAAGAAAAAAAAATGCGGTGCATTACTTTCAGGACAACCCTGGTACATCACGTTATAAAGGGATTGATGATGTTTTCTGCAGTCTGACACTTGTTTGATGCATTCTCCACGCTAGTCTATCCTGTGCGAACGCTATCATCTCCATGTAGCTGCCGCAACCTACATCCACTAGCGAAGGGCCATCCACGGCGTTCCGGACATCACGCGTGCAGCGTGTGTGGGAGGCGGGCGGGCGAACGCACGGCCTGTCACTCGGCTTTGTTCGGTCCTCCTCGGAAGTAGCCGGAGCTCTGAAACATTTTGTTAGTATTGTGGTGCGGCATTTTGTCGTCAGCACAACTCTCTGAGTTCTGCAGAAACCCGGTGTCAGCGCTATTGAACCTTCGCTATCTGTTCGTGGCGTGAAAGGCATTCACAAGTCCGGCAGCTGTTTGCAGAAAAGGAGGCAGCCTAGCGATCTATGACCACAATCCTTTAAAATGAATGGGAATGACAGAAGAGGGGGATGAGAATTCTCAATTCGCATTAGTGACAGGTACTGCTTATTTGCTACGAAACGAAGTATAGTACCATACAGTAAGAATTTAAACTTTTAGATGACAATGAAAGAGGAAAAATTACAACGATCGACGGATGGGATCCATTGTTCTCTACATCAAGAGGCACTTTGTGCTAAATTTGCGGGCATAGAGCACTGGAAGGAATTGGTGATACGAACATTAGAATTCCTGAAGTCTACCCTATTATTTCATTTCCACTTGAAACAGTTTTGAGTGGAAATGAAAGAAGAGTATGGAGACTTGAAATATTACTGCAAAAATGCGTTTTTTAAAGTTAAGAAGCATACCTGTAACGATATTTCGATTTAAATCGCACAGTTGTTGAACTTTTGAGGGAAAAAGAAGTGCAAGAACGAAAATTAGAATATCCAAAATGGATTGCAGTTTTCGCATTTTAAGTGCACTTGGATGACATTGGAAGGTATCTCCTCTCTGATTTGATGGGATTGCAGTTAAAAAGAAAATCGCGTTGTAGAAGGCTCACATTCTCACAAAGACAATCTAGTTCCCTAAACTCGCTGCCGTTAAACAAAGAGCGAGGTTTGAAGAATTCATTGTCCCCTTGCAAGAATTCCGATAGTTTTATGAAGGTTTTGAGGACACCGTCAGTCTTACACATGTTTTCGAGCTGTTTTGAAGAATATTTACCGTTTCAGTTGAAAGCGGCCCTATGCATGTGCAGATGTAGGCCTAACTGACTGGCCTGCAAGGTAATCCAGTTTTATGCACAAATATTTTTCCGTTAAAACTATCCAGAACATGTAAATTGATTTTCTCAGGTAGATTTTCCTAGTCTCCATAATGAGGATGCAAAAGTGCTACAATATTTCGATCGATATATCTACGTGGAAGACCTGTTTTTGCTTGTGAAACTAAATAAGTCACGATTACATGGCAGCTTGAGTACGACACTCTGTGAAATTGTCTGCGTGTGTCCGTATGCCCGCAGTTTGTATCAGATAAGGAATATATTACGCCTCCAGCACTCCAATCTATGTTCCTGAGAAATGTGATATACTAAATCCATGGGCAGTACGACAATACTGCCATTTAAATGTGACGCGTTCGCTATTTTCCCCTCTTCCCCATCTTCGCGCTCAGGCATTCTGGTGTGGCGGTGGCAGAAATGTGAGCGAGGCTGAGCCCTCAGGCGCTCTGGTCTAGGCATGGCCCGCGAGCCGAAATCTCGGCCACATCTGCACGAGAGCCTACATACTATATTCAAACTCGGCTCTTCCTCTAGAATTCTTTTGGGAAGTTCTGTTACAGTATCCATTTTTCCTCAATTCGATTCAGTATATCCTCACTAGTCATTCGAACTGCCCATTTAATTTTCTACATTCTGCTGTGGCACAATACTTTACCAGGTTCTATTCTCTTCTTCACTGGGCTACTCATCTTCGAAGTTTGGCTTTCGTAAAGCTGCTCTATAGACGAGTACCTTCTGAATAAACATCCTACTCATTAAATTTATGTTAGATGATAAAAAATTCCTCTTTTTCAGGTATTCTTTTTTTGCTATTGCCAATCTATATTTTGTAATCTCTCTACTTCAGCCATAATCATTTATTTTGATGTTAAAAACCAAAACTCATCAACTGCATTGCCGCACAAAAAATCTGAAGCACCCTGAAAAGAGGGTAAAACGTAATTAAACTTCTTCGGGTTGAGAGTCTGTGTGATGTTATATTAGTGATTACAAAATCGAGTTAAATCTAAAAGAACTTGTACCTACAACCCCATTTACCAGTATGAAATTACATCTCCTCTGGCCTGGATGTATGCTTTGACAGTGTGGGAAACGGTGTCTTAAAGCCCTTGAATACTCGCCTGGGGCAAGATGGCCCACAGCTGTTATAATTATCCCTTGAAATCGTAGATACTGACACTTTGACAGAGTTGGCGTCCGGCTGGTTCCATACGTGGTTTTATATCTTTGATCTGTGATCAGTGACCTTAAATCGTAATTTTGTATTGTGACAATCAACCAGCGTCTGTTTTGTATGCACACTGCTATTCTAGATCACCAAAACATCTTAGTTGGGACTGTGCGCCAGCAGCTCTGAAGACGTACCGGACGTTCAAGCGTATCAAAGAAAGCCATTGTTCCGATGTATGCTAAGGGTCCGGAGAAAATGATTACAAAATTCCAAAAGACAGATTCTATTGAAGTGCAGTGTCGCAGAGGAACGATAACAACAGATCGGGCTTGTGTCAAAGATGTGGCCACAGAGCTGCAGGAAGGGTTGAGCGGTGGTGTACAAGCATCTAGTGAACGGCGAACTGCCCCAGCGATGGACATCCTTGCGAGCAGGGTGTATAAAATTCTACAAAGCATCTGCATTACTGTCCATAGAAAATCACCCATGTTCGGGAACTCCTTCCTGCTCATCTGCCAACAAAACAAGCGTCCGCTCTGGAACTGCTTGTTTGCATGGAAGTGGACAATGAATAGCAGTGGAACATAAAATCCGAAAGTCCATCAACTGGCAGCATTTCATACTGCAAAGGCGACTATGTGGTGCGGATCGACGGCATCGTTTATCGTTGGCCCATATTTTTTCCAGGAGATGAGTCCTGCGGGTCCTGTTACCTATACCGTCACCGGCAAAAGCTATGAGAGTCTTTTGCGCAGCAACATCATTCCAACGCTTCAGCGGTGCGGTGTTGGTAGGATCATTTTTATGCAACATGGCGCTCCTCCGCATATTGCACAGCCAGGGAAGCGGCTGCAGCAGGGGCATTTCAGAAATCGTGATGTCATTGTCAGACGCCATTTTCGTACAGTGCAGCCGTCCATATCATCTGATTCTAATGTGTGTGACTTATGGCTGTGAAGTTATGTGAAAGACGTCGTGTTCGGAGCTCCAATAAGGAACGTTGCTGGATTGATTGCACGCTTTGCGCAACACATTCTGAACGTGACCCCCGCGACACTCCTATCTATTGTGCAACATGCTGTTTCTCTATTTCAACTTGTGGCAGAAAACGGTAGAACGCATACTGAACATGTCTTGCGCCAGTCTCACGACAGTTAGAAACCGATGTCATTTTGCTTTTTATGCGGTTTTTGGTCCCAGGACAATTAAAAACATATTTTTCCATCCAATGTGGTGGATAATCTTAACTATCAGCGCCACAGCTCTTGACCGCCAGACTTATGCAGTCATTCACAATCAACGGTACAGACGGTGTAATGTGCAACTCAAACCATAGCTGTCGTATGACAATTCAACTGTCATTTGTAACCGACCGCATTTACGTCAATTGATTAAAATTTCGTTAAATTTTTTTGTTTCATGACGATTCCCCATGCGTCAACAATATCCTGTTCCAATTTCACCATATTCTAAGCAGTAGTTCTCTTTCTTCAGGGTTTTTGAAACTGGAATGTGAATTATGGACACCGTGTGTTTATTAAAGTATCAGCCTTGATGTTTTTTTAATGTGAGATGTCACTCCCAAGCCAACATTATGTCTGATCCAGATAACTGTCTACATCACGATTACAAGTTAATATAAGTTGCTAGAAAAGTAAATGGAGGAAGACATGCTCAAGGATAAACTCGGAGATGGTTCACCCAAACCTTTTCCCGTCTCGTCTTCTCTTTCTGCACTTATTAGATTAGTCAGGTGTCTGTTTCAGCTTTTCAGATCGAAGAAACGAAGTAATCAGCACCCCCCTGAAATTCTGAAGTTTGCTTGGCAACGTAGTCACTCCATTGCTATGGGTGCCAACATGCTGTGTGGAGTTTTGGGACCACAGAGCTGTGTTTCGTACTGTGTAGAAGAGATTAAAGCGTATGCTGTAGAATATCTTTTCCACAGTAGTTGCAATAAACGAAGTAAACCATCTCCCACTTTAAAATTTTTTACAGAGCATTGCAAACCTTGCCGCTGATTACTTCTTTTATAGGGGAAATAAAGACTCCATTCTTTTTTAAGAAAGAAGGTGATACAAACTCATTTTTTTTTCAAAAAAATCGAGCATTTACCACTGTGATGTACTCTCCATACAACATGCAGTGACGCAGTTGTGATTTGTAGTGGGTGTAGTATACTATTAGATACCTGCAAGGTTTACTAACCAAGATTTTATTAACAGTAGATTAGCTTCCTACAAATTTTCTGTAGCATGGAGATTTAAGGATCTTGATACGAAGTTGTTTGTTTTCGGTACAAAGCCACTAATTTCGAGCCTTATCCAATGAGAAATATTTTTTAACGGATTCCTGAAACATCTTAATAACTTGCGATATAAAGTTCTGTCCTATACTTTTATAGAATATACAAGAAATTTTTAAAGTATATTTTTAAAGTACAGGGTGATTCAAAAAGAATACCACAACTTTAGGAATTTAAAACTCTGCAACGACAAAAGGCAGAGCTAAGCACTATCTGTCGGCGAATTAAGGGAGCTATAAAGTTTCATTTAGTTGTACATTTGTTCGCTTGAGGCGCTGTTGACTAAGCTGAAACCCAAACTACCCGAGACAGCCCGTGACAGAGCACTTCATCACTGGCCTCCAAGAAGCCCTGATCTTACCCCCTGCGATTTTTTCTTATGGGGGTATGTTAAGGATATGGTGTTTCGGCCACCTCTCCCAGCCACCATTGATGATTTGAAACGAGAAATAACAGCAGCTATCCAAACTGTTACGCCTGATATGCTACTGAGAATGTGGAACGAGTTGGAGTATCGGGTTGATATTGCTCGTGTGTCTGGAGGGGGCCATATTGAACATCTCTGAACTTGTTTTTGAGTGAAAAAAAACCTTTTTAAATACTCTTTGTAATGATGTATAACAGAAAGTTATATTATGTTTCTTTCATTAAATACACATTTTTAAAGTTGTGGTATTCTTTTTGAATCACCCTGTATATTTATTAATAAGAAAATGTGCATCTAGCATTGGGTACATTGTAAAAAAAGTATTTATTAGTACAAAAAATATCTAGCACCACCATGGAGCTATCAAGAGCAGCTTAATACCCTGCCCTTGAGTGAGGAAGACACACATCAAGGCATTTTGTAAGATGATTACCAACTCGTAAATGTATGTGTTACTTCATTATATTGAAACATTTGCTGTGCTACAATCGCTGCGTATAGTGGGACAGGTAGGTGAGTGGCTTTTTATTCTAATATTGGGAGTTGTTTTATCTATCTGAATGTTTGATTTGATTCACGTAAGGTCTGCAGACCACTAAGACGTCCACAGTAGCTTAAGCAATTACCTCACCATATGTGAGCATATATATGTACACAGGTATTTTGCTATCTTCACCAAAGTATTTGCAACCATGTATCTCTAATGCAATGAAAGCTATGCAGAATATCCAAAACATCTATTTATGTTCCATGTCTCCCATATCCAAAGTACAATGTACACTACTGCGTATAGCTATATGTCACAGCTGCGCTACTTGCATATGCTTCAATAGTGAGCACTTCAAGTCTGTTCGACACATTGATTCTTTTTCTTCAGATCTGCTTAATTATATTCTTTGTTGAAACCATTCCTTATTGGGTAATACCTATGTTTGACGGTATTGTGGAGAACATTATTCTGGACTAAAAAAAATTTCTCTCTCCGGCTTTACCATAACACTTCTGAAAAATACTTGATACGAGGCCTGTTCAGAAAGTAAGCTCCGATTGATTGCCAAATTGAAACCACAGTGAACATCAGAAATGTTTTACTTGTAACAATTAGCAACACCTTTCAGCTACTTCTCTACGTAGTCGCCGTTCTGACTTAGACTTTTGTCATAGCGTTGTACCAACTTTTCAATAGCCTCATCATAGAAGGCAGCCGCCAGTGCTTTCCGCAAATTCTCCACGCTGGCCTACACCTCGTTGTCTGTGTCAAAATGTTGTCTTCAAAGACAGCGGTTCATGTGACCAGAGATGAAACTCAGGGGGAGACAATTGCGGACTGTATTGTGGGTAATCTAACATTTCCATTTGAAAACGATGCAGGAGCATCTTCATTGCCCCTGCAGAATGCGGCTGAGAATTGTCGTGAAGACGAAACAGCACTACAGTTATGTAATGTTAGCTGCATAGCTTCAGGCGAAATTTCTCACCAGGCCCTCGTACTTGGCGGCAGACACTATTTTCTAGACATCTTTACGCACTCACTGCGAGCTCAGAAATGAGAAGAGCGACGTGATGCTAACTGGGGTTATACTAGAGACACTACCCAACACATCTGTGCAAAGCTTTATTGGATTTTCATAGTCGTTTCCATTTCGCGACCGATCGGAGCTTACTTTCTGAACGCCCCTCGTATATTGCCTTTGCTGGAGTCTTTATTAACAATCTCCAACAATAAAAGAGAACATTGTCTGTTGTAGGCTGTATTAGGCTTTATTAAAATCCTGCAATTAGCTAATTTCGACCATGAGCCATTATCAAGCACATTTTCTATGTCATGTATTACAGATGGTGCTCATCGCATTCTTTTATGTCACTTACATAAAACCAGAAGTCTTACTCCATCGTAACATACGTAAAGTGCGTTACGAGGGAGTAAAATTTCTCTAATTACGTTACGATAGAGTACGACTTCTGGTTTTTGGTTTTGTTGTTGTTGTGGTCTTCAGTCTAAAGACTGGTGTGATGCAGCTTTCAAATGTTACTCTATCCCGTGCGAGCCTCTTCATCTGCGAGTAACTACTGTGACCTACATCCTTCTGAATCTGCTTTATGTATTCATCTCTTGGTCTTCCTCTACGGTTTTTACCCCACATGCTTCCCTCCCGTACTAAACTGGTGATCCCCTGATGCCTCAGAATGTGTCCTACCAACCGATCCATTTTTCTAGGCAAATTGTGCCACAAATTCCTCTTCTCTCCAATTCTGTTCAGTACCTCCACATTAGTTACGTGATCTACCCATCCATTCCTCAGCATTCTTCTGTAGCACCACTTTTCAAAAGCTTCTATTCTCTTCTTGTCTAAACTATTTATCGTCCATGTTTCACTTCCATACATGGCTACACTCCATACAAATACTTTCAGAAGGGACTTTCTGACCCTTAAATATATACTCGACGTTATCAAATTTCTCTTCTTCAGAAACGCTTTCCTTGCCATTGCCAGTCTGAGTTTGATATCCTCCCTACCACGACCATCAGTTATTTTGGTTCCTAAATAGCAAAACTCATTTACTATTTTAAGTGTCTCATTTCCTAATCTAATTCCCTCAACACAACCTGATTTTATTACACTACATTCTGTTATCCTCGTTTTGCTTTTGTTGATGTTCATCTTATGTTTTCCTTTCAAGATTTATGTATGTGACACAAAAGAATGTGATGTATGCAAATGTTATACGTGACGTGGGAAATGTGCTTGATAATCTAATAACAAGATTTTAATGAAGCACATTACAGCGTACAAAGAGGGCAATGTTTTCTTTTATTAAACACTTAGAGGCTGTGGATCCCCATGGAAGCAAAATCTTCACTCTCCATATAGTTTACAGGCACTCAATTAAAACTATGGGCGGACAGAACACAGTTCACAATCTTCTCTTGCTCTCGATTGTCTGCAAGGTTTATTTGAACATCACTCAACTTCCATGTGTTGTTGCCCTAGTAGACCGATTGCAGAAGCCTGTTAGACAGATTCAAAAGTTACTACGAGATGCATATCAAGGAATATAATAAAGCTGATGAATGTTCAATCAAGGGCTTGTGATATGACATTCAAATTTGGTATATATCTTTACAATTGTATCTCGTCCAAGTTAAACACCCTTATCGTTGCTTACAATAACAACACTGATTCCCTGCACACAGAAGTCATTGTCCGATATTAGGGAGTCACACATTTCTATTTTTATAAAAAAATCGTAGCAAAATCTCGCTTTAAAATCCACATTTATAAGCTAATAGACGTCTACGCGAAACTGTTGCGATAGTTTAGACAACTGGTCCATTAGAAGATCCATTTTAGTGTTGGACAATTCCATATTACGCTGACGGAAAAGAAAGAGCAACGCCAAGAAGTTGTGCGACATAAACGAAAGTTCGTTGGCGAGTTTCTACATGTGAAAGATGATATCTATTCAAATTTAACGCCAGTCGCATAAGGGTGGTGTTAGTAGCGCCACTACGTGGATACAAATCAGGTGTGATTTAAATAAACGCTGTAACAGTCGTGAGCTTTAGTTACGTTAGAGATTGGACGTGGTGAGTTGATGTCAGTCAAGAATGCCCTCGATGCAGCAAAGACGCCATTATCAATACCTCACTGAGTTTGAACGAGGTCTTGTAATGGGGCTACGAGAAGCTGGATGTTCCTTCTACGATACTGCAGGAAGACTTGGCAGGAATATAGGCCCTGTACGATTGCTGGCAGCGGTGGTCACCAGAATAAACAGTCGCAAGAAGCGCGGGGTCCAGAGGCCACTTGGCACTACCGAGAGGGAAATCCATCGTGTTCGGATTACGGCTCTGTCGCGTCTTATTGCATTTGTAGCAGCAATCTGAGTATCAGTTAGCACCGCAGTGAGACAACGAACTGTTACAAATCGTTTACTTCAAGGACAGCTCCGAGACAGCTACGCCCTGTAGCGTGCATTCCACTCACCCCAAGCCACCGCCACTTGCGATTTCAATGCTTTCAAGCAAGAACTCATTGGAGAGCAGGGTGAAGATCCGCTGTGTTTTCTGAAGAAGTTGGTTCTGCCTCGGAAGCCAGTGATGGCCGTGTGTTGGTTAGTAGGTGGCCAGTTGTAGGCCTGCAATCAACCTGTTTGCGTGCTAGACACATTGAATCTGGGGATACGGTCTGTGGTGCGATTCAGGAGCACTCCCGTGGTTATCCCACGAAACCTGACTGCAAATTTATTCGTCAATCTGGTGATTCGACCTTTTATGCTGCCATTCATGAATGGGGGTGTTTTCAATGGTATAACATTCGCCCACATACCGCTGTTGTAAATCAGGGTGTTCTAGTGATCGATATGTTTCCTTGATCACTAGATCACTAGATCACTAGATCTGTCTTCAGTCAGGCACATATGGGACATTATCGGACGTCAAATCCATTGTCATCCACATACAGCATTAACCGTCCCTGTACAGGTACAGAAAATCATCCCACAAACTGACATCCAGTACCGCTATAACAGAATACATGAACGTTTACATGCTTGCTTTCGACATTCTGGCGGTTACACCGGTTATCAATGTATCAGTATTTCACATTTGCAGTGGCTTATCTCGCGCTTGCCACTAGCACTCCTGGAAGAAAGGATATTGCGGAGACATAGCTTAGCCACAGCCTGGGGGATGTTTCTAGAATGAAATTTTCACTCTACAGCGGAGTGTGCGCTGATATGAAACTTCCTCGCAGGTTAAAACTGTGTTCCGGACCGAGACTCGAACTCGGGACCTTTGCCTTTCGCGGGCAAGTGCTCTACCACCTGAGCTACCCAAGCACGACTCACGCCCCGTCCTCACACCTCTCTGTTCTGTTCTGTTCTGTTCGGTTCAGCAAGGTTCGCAGGAGAGCTTCTGTGAAGTTTGGAAGGTTGGAGACGAGGTACTGGCGGAATTAAAGCTGTGCGGACGGGCCTGAGTCGTGCTTGGGTAGCTCAGTTGGTAGAGCACTTGCCCGCGTAAGGCAAAGGTCCCGAGTTCGAGTCTCGGTCCGGCACACACTTTTAATCTGCCAGGAAGTTTCAAGATATTTTGCGTTATTCAAGCCCTGTTCAAGTCCATTCTGGCCACAAAGAATCTTTGGTTTCATAATAATATTCTCCATCTTGTTAAATTGGTCTTTTGCATGGTGAATAAAGTTTTAGTAAAAATAAAATCCCAGTCCGAACCCACTCCATTTAAACCCCACACTGCATGCTTAAGGGATGGACACATTTCACACTTCAGGCACCCATTTTTAATAAGCATAAACAGACACTCTTGACCTCTGACAACGCCAATTAAACAACATAGAGTTGCTCCGTGGTTCCATATCCACATAAAAAATGGTGTCCTTTCACTACGACTGGAGGAGAGTCTGTGAAGGTTGGACCAAGACAGAGGCCGGTGTCGCGGCAAGTAGAAACTCTGTCACCAGTAAGCTTTCTTACAACAGAAATTTCATTTTATAAATGAGCCAGTCATTACGTAAGGTCAAAGGGCTATTATTTCTTGTTGCGTTTGAACTTGGAACGTTGAAAATATTGGTACTGGAAAGAGACTCAAACTCAGAACTCCTCTCAGATTGAACTGATCTACTCACCGTCTCATCATCTACTGTTTATCTAAGACTAAAAACTCCCCAAGGACTCCACGAAAGGCGGGTGTCTAGGTTAGGATCCTGCTCTGGCTCGAACATTTTCATGTCGTTTCAGGCTGCATGAGCATACGAAACTACAGACGAAATATAATTATGATTTTCAACGTCTCTCTATGCGCTGTCAACAATAATTTTTGGTGCCAGTTAGATACATACTTTGCATCATATCATTTCAGGTTCAACATGCCACTTCTAGATACTGGTGAAAAAGAATTCGATACTTAACGTCTCCTCGTTTGTAGTCAACGACGATGATACCTACATGTTAGATACTTCCAGTCGGCACAAATCTTTTCGTAACATAATGAGTTCAAGCAAACGCACATCTCGCTACTGATTCAATAAATAGATATTTAATGTCAGTTCATGACCAGGAAACAACGATGATAGGTGCCGGGTTCAAATCCTGGTAAGGCACAACTTTTTTGTCTTGCCTTTTCAGTTTTAGTCATCTAGGAACTCGTGAAAAGTTTCGATGTCTAACATTTTATTCTTCTTAGTTAATGATCTATTAGACGCTGAGTTCGAATCATTGTCTAGCTCAAAAGTTTACAACATATCATTTTAAGTTTAAACATGCGTACACTTCGTTACTTGTGAATGAAACCATATTTAAGGTCTTCAGTGGTTACTTAACAGGGATGATAGTTGCTGGATAGGAATCCCGGACCCAAGTCCTGTACAATATTTTTCGTCGTTTAATGTAAGCTGACATTTGCTTTTTGAAATTTTACAAGCTTCAAGATCTGCGTCATCTCTCATAACTTTTTCCCGATATTTGTATTATCGAACTATTAATTAGCACTGTAACTGATTGCCATGCAGTGGTCTTTTGTAGTAACATTTTTGTATAGTCAAACGACTGTATCGAAAACAGTTTAGAAGCCCTGCAAGAAAGTTACGTTATGCGGTTTGCATAGGAATCAAGCGGACCGCAATTTAGGTCGTTTGGGTACTTTTGAGCGTGACAATACATCCCTATACAAAGTGACCTGTTGTAGTTTTCGAAAAATATGGTTAAGGCTACTTGTCTCGATTTTACCATTGTTGTGCTGCAGTTCTTAAAGAGGCCTCTTAAAGATATCTCTTTCCAAGCCATTTTCTTTTTATGATATAGAATTTCCGAGCTATACACTTGTTACTCAAACCTTAGATTGGTTGGCTCTGAGAAGAACCGTTGTGAAGTAGAGTCGCGTTCATGTTTAAGCCAAGAGATCCGTAGTAGATAAGGACTCTTGTACAAACTCGCCAGTGCTATGCACTGCCAAAGTACAATCAGGCTCATAAACAACATACTATCTGAGAGTAACTACCAAGTAGCCCTTGGCAACCAACTTAGCAGACAGAAGAAACTTGATAATGGTCTTCCTCAAGGCTCAGTTTTGGCATGAATCCTGTTCAACTTCATACGGCTGACCTCCTTGAAACAGAGTCATGGAAGTTCATCTATGCAGAAGATCTGGTCTTGGCCACCAAACAGACAACTCTTGAAGTTGGCGAGGAGCTTCTATCCGTAGATGTAAGCACAACAGATGAATTCTTAAAAAAGCGGAGACTGATAACAAATCCAACGAAGACTGAAGTCAGCTGCTTTCACCTTAACAACAGAATGGCCAATGCGAAATCGAATGTCACCTTTAATGGGCAGGTCCTTCACCACCAAGACTCTCCAAAATATCTAGGAGTGACTCTTGATTGAACACTTTCTTACAGGAAGCACATAGAAAACACCGCAACAAAGCTAAGATCACGCAATAACATCATACCGGGGTGGTACCTCGTGGGGCTCAAGAGCTACGACACTGCGATGCGCTGCCTTAGGGCAGGTCTATTCTGATGCCGAATACAGTGGCGCAGCGTGGTTTAATAGCACACATGTGAGAAAAATTGACGTGGAGCTAAATGCAGCAATGAGGACTACAACAGGCTGCATCAAATCTACTCCTCTACACTGGTTACCACCTACAAGCAAAATTGCGCCACCAGACCCCCGAAGACAGGACGCCCTCCTCAAGGAATACCAAAAATTACTTAAAATCCCCGCGCTTCCAATGCACTGTGACGTTCCTGCACTACGAATGAACCGATTAAAATCCAGGCAGCCATCTGTCCTACTGGCAGAATCGCTACAGGCAGCTACTCTCAGTATCAACAAAAAGTGGACAGAAATGTGGAACACTATTGCCCATGAGGAAAATCAGACCCTCCAAAGACCTGACACAAGACCAGCCGGTATGGAACTAACGTGAGATGCTTGGAAAAAAATTAATCGGATCCGCACAGGCCGCGGTATCTGTGCTGGAAACCTCTACCGATGGGGAAAAGCTTCATCTTCTCAATGTGACAGTGGAAACGAACACCAGACGATCCGTCACATTGTAACAGGCTGTAGCAGAAGAGCCTACCATGGGAACTTGCAAGATTTCTATGCAGCGACAGAGGCAGCCCTGAATGGATAGACAAATTAGATACTAATTAATAGACTAATTAATAGACTTATTAAATTTTGTAAAATTTTGTTAAACTACGTAACCCACAATTGTTAGTCGCTGTTCATATGTAAATACTCAGTCCTTAAGGCATCTGCATGTAATTACTAAGACACGTATCTACTTCTTGTTGAACATTATCTTCATTTCAATAAACTCATAAAGAAAGACGTTTCATTTTTGTTACAGAATAGGGAAGTTTTAAGGAAACGTTTGCATTCAATACTAGCTTGTTCTGTGCTTGAAATGAGAAATTACCATGGTAATGAATTGGGAATCTTTTATTATTAACGTAATGAAGAATTACGATCGTGGTAAATCAGTTACACTGGCTATTATGTATCATCGTTACTATCAAAGCGATGGACACTTTTTGTCTTCCGTCATGGACGACGCTCTCAACAATGCATTGTAGCTGGATACGTCACGAGCAGTTGCCTGACAACATTGCGATTCTTACTCGCGACGATTGATCTCGTTCTGAGTGCTTACTTGTGCTGCATTAAGTTTTGCGTGTTGTTTAACTAACATCTTACAGAGAGACTTGCTTTCGAAGGTTGTCTGAACTTTCTAGAGTTCTGACAAGAAGACAGGAAGCCAGTATCAGACAGGATTCTGTTGAGGAACAGGTAAGTGAGCAGCCACCATCTTTTCTCGACTTCGCATATCCACGCAACGGTTTTTTGATGTGGGCATGCAGTATACTCAACCACTGCCAAACTCTAGGATTTCAGTTGTTCATTCAAAACTATAAATCTATTTTTTTTAGAAGTTCAGTCCTTTCAAGCTCATTTTACCGGTTGAACTGATTCTTTCTCGTGATCCAAGTTCAAGTTACGAGTGTAATTTTACAAGACCGTCCGGTTTCATCCTTCATTAACAGTTAACGTATGTACTGTGTAATCATTCTGGCATTAGCATGACTATGTTTTAAGCATTCTGTACATTCTAATGAACTTTTTTATTGTCAAGTATATTTTTCGGCCGTCGTGCTGTTACAAAACTGTATCGCGTGACGTTCCACATATACCAGTTATCACTTATTTTATAGGATGATAAGTTTTTTTACTTTGTGCTACGTGATTCATCAATTGTAGTGATAGTGCATAATTTGAATAACTGGTAACTGGCTCTGTAAGTGTAATTTAACACATCGTTGTAAACGGTTTGTGATTACAATAACAGAAATTTGAATATCTTATGGAACATATACTCAACAGAGGGTAGTTTTCCGATTCTCTTTCAAGACTGAATCTGTCACTCTGCATCCATATAGACTATCTTAATATATATATAGTTAAGGCTCACCGGCCACTTGACCATCTTCTTCTTCTGTGCGGATGCACAAACAGTACCCGAATTCTTACGGGAATCGGCAACGCGCCGCGAGTAATGAGTATAATGGGTGGGGGGCACTACGAATGTAGTGCGGGACAATACGTTCAGTGTGTGGGTTTCGCAGGAGCCGTGCCAGAGATAAATCCCTGCAGTCGCACTATCCTCTGTGTCCTCGGTGGGTCAGGTGGATAGATCGTCTGCAATGTAAGCAGGAGATCCCGGGTTCGAGTCCCGGTCGGAGCACACAATTTCATCTGTCCCCGTTGACGTATGTCAACGCCTGTAAGCAGCTAAGGGTTTTCATTTCATTGTAATTTCACTCTGCACTCTGCATCCAAGTATCTGCTGCCACAGAAATCGTGAGCAAAGCATTAACTCGAAACCAGAGTTGTGTCTTTCGCTGTCGATGCTGTTACCAGTTGAGCTGTCCGAGTGCGTCCTTTGGACAAACTTAATACTTCAGTTTCTCTCTTCCCTGCTACAACAGTTTCGTCCCAGGAAGAAAATTTTATTTTAGCTTCTATGATTTTTGCCAATGATATCTTTACTATCCGTCGCTGCCAAAAGGCTAGAATCTCTGTTCAAATATGGAATACACAGTTTTAACATGCCTGACAGTAACTGCATTTGTTGCTTGATTTTGTGGACTTACGTGCCGGCCGAAGTGGCCGTGCGGTTAAAGGCGCTGCAGTCTGGAACCGCAAGACCACTACGGTCGCTGGTTCGAATCCTGCCTCGGGCATAGATGTTTGTGATGTCCTTAGGTTAGTTAGGTTTAACTAGTTCTAAGTTCTAGGGGACTAATGACCTCAGCAGTTGAGTCCCATAGTGCTCGGAGCCATTTGTGGACTTACGTTTCTTACTGAACTCATGATGCTTAGTTGCACTGAATTTAGCGCTGTAAAGTAATGTGGGCTACGGGCGTGCTTGGGTAGCTCAGTCTGTGGAGCACTTTCCCGTGAAAGAGGCAAACGTCCCGAGTTCGAGTCTCGGTCCAGCACACAGTTTTAAGTACATTCCCGCACTGCACGTCAGGCGATTAGGTTCTGCGTATTGCCTTCTCTATCGTAGGGCTGCGAGAGCTTCCTTGTTTGTCCTCAATGCCGTGTGACTCGTATTATGCGCCACATCGTTGTTTCTCTCTCAGCGTCTCGTGTTTGTGACTCGACTTAGACGGAGCGTTGTCTTGCGCCATGATAAGGCGTATGACTCCCAGGAACACTTTTAGTTTTGACAAGTCCGTGGCACGTGTGCAGCCAAGTTGGTTAGAAATTCATGACTGGCTTGTAGATACGATCAAGGTACCTCCAGAACAGGTTCACATGGCTTACTTCGTTTCTGAATCATATTTGTTTTACGTCAAGTTTTTAGACCTGCTTCAGGTTGGCAGACTCGTATTGCGGCTCGGACAGGAAGTCTCTTTCACTCATTGCGGTAGCTCTAATAGTGTGGTTATACTGGCGAATTCAGACGTGGAATATACGGATGTTGGGATGCTTAACCTTCCACCCGAAGTTGATGACTGTTTCGTCAAGGCTGCCCTGCTTAAGTTTGGGACACATGGAAAATATCGACTGGAACGCTGGTCCGCTCAACATCGTTTACATGTTGATACTAGAGTTCTATCCATAGACATGGTGGTCGAACGAATGTCCCCTCTCTTTTGCATGCGTGTGGATACGGGATACATATAATTTACACATTTCAAGAAGGCACCTGATTTACAGGGTGTTACAAAAAGGTACGGCCAAACTTCAGGAAACATTCCTCACACACTAAGAAAGAAAATATATTATGTGGACATGTGTCCGGAAACGCATACTTTCCATGTTAGAGCTCATTTTATTACTTCTCTTTATACCACATTAATCATAGAATGGAAACGCACAGCAACAGAACATACCAGCGTGACTTCAAACACTTTGTTACAGGAAATGTTCAAAATGTCCTCCGTTAGCGAGGATACATGCATCCACCCTCCGTCGCATGGAATCCCTGATGCGCTGATGCAGCCCTGGGGAATGGCGTATTGTATCACAGCCGTCCACAATACGAGCACAAAGAGTCTCTACATTTGTCACCGGGGTTGCGTAGACAAGAGCTTTCAAATGCCCCCATAAATGAAAGTCAAGGGGGTTGAGGTCAGGAGAGCGTGGAGGCCATGGAATTGGACCGCCTCTACCAATCCATCGGTCACCGAATCTGTTGTCGAGAAGCGTACGAACACTTCGACTGAAATGTGGAGCTCCATCGTGCATGAACCACATGTTGTGTCGTAGTTGTAAAGGCACATGTCCTAGCAGCACAGGTAGAGTATCCCGTATGAAATCATGGCGGTGAATCGAGGAAGTACAGTACATACTGACGAAACTAAAATGAGCTCTAACATGGAAATTAAGCATTTCCGGACACATGTCCACATAACATTTTTTCTTTATTTGTCTGTGAGGAATGTTTCCTGAAAGTTTGGCCGTACCTTTTTGTAACACCCTGTATATGTAATGAAAGTGGACACAAATTGCTCTCGTCGTGTCATGCCCTTACAATCCACCTGTGAACATCTTCGACTAACTTTAGTGGAACTGGTTCCACAAGTGACAGTCATTGTGCCTAACAAAGTCACTGCACGATAGCTGTATGTCATTTCCGACGTTAACCTCAAGTAGGGACTTCGCCACTGTAGCTTCCGCGCCGCCACCACCTCCACTGCAAAACAACCGTAGACGGACGCAAGACGGTGAGAAGTCAAATGATTTCTCATCCCTTCTACGCTCTGCTGAAAAGATTCAGTTGGAGGAGGCCTCTCTCTACCCAGAGTTCATACCCAATGATAACATGTCAGCTGCTGTTCAAGACTCTAAAGTGTCCAGCACCCCACTGATGTGTCTCCCGAGACCGAGACCGCCTCTTCGGGATGACATGAGGACAGACCTGTTCCGGTTCTCCGTGCTGTATCCAAGGACTTTCGGGGTCTCCCTCGGCCTGCAACGTATTCCCACCCTTCTTCTGCACCTCCGGATGGGAAAAGCATGCCACAGGCCAATGTTGATCAAAACCACTTCGGCACGAGTGTGCCATTGGAATACGTAGTGACGGTAAAAGAAGTTCCGCCACTTTTCGTTTCCGTTGATTATCAGGAAGAGCACCGCCCACGTATGGAAGAGTGGGGTGTATACTCTGTACCTGATTTTGAATCTCTACAGGAACCCTCCTCATGTTGCCCCACGTGGCAGTCGCCTTCCCGCAAAGCCGCATCAAACAGTGTTTTCAATCTGAGAGTGAGGCCTCGCGAAAAAAGAAAATACTCGTATATAAAAGAGACGGAAAAGAGGGATCCACCTCTTTACATTCAGATTCATCCGTTGACTCTGCGTGGACTGTGATACACGACTTTAAAGATCACATGCAAGTAATCAGCTCCTTTACTTTTGTAATTAATAGACACAGGTCGATACCTTTCTTACGTTGAATGTGAACAGAATTAGTTCCGACCGGTGCTGCGACATTTTATTTACGATTCAAGTACGACGTGATGTTTTTGCAAAAAGTTTTATTTGACCGTTTTTCTATTTCCGGCTTTCCTACTTTCTTTAATATAGCTGCTGAACTATCCACTGGCACTGCGTTATTTTACAGGGAGGAAATACCACAGATTGATTTCGAAGTTCTTGACAACCGCCGACGAATAGGTTGCACTTTTTGTGTCCTTACTTTAATTCTTCTTTACGTCCCTTCAGGATGTGGTCGTTCCATAGATCGCAAGCGTTTTTATAAAGAGGATATAGTATATTTATTTCATAAAACTCTGCAGAAACTTCTGTTAGGCGGGGATTTTAACTATGTTTTGCGTCCTATGGATCAGACTCCTAAATTTAATTTCAGTAAGTAACTAGACGATTTGAAGCGTTCTTCGCAAATACACGATGCGTGGATCTGTCAGTATCCCACTGACGTCTGGTATATGCATTTTACAGCTACTTCCAGCAGCCGACTCGATCTCTTTTTGTTTCTGATTCTTTATGTGGACGACTGTTAGCTAGAGAGGTGATATCCACTTGCTTCACTGATTACTGTGCCGTAGCTGTATCCTTAAATCATGTGCCGTAACCAGTAAAACTGTGTCGCCTGCCCTGTTGAACACACCTGCCCCTGACACTAGCGTTAGGGAGGTTTGGCATCGTAAATTGCGTTCGCAGGAGCGTTATACTTCTCTTATGGAGTGGTGGCCAAGGCATGCAAAACTGCGGCTTCAGAAAGAGTTAATGCATTACGGCGCTGAGGAAGCGAAGAATCTCCGTCGGTCCCAGGAATTTTATTATTCCGTCTTGCGACAACTTTATGAAGGTGCCAGACAAGCCCCCTTACCCGTTATGATATGTCCGCCACTTTAAGGCGAAGCTTCTTCGGTTAAAAAGATAACAGAAAGACTCAGGGTGCGATCAAAATACCGTTCTTCCGAAAGGGTGAACAGACCCCCTTATACCACCTTATGCGGTTGCGGATCCGTCGAAAAACAGCATGTATCGCCTCCCTCATTCACAACGATGGTCACGTACTGACGTCCCAACATGATATTTCCACATCTGTAGTTACTTTACCTACCTTCATGATGTCCCTGCTATTCATATGATTGTCCATGATGTATTTACTCTTCTCCTGTATTGCGTGATTACTCCCGCATTAAATAATGAATTCTAAGTGACTTTACTCGGGATGGTATATATGTATCACCTCACTGCTGGTTCGATTCCTGCCTCGGGCATGTGTGTGTGTGTGTGTGTGTGTGTGTGTGTGTGTGTGTGTGTGTGTGTGTGTGTGTGTCTGTGTGTGTGATCAGTCCGTAGCGTAAGTTAGTTTAAGTAGAATGTAAGTCTAGGGACCGATGACCTCAGCCGTTTGGTCCCTTAAGAATTCACACACATTTGAACATTTTTTTGGTGGTTCGCCATAGCAAAAATCGCCGGGAGTCGACGGTATGTCTAAGGAATTTTATGTACATTTTTGACCTCTTATAAGTCATGCCATTACAGCACTGGTAAATGAGGTGATCTCGGGAGGGCGAAGGGTGTTACTCCTGACCTCTTGAAGGATGGTACAGTCGTTCTAATTCCGAAGACAACCGCACGTCCATACACTGATAAATCACACCACTTAATTTCGATTACAAAACTGTCGCCCGGGTGGTTAGTAGCCGTTTGTCGATATTTATAGAGAAAATTCTTGCTGTTCACCAAAGCTGTGTGCCTGGGCGCACGATTCTGACTGCCGGGGTTTCGTCGCGGTGGCTCCAGCGAGTTCTGTCTCCGGAGTCTTACTTTTTATTGATTTTAGCAAGGCACTGGACCGGATCACTCATAGATTCTCGATGCAAGTGCTCAAAGCGACCAGACTCAAGCGTATTGCGTGTCAGATATTATCCAGTCCTTTTACTGGTATTCAAGCCTCTGTCGTGTTGAATGGACAACTTTCTCCCCAGATCACCATCCGACGGGGCTCACCGCAGGGGTGCCGCCTCTCCATGTCGCTTTTTACCTTGTCCCTACAACCTCAGCTTCGCCGTATTGCTGATCAGTTACGTGGCTGGAAAACACTAGGAGGAACCTGCTCGGACGTACATGAATGACGTAATGGTATTTCTACGTCATATCGATGACATGTCCTTACTGAAGGACATACTGGATTGATATTGTTCTCCTTCTGCGGCGTGAATTGATGAACGGAAACGTGTGCTGTTACCATTGTGGGGTTTTCATCAAGTTGTCATTCCACGGACAGCCGGCCGCGGTGGCCGTGCGGTTCTAGGCGCTCCAGTCCGGAGCCGCGCTGCTGCTACGGTCGCAGGTTCGAATCCTGCCTCGGGCATGGGTGTGTGTGATGTCCTTAGGTTAGTTAGGTTTAAGTAGTTCTAAGTTCTAGGGGACTAATGACCACGGCAGTTGAGTCCCATAGTGCTCAGAGCCATTTGAACCATTTTTTCCACGGACAACGGTGGTTGCTCACCACCAATCGTTTGGGATTACCGTGGATCGCTGCCCGATGCAAACGGCTGCGCTCTATTGGCGATCCGGTCGTTTCCTTCGGAAAAGTTGGACGTCGGTATGGAGTGGTAGCGAGGTCCCCTCCCCTTGGAGGGTTGGGACTTCCCAATACCAAAGTGAAGGCTTCAATATCATTTATACTGCGTAACGTTTTAACATATACTCGGGGTACTCATTCTATTACGTCTCGCTTATTTATGCGTCTTCGACTGTCCAGTCTGATTCTCCCTGTCGATGCTTGCCGGATCAACTCTAAACTGCGGCGCATACGTGAATTTTATATTGTAATAAGTTTTCTGAGAGCCGACAGTTTATCAGTGACACACCTTACCACTGGATCTTCCCTTTCTCGTTGGGGAGTACAATCTACACTTCGCTCAATTGAAATGGCCGCGCCATTGATATCCTGGAAAACAGTGTGGTTTCACGTTAGTCTTCCCATCCTCCCGATGGATGTTGCCTCATCGCATTGGTGTCAGTGTAACTGGTTTTTGCGACACATGTCGTCAACCAAATAGATTACCACACAGACTTGTTTCTTCAGGACGAGAACACTGGTATTGGACTCGCTGAAGCTGCTTTCTCGATTGAACTTCTTCCGTCCCCTGACTGATCCGTTTTCCCTCCGACGAAGGCTAACTCGATCGTATGGCTCGTCGGACACTATGACGACTATGTAGTCTGGTCTGGCAATGAACCCGACCCCGTATTTTTCGCCAATACCAGGCGATAAAACGATTATCCTATACTTCAGGGGATGATAGTACTCTCCAAAACAAAACAAAAAGTCTTACGGCCATGGGTTCTACAAAGTATACGTTCTGGCATATGACATATGAACGTGTTCATAGGAGGTGCTCTTGTAATGGTGTCCATGGCAGTGCATTACTTGTCCTACTACAGACGACTACCCGATAATTAATATTAATTACAACCCCTGGAATAGAATAATGCGAGATATGAAGGCATCACGAACAAGTGATTGCGGATATGAACACCGTTGTTGCATTGGCGCTCCGAGTCAACAGCGTGCTGGGATACTGCCATGCAATACCGACGTAAACATTAGTTGACTCACTGGTCTGCAGTGAGTTGTTCCGTTTACATTTTATGATTGTGCAGTAGTCTTGTTACGCCGAACGCGGTGGTCTAGCGGTTCTAGGCGTTCAGTCTGCCTTCGGCAGTGACGCAGTGCGGACCGTGTTGCCTGCCGGCCGCGCTGTGGTGCGCGCGCCTGTTTGTTTACGCCAGAGCAGCTTCGCGTGTGCGATGTTGTGAGTCTAGAACGAGATGGCACACTCGTACAGAAAAACGACTTTGAAGTTCAGTTTTGCGAACGACTATACACGACCAAAGGCACACGAGATTGAACGTTTCTTCAGAGAAGAGGTAAAAATCGATCCACAGGAAATCGTGGGAATCAATTTATCGCTCGTTTCAAGCGTCGTCTATGTCAAGCTAGTTGACGAGGCTGCTTGCGAGAGACTTCTACAACGATCACCGAACGGGTATCGTTTCTGTCATGCCGACGGGACTATTGGTGCGGTTACAGTCGATCACGCGGGAATGGGGATCCGCACTATACGAGTCTTCGAACTTCCGTTTGAGGTCCCGTCTGAACTTGTTACCGACGCCTTTCGACCATACGGTACAGTTCTATCCCATGTCGCCGAAAAATGGACGAGTTTTACCACGTACCCCGTTTTAAATGGGGTGAGACAAATACGGATAGAACTGCGCAAGCACGTCCCCTCTTATTTGTACATAGGAGGTTGTCGAGCGATTATAATCTATGATGGGCAACCTCGCACTTGCTCGGGGTGCGGGAAAGAAGGTCACGTCCGCCCGGAATGCCTCCAGCGACGTTTAGTGCAAACTCCACGGGATGACGTTCAGGCGCCACAACCGACGCCTGTCTTACCGTTGACCTTTGTGGAAGCCCTGAGAGGCGACGTGAGGGAGACTTCCGATGGGCACCAGCAGCTACCCCTATAGAGAACATCGACACCAACGGACTGGAACTCCGACCACCGGTTCCACCACAGCAGACACAGGACACCACACAAGAGATGCAGCTGACGGCCGCTCCAGGCTCATCCGTGGTGGCTGCCAGTGCTTCCACCGAGAGCGTGATAGGCCAGGCCCAAGACGGAGGATACGCAACCCCAACAGCCGATGCGGAAGCAAGGCAACGGAAACAGCGTTCGCCGAAGAGAAGAAAGAAGCGTCGACTGACTTCTGCTGACGATAGCCATAGTCCCGAGGGGACAGTGGACGACAACGACGGTATCGACCTGAGACCAGTGGATTCAACAGTTACCGAGATGACGATGCAGGAACTACACAGCGACGATAACTTGAACTCTCCTTATGGTGACCGGAAGGCGGAAGTGGAGATGACAACTGTCCAACATCAGAGCGATGACAACGTTACCTCCCATCCTTCGACCAGTTCCGGAAATATGCTGGGGGACTGGGCGCAAGAAATGGACCAACAGGAACAGGATGAAAATACGAACGCGACGATTGAGGACAGTCCTGGCCAGAGGCCGGGAGGGGTCGGGAAATGTTGACCAACTTAGAGTGTTGAGGAGCGCCGGGGGTGCAGATGGACGCTTGATGACACCGCCCTACAACTGATGAACACAAGCCAGGCGTACCGCATTGCCACGATAAACATTAATGGCATACGGACACCGCTTAAAATACAAATGTTGAAAGATATGTTACGCGCTGCGGACGTGGATATTGTACTCCTACAAGAAGTGCGTTTCACATCGCCGCCAGAGTTCTACGGTTACGAGGCACATTATTCAGTGCACGATGAAAGTGGATGCGGTGTGGCGATTCTCACCAGGGAAGGAATAGGAGTGGAGGACGTCAGGTCTCTCCCTTCGGCACGCGGCGTAGCGATCACTGTCGACGGCGTTCGTTTCATCAATTTATACGCACCATCTGGCTCCACAAAACGAAGAGAAAGGGCGACTTTTTACACCGAAGAGGTAGCACCGTTGTTCGCTGGACGCTTTGATAACTATATAGTGGGCGGCGACTTTAATTGTGTCGTCGACAAAAAGGACCAAGTACCTCATTATGTGCCATGCATGGAACTGCGTGCGTTGATTACCGAAATGGCGCTTCTGGATACCAGGGAACTGCAGCATGGTGACAGACCGGGTTATACGTTTGTCACGGGACACTCGGCGAGTAGACTTGATAGAGTGTACGTGACACGAGCTCTACGGACGACGATACTGGATGCCGAAATCTGGCCAGCGGCTTTTACGGATCATATGGCGTACGTCTGTACGATTTCACTAACGCGTCAGAAGATATGGCGGAGTAAAGGTCACTGGAAAATGAATTGTGCACTTTTACGTGACACTGAATGTCACCGGTCGATAGAGGCGGCCTGGGAGACCTGCGTTCGCCGCCAACGAGCATACACCTCGGTTCTCCAGTGGTGGATTAAATGCGCAAAACCAACGTTACGGAGAACGTTGATACGATACGGGCAGGACAAATCGCAGTGGAACCGCACAACGGCTGATTTTTATTTTACAGCCCTGAGGGAGCTGATGACCCAACAACCATCGCCGGAAAGGTACACGGCCATGCGCAGGATAAAAGCCAAGTTATTACAGCTGACGAGACTAAGAATGGAAGGTATAATGGTCCGGGCGAGATTGGCGGACACAGTTGCTGCCGAAACCCCCTCCATGCACCACGTGGTACGTGAACGCTAACGACGACCCAGAACATTGATCAGGGAACTAATCTCTGAAACTGGCCAGCAAGTTGTGCACCAGCGTGATATTGCGCATGTGTTTACCGACTATTTCCGCCAGTTATATGGACCTGTACATGTGAACCACGAGACACTACATGATGTCATCTCGGAAATGCCAGATAGAGGACCACCACTGGATGCAGAGACTTTCATCACAGCGATAACAGAGGACGAGCTGATAGACGCAATTGCCAGGGGGGCTCCGAACAAGTCCCCAGGACGGGACGGTTTCCCAATTGAATTTTACCGCGCCTTTGCATACCTCATGGGACGGACCTGGATTCAGATGTACAACGAACTCCTGTTACCGCAGACTGAGATACCTGCCGCATTCACTGAGGGTATCATCATCCCAATACCCAAACCACGCGGTGGCAGAAATCCAGGAGATTATAGACCACTCACTCTCTTGAACTGCGACTATAAGATTTTCGCGCGCATCCTTGGGGCTCGCCTGCGGTCTTCACTTTCTGATAGACTCCTCATAGATCAAACTTGCCTCGGCGGTAAGAGCAACGTACATACGGCGCTCAGTGACTACCGAGATATCATCGCATTAGCAGCGGCATGCCGAGTGCGTGGGGCACTCGTCGCTATTGACTTCGATCATGCGTTCGACAGAGTGGATCATACCTTTTTGCATGCGGTGATGGGCAGATTGGGAATCCCACAGGCCTTCATCCCAGTGATCATGCGACTGTTACACGGCGTACGATCAAAGGTATCGGTGAATGGGCGGGGCACTGACTACATTGTTATTTCAAGGTCAGTTCGTGAAGGTTGCCCCCTTTCGATATTTTTTTATGCAATGGCTTTGGAACCCTGTCTATATGGTCTCCGAAGACGGTTGGAGGGGGTGCCGTTGCCACAACTGACCTTTCATTGCCGCGCTTATGCTGACGATGTGATGCTGGTGGCACGGACCGGCGAAGAAGTACGTACGGCGTTGGCATGGATACAGCGATACGGGATGGCGGCAGGAAGCGTGCTTAATCTACAAAAATCACGCTGCATGAATGTCGGTCGAGGATTACAACCAGGGGAGGAAGGCCCGCTCATCTTAGTTAAGACCATAAAATGCCTAGGTATTACGTTCCACACGGATGTGCAGCGGACAGCAGCGGATAACTACCGACGCATATTGAAGCTGATGCGGACAATGGTGCTGTTACAGAAATTAAGAGCGATGGATATGATTCAGAGGGTGACCAATGTTAACGTATACCTAGCACCGAGACCCACTCACGTAGCGCATGTCCTGCCTTTAACGCGCACAATGGCACGGATACAAGCAACTTTCGGAACCTACGTGAGAGTGGGACACCTGTTTAAGATCCGATACACAACGCTTAAGCTACCACCTGGAGAGGGTGGACTTGGTCTAGTGAACGTATGTGAAAAGGCGGGCGTTATTCGTCAGTACGATTTTCCGACAGTGGCACGGTCAATTTCGCAATATCTCGGGTGCGTTGGCCGATGTACTAGCGCCCACTTCAATGCTGCCCCCAGTCGATGTGGGCCATATTTCACCGAAGCTGTCACATTTCAAGTCTTTTTTTTTGGAGCTTAGCTATGTCAGAGATTCCTTCCCAACAACACGACTACCGACGACGCGAGACGTATACCAACTCTTACTGCGCCGGTGCCCCAGGAATACCCTGGAAAAGAAGTACCCAGACAAGAACTGGCGACAGATATGGCGCGTTATACGGAACGTTTACCTTCCAACGTCGGTACGCTCAACATGGTATGTGGTGATAAATAGGAAGTTCGCAACGAATCAACGGCGGCACACGATTCATTTGGCAGACACTCCACTATGTTTAGGCTGCGCAACAGTGGACACTGATGAACATCATTTAGCATGTAGTGGGACGGCTCCAGTGTGGCACTTGGCACAACAGATATTGGCGTTCCTGTTACGTTCCGCCCCTCACACAATTTCATCAGACACACTTTTTCCCCCCCAAGAATCTTATTTCCCGGTCCAAAATACCAATGCAGTGACATGGGTGCGGGGAATGGTGGTGGGCTATGTGTATAACGAATCGGAAAAGGACAAAATTGATTTTTGGCATTTTATCCTGGATGGACACACGAAGCTGCAACAGCATAAGAAATATAGGGAAGACTTCGCTAATTACTTGCGACTTACATTTACCGACCCGCCGGCCAGATGGGGTGTGACGGGTGAGAGGTGAGATAGACGAAGAAGCCGAGATAGACATCGATCACACTTACGGACCCTTAGTTAATTTCGAGAAGACGACCCAGTCTTACACCAACGTCTGGAGAACGAGTCGATAGATGGCTCTCTTGCTCTATCGAACGTCGGGTCGTGAGCAGGTGTCGCCCCCGACAGGAATTTCATTTCATTGCTACAGGAGCATGTTTCTTTTGTATTTGTACTATCCGCAATGTCTTCATGTCTTTCATTTGGGCATTTTCAGTTTTATTCATTTCCTTAATTAATTAATTTTCTAATTAGCCACTATTTGTCAACATATGGACTTGTAGACACTATTTATGCGATAGTACAACAACATGTATGTCAGCAAAGGTGGTAAGCCTTACATTGGATACAAACAAAAAAAGAAAGAAAAAAAATGAAAATAAAGTAAAAAATAGGCGTTCAGTCCGGAACCGCGCGACTGCTACGGACGCAGGTTCGAATCCTGCCTCGGGCATGGATGTTTGTGATGTCCTTAGGTTAGTTAGGTTTAAGTAGTTCTAAGTCCTAGGGGACTGATAACCACAGATGTTAAGTCCCATAGTGCTCAGAGCCATTTGAACCATTTTTAGTCTTGTTACACCTGTTTATGTTCGCGTACATTTTTTCTAACTCCGGGTACTTACGGTGATGGTTGGAATACTTACAGGACATGCTAAGGTACATGTTGTTCTGATGCTTGTGGTGAGGTACAACATGTGTTCTCTCTTGCAGATACTCTGTGAACCGTGATTTATTTTCAATGAATATTCTTAAGCATTTATTTTATTTACTAGCGATTCATCAAGAACATTAACACATGTAATCACACTATGTAAGCATGGAAGTAGTTGCCAGGGAGTAACTGATGAAATCATAACCAAATTCCTTTTAAAAAATTGGAATTTTATTCACTTTAATAGTGCCTAAAAGCATTTGTTAAAAGAAACATTTAAAGTTATAATCAGAGAGCACCCTATAAATATCAAAGTGCAATTTATTCAAAGGCAGAAAGAAACAAGTTTTGACTGTATGAGCTTTCGGGCAGAGAACCTTGCCGCTCCCTTTTGACACGGCCGTAGTTACGACCGCTGACAACAGCCTCTGAGAGACTACACTGGTGCAAATCTGCAACACACCAGATTAAACCAAGAGTTTTAACAATTTACACAAGCACACAAACTATGCACCCCCCGTAGGAAGGATGGAAATGGTACAAAACACTAACAATTAAAATATTAACCTTGCCACAAAAGGTGCAACTTGATTTTAACTTCTAAGAAAAGTCTTACGGTGAAAGGGTGGCAACTTTATATACTAAAGTGATAATTTAAATAAAAGCCCATGAAATGCAATCTTATATAAAATTCTACAAGGTTGGCCAAACAATAGTTAAGATGCTCTACAGTACACAGATACCGCCTCTCAACGTCATAGGCAATAATATCAAAGTTTCCAAATATTAAAACATATTTCAGATACTAGGCCATTACACTCCAAGCAATAAATTCATTAACACACCAAATCCGACAAACAGGACAGAGGCAGCTACTAATGTACGGTAGATTGATAGGGAGATTACCGAACAACCCGAACCGCCGGTTGCTCTAACCTGCCCCTACTCCACAAGGGACAAACGGACCACCCAATTTATAAACAACCACCTTCCCGCGGCTGCGCAAACGGAGGAAAATGGTGGGAGGACCGCAAAGCAAAAAGGCTGATGACCTCACCAAGAAAACAAGTAGAATTTAAAAAGAGGAAATCAAACAACATATCACCAATCACTTAACTTCTAATAAACTGCGATTTCTCGAGAAGACCTGGCGCAGCACCCCCAAATCGCTCTCCCGAACCGTCCGCTGCCAGCCGCTTCAACAGACGCAGGAAGGCGCGCCGATCTCCCGTCTCACTGCGTCGCAGCTCGCACCGGCCAGACTGATGTGGGTTGACTCCTGTTGCTCTAGTGTCGACCGCGAAGTCACTATCCCTCGCTATACGCCGCGGCCCACTGGACTCACGTGGCGACCTCACATGCGGCGACGCTCAAGACGGACAAGTCATCTTGTGTCTCAGTGCGCGACCGGCCAACCGATCGATCCAACCGCCAATGAGCATTGCCTGAGCAAACTCGAGCAGATTGGCGGCCTAACGCGAAGACTCAGATGCAGGAACTAAGCCCCGACCGAACGACCACTCGTTGAGTTCTCTTACTGACGGAGTGGAAAGACTCTCGTTTTGCCCGCTTTGAAGGTTGATCCGAACGACAGACATACTAGCACTCCGAACGACAGTCAGACACTAACTGCCTAACAAATGCGGACGAGAGACAGACTAGCAAGCTGGGGACGAGAGACTGACCCAGACTGCTCCACTGGCGAGCTCATAGCTCCCCTTAAATGCACGTGAACGGGCAACCTTTCCCCTTTTCAACCAGAGGGAGGCACCAAAGCTGCGATTGCCACAGCAGCGCCACCGCCAAAACGGAAGGCGACTGCTTCATACTACGCGCTGCGGCGCGCTCTTCAAAACAGCAATTTTTACCACGGCTCACTCTGATACAACCTAGCAATGGGGAAATGGGGAAATGTCATACATGTTTACTATTATGGTTTAGCAGATGGAGTTAATCTGAAAGCAAGTAACCTGTACATTGAACGATTTTCAGCTCGCAGGGTTCCATGTGTTAAGCTGTCCAGGCAATTCTTCCAGCGCCTTGGGGAAACAGGTTCCGTAGCACCCAACAAAGTAGGCCTCGTTCAGTTCACATTCTTGAATTGGAGGAGCCTGTTCTAAGTACAGTGGACGACCATTCTGCAACCAGTGTGCGACGAATAGCAGGAACTAAAGGTGTTACCCATCCTCTGGTATGGGCACTTCTTCATGAGCAATTGTTGTATCCGTGCCACGTTCGGTGCGTTCAGTGCAGCTTCTCTGCTCTTCCTATTTATTTGAAGTGAGTTATAATTCTGTATTCGTGAATTTCGCTGAAACTTCTTTCTTTCATCGATCGACTTAAGTATTACGTCTGTTACCCATGATTCCTTCGAAGTTAACTTCTTTGTAGCTATGTTTTTCTTTCCTACTTATGTGGTTGCCCATTTTTAGACATGTCCACTCTTTTTCAACTAAACTGCCTACTGACTATTCCTTATCGCAGTATTTATAGCCTCAAAGAACTTCAAGCGTATCCCTTCTTAGTACATCCATATCCCACTTCTTTGCCCATTGATTCTTCCTGGCTAGTTTCTTAAACCCCTGGCAATTTTCATCACTACTAAACTGTGATCTGAGTCTACATATGCTCCTGGGTGCGTCTTACAATCCAATATCTGATTTCGGTATCTCCGCCTGACCATGGTATAATCTAGCTGAAATCTTCCGGTATCTCCCGGCCATTTTCAAGTACACCCCCTAATCTTGTGATTCTTGAACACATTATTCGCTATCACTAGTTGAAATTTATTGCAGAACTCAGTTTCTCTCCTCTCTCGGCCCTACTACCAAGCCCATATTACCAGCAAACCTTACTTCTACTCCCTCCCCTACATCCGCATTACAGTCTCCCATGACGGTTAGATTTTCATCTCCCCTTACGCATTGAATTACCCGTTCAGTATCATTACACGCATTTTTATATCTTCACCTGTGGCTTGCGATGTCGCCATGCACATCTCAACTAACTTTGGCGGTGTCAGTTTGTTGTCGTGTCTGATGGGAACTACTCTATCACCGAACTGTTCACAATAACTCACTCTTTGCCCTACCTTCGTATTCATAACGAATTTTACTTCCGTTATACCATTTTCTGCCGTTATTGATATTACCCTACACTCAACTGTCCAGAAATCCTTGTCTTCTTTCCATTTCACTTCACCCACCCCCAGTACATCTACACTCCTGGAAATGGAAAAAAGAACACATTGACACCGGTGTGTCAGACCCACCATACTTGCTCCGGACACTGCGAAAGGGCTGTACAAGCAATCACACGCACGGCACAGCGGACACACCAGGAACCGCGGTGTTGGCCGTCGAATGGCGCTAGCTGCGCAGCATTTGTGCAGCGCCGCCGTCAGTGTCAGCCAGTTTGCCGTGGCATACGGAGCTCCATCGCAGTCTTTAACACTGGTAGCATGTCGCGACAGCGTGGACGTGAACCGTATGTGCAGTTGACGGACTTTGAGCGAGGGCGTATAGTGGGCATGCGGGAGGCCGGGTGGACGTACCGCCGAATTGCTCAACACGTGGGGCGTGAGGTCTCCACAGTACATCGATGTTGTCGCCAGTGGTCGGCGGAAGGTGCACGTGCCCGTCGACCTGGGACCGGACCGCAGCGACGCACGGATGCACGCCAAGACCGTAGGATCCTACGCAGTGCCGTAGGGGACCGCACCGCCACTTCCCAGCAAATTAGGGACACTGTTGCTCCTGGGGTATCGGCGAGGACCATTCGCAACCGTCTCCATGAAGCTGGGCTACGGTCCCGCACACCGTTAGGCCGTCTTCCGCTCACGCCCCAACATCGTGCAGCCCGCCTCCAGTGGTGTCGCGACAGGCGTGAATGGAGGGACGAATGGAGACGTGTCGTCTTCAGCGATGAGAGTCGCTTCTGCCTTGGTGCCAATGATGGTCGTATGCGTGTTTGGCGCCGTGCAGGTGAGCGCCACAATCAGGACTGCATACGACCGAGGCACACAGGGCCAACACCCGGCATCATGGTGTGGGGAGCGATCTCCTACACTGGCCGTACACCACTGGTGATCGTCGAGGGGACACTGAATAGTGCACGGTACATCCAAACCGTCATCGAACCCATCGTTCTACCATTCCTAGACCGGCAAGGGAACTTGCTGTTCCAACAGGACAATGCACGTCCGCATGTATCCCGTGCCACCCAACGTGCTCTAGAAGGTGTAAGTCAACTACCCTGGCCAGCAAGATCTCCGGATCTGTCCCCCATTGAGCATGTTTGGGACTGGATGAAGCGTCGTCTCACGCGGTCTGCACGTCCAGTACGAACGCTGGTCCAACTGAGGCGCCAGGTGGAAATGGCATGGCAAGCCGTTCCACAGGACTACATCCAGCATCTCTACGATCGTCTCCATGGGAGAATAGCAGCCTGCATTGCTGCGAAAGGTGGATATACACTGTACTAGTGCCGACATTGTGCATACTCTGTTGCCTGTGTCTATGTGCCTGTGGTTCTGTCAGTGTGATCATGTGATGTATCTGACCCCAGGAATGTGTCAATAAAGTTTCCCCTTCCTGGGACAATGAATTCACGGTGTTCTTATTTCAATTTCCAGGAGTGTAGATTGAGACACTGCATTCCCTTTTCAGATTTTCTAGCTTCCCTACCGTGTAAACTTCTGACATTCACACCCCGACACGTAGAACGTTATCCTTACTTTGTTATTCAATCTTTTTCTGATGGTCACCTCCCACTTGGCAATCCCCTCCCAGAGATCCGAATGGGGGACTATAGTCCGGAATCTTTTGTCAGTGGAGAGATCATCATAACACCTTTCCAATTACAAGCCATATTTCCTGTGGATACACATTACATGTCTTTAATGCAGTGGTTTCCAATGCCTTCTGCATCCTCATGCCTTTGATCATTGCTGATTCTTCCACCTTTAGGGGCAATTTCCCACCCAAGGACAAGGGAGTGCCCTGAACCTCTCTCCGCTCCTCCACCCTCTTTTACAAGGCCATCGGCTGATTGGGGGTGGTTTCGCAAGTTGGAAGTCTTCGGCCACTACTGCTGATGATTTTTAATTAAAATTTAAGCGGTGGCAGTGTTCGAACCCGGGACCTAAGACGTTTTGATTACTAGTCAAAGACGATACCCCTGTGTCATGAAACGGCAAAAATTGTGTCATTTAACGAGATTGGATCTGGGGACCCACGTAGCCCCACTTTGCAAGAGGAGACCACGTTGCCTCACAGTTTCTTTAAAATTATTTTTGTATACGAGAAAGAACGGATACAGTCAGCTTCAGGCTGGTTGGAGATAAGGTGGGCAGGGGTCGTAACCAGAGGCCTGACCACGATTTCTCTACCTTGCTGTCATGGTACTGGTCGCCAACATGGACGTGGTACTACGTTGACTACTTTATTTCATATTTTACTCTTTCTTAATTGTTTTTAATTTCTATGAAAATAAAACTACACAGACATAAATTCCACAGTTCCAAATTTCTCTGTTTGCCGTGACCCATCAGGAATTTTAACTAAATGGACAGTTTGTTTTTAAATGCCTGTTTCCAGAATACTAATACATAAATAATAAGGAAAGAAACAAGAAATAAAATGTTTTCCTGCTCACGCTTCATACCAGGAACTCCCATACAGCTTAGCTTGAGCAATACGTAACAGGTAGGTATTATCCTTTACTTGCTGTATTTTTACAAATTTTATATCTAATTAGTGTTGTAAGGTCAGTAAAATAGTTTCGTTAGATACGCAGTTATCTCTGTGAGGTGAACAGCCGATGACAATCATTCCTTGTTCAAACTGAGCACTCACTAACTACCTAATGATTTCATTAACAATCGTGCTACCAATCTTCCTTCTTTCCTTTCGTTCTCAGTACTTTCAGCATAGGTACTAGGAATGATGACACAATGAACGTTGAATTTCTTTTCATCTTAGTGTAGCGACAACTTTTAATATCTTTATCTGACATAAAAAAATCAGCACTTAATGGGTTGCAGGGCTACCAGACGTTATCGTTCTGTTACCGCTGTTCAGCGTGTTCTGGCTTAACGGTGAGAATGAATGTTAGTCAACATTTTCGAAATGCGATTGTCTGCCCATGATACTGCTGTCATAGGCACTGATACGTTATCACTTGTGCAGTAAGCGAATATGTTGAGGCGTTATTGGTTCGATAATGAGTTCTCTAGTTTAAGAAGAGAATGGAAATTCATCATAGTCGGTGAGAAATGAACGCTAAACTTACTCTATGAGACATTATTGCGAATCAATTTCCAAATTAAATATTAAGTACAATTTGGTAGCTTTTTTCCTCATCCGACTAGGTGAATACCCTGTTGCTACCCTCCTTCTGTCTCAGCTATACGATTCGCAAGCGTATGGAACTATTATCACGCTTCACATGAGATAACACTAGATGACGGCAGGTGGGGTACACAAGTTACGTCACGGAACTCTTCCACTAGCACTGCCATATTCAGATTAATATGCCGACGTCCTAAAGACATGGAGTTGGGGTTGGGTTGGGTTGTTTGGGGAAGGAGACCAGACAGCCAGGTCATCGGTCTCATCGGATTAGGGAGGGATAGGGAAGGAAGTCGGCCGTGCCCTTTCAGAGGAACCATCCCGGCTTTTGCCTGAAGTGATTTAGGGAAATCACAGAAAACCTAAATCAGGATGATCAGACGCGGTATTGAACCGTCGTCCTCCCGAATGCGAGTCCAGTGTCTAACCACTGTGAGACATGGAGTAAGTGCAAGGAAAAGAAGAAGGAAAATGTGCAGTTTGGAAGCTTCAACAACTTTACTACGAGTTAAAAATGCTGCCGCTTGCAATAAAGACTTGCTAGAGCTTTGTTTGAACTTCAGACAAATCGTGAAAACACTTGACTGCAGTAAGGGAAACTGCGTTGAACATCTCACCCATATAAAATGACCTACTTTTCCTGAAGTACTGATATACGTCTTGAATTATTTTCAGTAAACATTTATAATACTGCTAAAAACGTTGTTGTTTTGGCTGGAGCTCAAGGGTGGCATGTGTGAGTTGATACTTGAAGTTGGTGAAAATCCTACATTACCTGAAATTCTGTAGTTTCCATAGCTTTAGTTAGCATGTTGATGAGTCGTGTAAATTCTCTTAAAATGCAACCTCCTTTGACATCCCAAACTTTTCGATTGCATAGCACTCGACACCTGAACTGTTATCATCCTGTTAGACTGGTATGAGTTGTCAACAAAACTTGATGTAATTTTTTTTACCTTCGCAGATGTTCCGCAGAGCCCTCGCCTTTTTCTGTCTCCCTTGTGGGCGGGAGACGGATATCGAAGATCTTCGTGTCATCGCGGTCTGCGATGAGGACGCTGACCCTGTAGAGATCAGCCCACAGGTGAGCAACGCCGAGGAGTACGATGAATGTAACCTTCAGTCCTAGGGGCAGCCGGATTCTTCATATGATGGAGATTAACCAACGTTTTCCATTGCAGATTACCATGAGAAATTTTGGGTTTTCTGAAGTTGTCACACTTAATGGTAGCTGTAAGCAAGCCAGAGACAGATTTCTCTTACTACCAGCCTATAAAGAATTTTGACTGGGCTACTGTCTTAGGACTACGTCGCCTCGGATGAACACTGGGGGACCCTCATCAGCTGTCTGGCCTGTGGACGGGTTCCACCCGCACACTTCTTTCCCCTCATACAACCATTTCTCATCACTGGCATCAGTATTGCTCTCCTAACCTCGATTTTCCTATTACTACATACTGTAATTGTTCAATAAGATTTCTTTCTGGTGTTATTAACTCCTAATGGGCCACGCTATTAACGCGGGATGAATTACCTTGCTGTTTAGGGTTCTAATCACCAACTAACCATCCATTTTTTGCTTCACATAGACTGTTTATTGTCAGTGGTAGATCCCTGTCAGTTATGATACAGTTGAGGTAATTATTATATCCGTTATTCCTGAAACATTGTCGGAAGATGATGTCGGCTAAACGGACAAATCGTCCAGGCATGCGTATGACTGCCTGGGTCATCCCAACAATGCCCTGCCCGAGTCGGGACTCGAATGAATTAGACTGGCTAGCTCAAATTACAATATTTGTAATCGTTTTGTTTTGTCGAAGGAATACATATGAAACATGTTTAGAAAACACTGAATGTAGAGATAAAGACAAACAGCCTCGCCTGATAATGGGGGCTCTCGTTGCCTCAGTCTTTGTGTTCTGAGTGGCTTCTTGATGACACATCCTGTCAAGTGACCTCCCACTTTCTCACGCCATTGACCTGCCTGTTCGACCTACATTGAAAATCATCAAATGTATGATATGAGTTTCTGTTTCCTCGATAAGTAACTACATATAAAACGAGATGATTGAATCTAACCAGGGAGTGTCATCAACATCGAGTCCACAATTAATATTATCAGGTCAGTACTACCGGTATTTACACCTTCGTGTTGGCTAGATTAGCCTTGAGCTACTTCACTGACTCATCGCCATATTAATCCGTCAACATGGCGTATTAATGTGATATATGACTGACACCGTAGCTCGCTTGAAAAACAACAATTTTAATCACAGCTTAGTTCAAGGCACAAGGTAACAGACATCCTGAACTTTACTTCCTGGTAGTCAAGAAGTCCTCTAATGTAATTCAGATAATACCTAGGACCTTTATGGAACAGATTGTGGTAGTTACATGACTCTCTATTTACAGAAAGATATATTCAGAGTAGCTTCTACTACAAAACGTGAATGTCTTAGATTGTGGTTAAATATTGGTAAATAAAGAAAAGGAAGGCAATAAATGAAAGGTGACTATGAAAATAAAACTCCCGCAGGAATACAACGTGGTGCGACTGCAGTTCCGTCTGGGCCCAGGTCAAGAGGAAGACGTTCCTCCGGGAGCACACGAGCCGCAGAAGACGCTGACGTCAGTTGATGGTGCGAACATCAGCCTCGAGGAGCGTCCCTGCCTACGGGACACGGAGGATGAGCTGGAGCGCATCAGTGGAAAGGTAAGACAACATTACGATTTCCAGGGAGGGCAAGAAGGGTGAAACTGCTTGAAGAGTTTGGGCAGTCAAACTCCAGTTCTAAGATTACGCGTTTTGGAGTCGGCCGTTCTTCCGTCTCATCTGTACTAGGAGTGCTTTTCGCTAGGGACACGATCATGTTATTGGAAAAAGCACTAGTACCTTCTGTTCAGATCAAAAGTTTAAAAATATATCACGGAATTACAGTTCAGTGTCCATATTTGTGAATGTGAATAGTCTTGCTCGGAAGGGAAACAGGGACCAAAACTATAATTACTGTGCACCTAAAAAATATTGATTTAATGAGAAGTAAAATCTAAAACAGGATCGAACCATAGTTATCTGTTTCAAAGTGAACACACTCAAATGTGAATGTGCTGCTGGGTAATACCTCTGTGTAGCTCCATCGTGTTAACTGTAACTTTCTGGGAGCCTACTACGTATGCTGTCCAGACGATGGTCGTGATACAGCAGCTCCAGTGGTTGTCCAGAGGTCGTTCAGTAGACAGTACCTGTAACGAGTCGGTGCAATTTTCGTGTTCCTCTTGATATTTTTTGAGTCACCAGTCTTTTGATTGGTGTCTCTCCTGCGCCCGGCTCTTCACCGCACAGTAGCCCTTTGACTCCACGTCCACAATTAACTGTTGCGCGTATTCCAATCTCTGTCGTTTCCCACAGGCTTTTACCCTCTACAGCTCCCTGTAGTATCGTGGAGGTTTCTCCCCAATGCTTTAACGTATATCCTATCATCCTGTCCTTTCTCATTGCCAGTGTTTTCAATATAAGCGTCGATAGTGATGAGAAGCGTCCGATTTTTATCCTTAATACCGACTCAAAATATGACTCACTCAATATATTTCTTCTGTTTTAAACAGTGCTGACAAGCGGATTTGACAAATTGGTCAATTTGAGACAGAGCAACCCACATTGCCTCTGTCTCTAAGACATACGGTACATTTCCTTCGTGCAATTTCCTGCAGTTATAGCCTATGTTACGAGAAACTGAATCCGCTTACAGGAAGTATGCTTAGCTCAGAAAAGTGCAATCAAAGCGATCTTGGCGCCTGTTAAGAAGTTCGTGCAGGCCGTTTGTTCAAGCGTCTCTGAATGTTAACTATATCGTTGCTGCAGATCTGCATTCTCATGGAATTTTGGTTCATGACAAGGAGTGATTCATTCCCTCAATGAATAGCGAAGGAAATGTTGCGATTTGGATTACACTTGTTTAACAGTTGCACATAAATGTGTGTACTTTTGCTAGAACATTTGTTTTCAGGATCCTTAGACAGAGATGGAAAAACGGGTCAACAATTACACAGTCACAGTTATCGAATGAATGTGGAACACTGTTTAGACGCTGTACAGATGTCCTCGCAGTGGTTGAGAGCCTTGCTGTGTAATGAATTTTTTATTACGAACGCCATCTTAAACTTTGTCTGTTTTATTTTTATTTACCTTCTCAGCATTTAAAATTTCAATTTTAACCGAATTTTGAAAAAACTCTTTGTAATACCAAGCAGGTTTCGATCATAGTATGCACGCAATGTGAAAAATTAAAACTGTATTAGATAGAAATAATAAAATCCACTACTTGCGCAACTTTAGAAGAGATCAGAGGCGGGGCAAAATTACGTTTTTCTTTCTCTTATAGAAACACCAAGGATCGAAGGTATAGATCTCGCGCTTTCGGCGTAAGACACATCTTGCAAAGAGGTCAGACTGTGGAATAGTAATTTCCGTCGTCATATGTGTAGATTACTAAAACGCGTTCGACAGTGTTCCACGGTTTCGGACCATAGGCACGATACCTTGAATATGCATAACTGATTAAAAATGCGGCGCGACGAGATCAAGTCGGCTAACGATTCCATTCTGCACTGCGAAATAATCTCTCTGGATAGTTGCATGGTAGTACGGAAATATTTCACGTGTATTTGTTAATAGGAACTAAATGGCAGCTCTCTTTGAGTGAATTCAAACGTACGATAATGCACACTACCCACAAAAGGAGAACGTAATACAGGGTTTTCATATGTGATTTTGAATTGTCTTTCCGCCCTTGGAAACAAAAGGTCAACACTTTTCTCAAGAACAACTTTAACATTATCCTGGTACTCAGTCAGTGTTAATAGCACATTCCCTTTTCTAGGTGATTTTCTACGTTGATCCTCTATAAAGTTTCATGTTGAGGAACAGTGAACCCGCAAGCATTTCAATGTGAGTGTTTGTTTTGTGGCGCAGGTGGACGCCGCGGTGCCCTCCTGTCCAGACGCTGGAGCCTCCAGCGGGGAGGAGGCGCCGCCCGCAGCTCGCCGCAGACGCGGCTGCCGCCGTTGCTGGGCGGAGGGGCTGGCCGGCAGAGCTGCGGTGCGCCCCCGAGATCGCCAGGGCTACCGCCCCGGCAGGAGGTGAAACTTTTCCGCGAGGAAGAGAAAATAAATTCCGGCTGAAACAACGAAAATTTGGGAACAGTAATACAAAACTCCAGTAAAAGCGACAAGGATATGGTTCCACAACAACAATGGGGAACAGAGCTGCTAAAGCTTTCTAAGGGATAATGTGAAATAATAATGTTCGGCAGGACACTAAGAAAAGAAAATTTCACATCGTGGTGGAGAATACACTTCAATATGCACCTGAGATGTGGCCTCAAAAAGACAACATTAAAAGATAATATACTTAGTCTACCAAATCAACGACTCAAAACAATTATAAAAATTGAAATCATAAAATTAAAGAAATAATAAAAAAGATAATGTGCTTAGTCTAGCAAATCAACGACAAGAAACAATTATTAAAAACTAAACATAAAGAATAAACAAATAACAACGATAAGAAGATAAATAAACTGAACCTCTAGCAGTAATCATTAAAGAACAAATTCAAATGGACAGATGTAGAACTACAGGAGAATAGGTATGCAGTGACGAAGCAAGATAGAATACGGAAAGAAGAGGTACGGAGGAGAGTGGAGGTAACGTGCTTCATAACAAAGATCTTCCATGCTATCGGTACAAGCAGAAAATGCTCAGCCTGAGGTGGCCAAGCATGATTTTAAATTGGGAGCCACCCGAAAGGAGACGTATTATTATGTAAATGTCATGACGATACTCGCAATTACTAACGTTTCTAATGAGATTATTATGTAAATGTCATGACGATGCTCGCATCCACCACTGGAAAAATCTGAAGCCGAACAACAGTCTAACAGAATCAGGCTGTGTACGCAGTAAGCTCTGCCTGGGATACTACTTAGCTGTGCTTGCTAGTAACAAGTAAAGAGTCTGACGAAGCTGACTGATGCAGTGGAGCGTCCGGTGTAATTGAAAAGAAGCCAGATCATTTTTGTTATTATCCATTTTCGAGGGAGCCATGGAAATCATTGTAACTAAAGTCAAAATATTGTATGTTAATAAACCACCCGCTTAATAATCAATAAAATTTCCCAGAAATATAAAATTTTGTTCTCAGTTTTTCTTAAACATTTATAGAATTGTTAATTTATGTGAAGATATTTACGGAGTTACATGATATTGCCCATTTATGAAAATGTGCTGCTACCGAATATTTTACGAGTTGACTCTGGATAAGAATTTATTTGCAGATAGGATCTAATAGATAGCTGCTGACGCTAGCCTGCGACAATGGAAAATATAGAAATTAGTGAACCACTACCAATTCACTATTTGAAAACCATGTAATTAGTGGTCAAGACATTCGGTGACTTTGAAATGTGCCATGGTCCATATGGAGGTATAGAAAAACGGTATCACAAGAAAATCGTGGAATGCCGCAAAAAATCTTTATTTCGTGTCAAAACAAACTTGAAGAATCAGTAGGAGTAAATGAAAATAATTGATTTTTCGAAGTATGACACTGTTAGAGTAATGCATAGTTTACACTTCACAGTCGCTAATATGTATTCTGGTAGATGGACAGAATTGGTAAGAGACAATGAGTACGTGTAGTGTAAATTGTGGAATAGGAACGCAAACCACCCAAATAAAATACACTAGCAGTAAAGACGGTTGTCCATACTGCCTAGTAGCTCTTGATAGTTTACAGGAAGTCCTTCAATTCGTACTCAAGTAAACTACTTACCTTTCTAGTGAAATCACCTACCAACACATCCAAATAACCCGCCTCTCCCTCTTCAACATATACATGTATACACAGACACTAACACACACTCTTCATATAATTGCTGCAGCTGCAAACATATTAATTCTACCTGCATGTGTGTTAAGAGAGTAAGTTATAATTCTAGGCCATTAACCTCCTGTAAAAAATGCTCAGCTATACAAGATAATGTTGCGATTGCAATATTCATATAAAATCAGTCTATGGAGGGTCAATACGTTTATAATGTGTGTGAATCAGATGTTGCAGGTCTGCGTTATTCAGACAGATAATGGACAAGAAACATAGGATAAGATACCGAAAATCACCAGCAACCAGTTTCTATTACACATCAGACTGATTACGAACCACAGCTTTGAAACGAACATTTTGAAATGCAAGAGAAGAGACACTAAATATACCCCTCACAAGGCTAAAAAGCACGATCTAAAAGTAGTCTTGTAGAGCGGCTGATGTTTACTTGGCACAAAGAAATGGAAATAGTGTGATTTCCGATCGGTGGTTCACTGCTTTATATGAGTCTTCTACGCCCAGTTTTACGTAAAGAGCAATATTTCTGATATTGAAACTGGTGAAGTTCACTGTTAGATTAGTGCCATTTGACAAGGGCTCCAATGGCACTGAACTGCAAGGCCGCCTAAATTGTGAGTGGAAACTGCTCTTTAAGGCGTAAGTTACATTGGCGTAAGTTGATGCGCGTGTTGTAGCCACCACTTCCAGGACAGAGAGCTCTGCCGGCCTCAGAGGTTGGATGATTAACGACGAGGGTTTGGTGCGCTGGTCAGCCAGGATGTCGTTTTTAGGCTGTTTCCTACATCCAGCTAGATGAATACCGGGCTGGTGCCTATGTTTCTCCTCAGATAAACGTTATCAAAAAGTTTAGGACACTTTCTCAAACTTGCACACAAAATTTAGTCTGTGCACAGACAGACTGGGTAAGATAGTTCTTTCCTGGGGGGTGAATAGGAGGCTGATGGCATTAGCTGTTTGCTCTCCTTAAACACTTACCCAGCATCAGCATACGAGGGTTGACCAGAAAATGGTGCACCGCATTTTTTCCTCGGTCAAAAACAATAGTACGAATGGGAAACTTTACGTACGTATTATTTGGATCCCCCTGAGTGAGCATGCCATGTTCCAGTCACTTCCGACAGATAGTGTAGCTGCAGGACAGTTTTAAAATGGCGTCCGCAGTTGATGTATGTTACAAGTAACGTGCTGTCATTGAATTTACCACTGAAAAAATAAGAAAAAAACATTGGAGAATATTCACAAAAACTTGCGCAAAGTCTATGGAGCATCTGCTGTCGACGGAAGTACATTTAGTCGCTGGGCACGATGGAGGGTGAGGTCATCAGGCGGAGCTGCACGATTTGCAGCGGTCGGGGAGACCAAGACGGCTGTCACACGTGACATGTTGCAGGGAGCTGATGTCATTCGCGAGGACAGACGCATTACGACTCAGCAGTTGGCGCTGCATCTTTCAATCAGCAAAGGAAGTGAGGATGCAACTACCCGGACTCTTGAATATTCAAAAGTTGATGCAAGATGGGTCACGCGGTGCTTAATGGTGTATCACAAAATGCACAGAAATGACTTTTGTCTTGACTTGTTGCAAAGTTTTGAAGCTGAGGGGGAGACCTTCTTGTTCCTGATTGTGACAGTTGTGAAACATGGGTTCGCCAAAGGTCAGTCGATGGAAAGGCCCCATTTCCACTTTCCACAGAAGAAATATTCAAAGCAACTGCTTCCACCAGTTAGGTCGTGATCACCATAATTTGGGACTGTGAAGGCGTGATTCTCATTGATGTGATGCCAAGATGCGGTTCCATTAAGTCAGAAGCATATGTCAATACAATAACAAAACTCAAGATGCACTTCCGGCGACTTTGGAGCTGCAGTAACACAGCAGATGTTTTGCTGCAACACGATAACGCTCGACCCCACACAACTCTGTGGACTGCTGAACACATTGCAAAACAGGTTCGGACAGTGTTACCGCGTCCTCCCTACAGCCCTGACCTAGCAGCTCGGACCTCCACTTGTATGGGGCATTACAAGATGCCATTCGTGAAAGATATTTTGAGGACGACGGGGAAGTGGTTTACACAGTGAATCACTGTCTCCGCCACCAGGACAAGGATTGGCACCGGCAGGGCGAACACGCCGTTGTTTCGCGTTGGAGGATGGCCATACAACGGGTTGGAGATTACATGGAAAAATAGGATGTGTAGATAAAACACCATTCTTTCGTGTGTGTAATTCTCATTACGTTCAATAAAGAATTGTCATAAAAAAATGCTGGGCATAACTTTCTGGGCAACCCTCGTACGTCAAGCTATAAAGGGATTGATGATGTTTTCTACAGTCTGACACTTGTTTGATGCAGTTCTCCACGCTAGTCTATCCTGTGCGAAATCTATCATCTCAACGTAACTGCCGCAACCTACATCCGCTAGAGAAGGGCCATCCACGGCGTTCCGGACTGCACGCATGCGGAAGGCGGATGGGCGAACACCCAGCCTTTGACTCGGCTTTATCCGATCCTTCTCGGGAGTAGTTGGAACTGTGCAACATTTCATTTAGAATCGCGGTGCGGCATTTGGCGTCGGCAAAACTCTCTGAGTTATGCAGAAACGCGGTGTCAGCGCTATTTAAACTCCTCTATTTGTTCGTGGTGTGAAAGGCATTCACAAGTCCAGTAGCTGTTTGCAGAAAAGGAGGCAGTCTACCTATCTATCGTCACAATCCTTTAAAATGAATGGGAATGTCAGAAGAGAGGAATGAGACTTCTCAATTCGCATCAGTGACGGGTACTGATTATTTGCTAGGAAACGAATTATAATACCACACAGAAAGAATTTAAACTTTTAGATGACAGTGAAAGAGCAAAAAATTACAACGATTGACAGATAGGATTCGTTGTGCTCTACATCAAGAGGCATTTTGTGCTAAATTTTCAGGCATGGAGCACTCTAAGAAATTGGTGATACGAATAGTAAAACTCCAGAAGTCGCACCTATTATTCCATTTTCAGTTGGAACAGTTTTCAGTGGAAATGAACGAAAAGTATGGAGACTTGAAATATTACTGTAAAATGGGAGTGTTTAAATCAAGGGGCATGCTTATAAAGATCTTTCGATTTTTAACGTACAGCTGTTGAATTTCTGAGGGAAAAAGGAGTGCAAGAACGAAAATTAGAATATCCAAAATGGATTGCAGACTTCGGATTTTAAGTGCACTTGAATGACGTTGCAAGGCATCTCCTTTCTGATTTGATGGGATTGCATTTATAAAGAAAATCACGTTGTTAAACTCTCACATTCTGACAAAGAAAATCCAGTTCCCTAGGCTCACTGGTGTTAAAGAAAGGTCGCGGTTTGAAGAGTTCATTGTGACGTTGCAAGAATTCCGATAGTTTTATAAAGGTTTTGAGGACACTGTCGGTCACACATGTATTCGAGCTGTTTTGGAGAATATTTGCCGTCTCTGTTGAAAGCGGCCCTAAGCATGTTAGATGTAACTGAGTAGCCCGCAAGGTAATTCCAGTTTTATTCACAAATATTTTTACGTTGAAACTATCCAGAACATGTACAGTCGTGCTCAAAAGTATCCGAACGACCTGAAGTGCATTTCGCCTGATTCGAATGCAACCCACGTACCGCAGCTGTATAGCAGGTCCTCTAATCGCCCCTCGGTACAGTCGTTTGACTATTGAAAATGATTCCAAGTCACCACTAGAAAACACTGCTCTGTATCGCAATAACCCAAGATGTAAAGTAATACCAAGGTTCTACAAATATCAGGGAACATCTTATCACAGATAAGACGGTTCTTCAGGCTTGTAACCTCACATTTATTACAATAAATGACATACATGAAATGTTACCACTCTCATTATTACGTCAGATAGGTAATTCACGTAGTAAGTTCGTCGTATTCATGATTTCCTCTTCAAAATAACATATCGTACTTATTAATTAACTCAAAATGACATTAAAAATTTAAGTTGTTCACTAGAAGCTAGTTGAGAATATGTATGAACTTCAAATGACACGACGAACCGTCTCGTTCTGCATATGGATTCAAACCCAGGTCATGCAGACTAAGCAAAGACTTCGTGACTGACGAAAACTAACAGTCATTCCTGACTAGGCATATAGAGAGTGATATACCTCGATTTTAGACAGCATCAGTTAGCAAATATCAACTTTAAATAACATAACGTAAACATTGTTAACGGACGCGAATTCCTACCCAGCATCTATTGTCCTTGTTAACGAACTACGAGAGATGTTAAATATTGCTTTTTCACAAGTAACTTACTTGAAATGCCGTGAGGTAAAGCTTTGTGTTGGTCAGGGATTCGAACCCAGAACCTAATTGGATTGTCATCGAAGCACAATCAACTGTGACATATCGGATTTTCTCGGCAGTAGCTAGATGTTTTAATTGAAATGACGCGACGAAACATTAATTTTTTCTTTCCTAGGTCTCCAATCTGGCACCTATCGCTGTTATATTCTAGAGAAAACGAACGTTAAAAATGTGTTTGTTACACCAGCAGCGACATGTGAGCATGTTTGAACTAGAAATAATATGACGAAGGGTTCAGTGCTGACTGGGAATCGAGCCCCACACATATCGTTGTTGAGTGCACACAAAGAGACGTCAGCTAGCGAATTTTTCTCCACCAGCAGCTCGGAATAACATCCTCGATATTACAATGATTTCGCAAACAGTTCTGTGTCTCACTGAGACTCAAAAACGTCATATGCCGTTAGAGTTGACAACGAATGCAAATACATTAAAAATCAAAATTATTACCCACCAGCAGATAGGTGTTCTCATGCTAGAACTTGATAATACACAATGAAAGCTTTAGTGCCGGACCAGGATTAGATCCCTTTCACGCGCAATTTGTGGAGATGTTGAGGATTCTGCAGTTTTGAACAAACTACAAATTGCAGTCGAGCTGTATTGTCACGAAGGGATCAAATTCCGCGTTAAGGGCGGTCTGAGTTGTATTCAAACCTATTTTATCGACATACAGAAGCTCAAATAAAAGATGGAATAAGTGCCTTGTGACCCTACATAGCGTTTGTTTCGTCACTAGAAATAAATAAGTAGTATAAGAAAGGTTATTGTTGACAGAGTTTCCACGTGTCGCGACTCCTGACTTTATTGTGATTCAACGTAACGTCTACTTGGTAGAGAAGGAATATCACGTTTAACATGAATGTCAGACCACAATGCCATTATACCTTCTTCACTTGGGTTAGCAAGAAGAGAACAGAATCTGTCTCTCCTTATCAAAAATCATCAGCAGAAGTTGGAATCGAACCCAGACCATAAATACATAAACCTAGCATCAATACAAAAGACCACCAAATTCACTTCTCTATAGCTCATTCTCTATAGAATTCTCACACACAGACTCCCTGTAGTGGTTTACACCATGTTCAGTAAATTCATTTACTTGGTTGACCGAATCGCCATGAACTAGATGCCTCGGTTACCCAGTGCATACATTCGACTCTATTTTGTGATCACCGAAATAAAATCACGTAACTGACACCTGCACAGAACTGCCAACAGTGTAGGATGCAGAAATTTAAACAGGAAGTGTTCCTTTCGACTTGAGCTACTCTATTGCGCTATCTGTTTGTTAGAAACGTCGTGCAGTGCAAAAGAAAAGCTGTAACTGTCTGTCTCTCAGAAGTCTGGATCCGGCCATATGCATTATCTCACAGCACTGTGCAATGCGCAAGTTCTGGAGGAATTCTTATTGAGTTCTGGAGGTAGTGCAGCTATGTGTGGGCTACTAGCGTAACGGTAAGCGTCGCGCACTGTTGATAAGACGTCGCGAGTTTGGGTACATTCAGTGCTACATTTTTTAAAACGCCGTACTGATGTCTGCTGAAGTTATCGATCTAATGGAACTTTGAACATAATTCCCTTCACTTCTCAACCCAAAATAGTCGCATGTGGGAAAAGGGCTAACTTCTGCGGCATTTTGCTATTTTCAGGTTTAATAGATGGGCAGGCTGCAGATGCATCTCGAAACTTTTGTATTATGTACGGGAAGAGCGCATCGTGCCAAAATGCGCCAGAAAAGTTTTTCTACATTAGCTGTCGTGTGGCTGTGGCATTTCATTCTTCATAAAACCTTGTTTGACAGCTTTAACTCAGAACAAGTTTTCTACATGCATGTAATCAATAAACTGCATGTGCATTGTCAGACTGTTATAGATAACATCAGAGAATTCACATATATCGTTAATGATTAATTTCTCTCTCATGTTAACTAATGTTTTAACAACACTAAAAGAAACCGTACGAAAATTGTGCACTGTATTATAAGAAATGAAATAAAACTACCCACGATAACCTTACGACGAAAGTCTGTTTCAATAAAACTATCTGTACACAAGCGTGCCTCTATCGGCACGAATTGGTAAAATACTTATCACTTAGATTTCGATTGGGTCTGTGTTTGATTGGTATGCTGTGTCATACTCAAGTGGTATGCAAATGTGGCATTTCATAAATAAAGTTATGTGTTCCTAGAAACCCAAAATTTGTTTGTCAGCAGCGGAATGAGGCGTTACCTGTTGTGCAGCATTGTAAGTTTTTCACCATTGCACTATGAGCCGAAAGTATTTTCTTGCGATTTCCTTATCGATGTGTGATCTGACTGCTTGTAGCTCTTTCACAGAAGGGATAAACACGTTACAGTCAGCAAGACTGGAACCGCAAACCATAACAGACGTTTTCTTTCAGGTTAACACGTTTCCACAGACCTAGGGAAGAGGCATGCTTCTAGGCCTCCTCTTAGGAGAGCAGTAGTGGCTAGAACTCGTAAACCGCTATTTAAAGGACGAGATTAGATGCGATTTTCACGTGCAACGACTTTCCTGGGCTGGAAACCGTAAATTTACAATATTTTGTTACAGCTAAAGCGTTAATAATAACTCAGATTATTCAGCGGAAATGACAGGGAAAATCAAGTGAACTTTGAGGCTTAATTCTGTGCACACTAGGAAGTAACTCGTCGATCACAGAGTTGCCAAATATACCTTGCCTTGTTGCCAAATCTCAGTTAGATTACCAGCAGGAAGAAGACGAACCGATGTGACCTTACAGTGGGCTGGGAAGTGACCATAGCTCACGTCTCAAAGACGCGGCCGCTACGGCCTGGAATACGTAATCCGTCTGATCCACATTTCTGTAAGTGGGTTTAGGGACTGGAGCGTAGTTACTAATAATACTCAGAACTGACTGCAAACTAAGCTTCATAAATAAGTAACTCTCATATATATCTTTCGTAAGTGTACTCAAAACTAAGGAAATCACTGACGAACGTTTTCGTGCCTCGCCGATAGTCGAGCACAACAAACAAATATTAAAAAAAAAAGACTGTGTGTATGTGTGTGCGTGTGTGTGTGTGTGTGTGTGTGTGTGTGTGTGTGCGAGAGAGAGAGAGAGAGAGAGAGAGAGAGAGAGAGAGTGAGAGAGAGAGAGAGAGAGAGAGAGAGATAAAAACAAAAAAGAATGAGAGAGAGAGTAAAAAATTGTTGCAAAGAAACTGAATCATGGTACGTAAAGAAATCTTTCATAAAAATGACACGTTCTACATCATTACGAAATGTCGTATTCATGATCTATGGTACAAGTATTAATCTAATCTAATCTAATCATATCATATTGCTGACTAGCCATGAAGAGGCACGAATTACAGAAATTTTCGCCAATGTCAGTAACCAAATCTAAACTCGAAAAAAAAAAGACGACAGTTTTTGTAATAAACCGGGACTCCTTTAAAGACCCTTTCGTCCCTGTTAACTACCGACGAAAGATGTGTGATTTACCTCCATTCAGAAGGAACAAAGTATTCATGCATTTAAAGATGAAGCGCATGATGTGAAGTTCTGTGTGGGAGATACGAACCCAGCACGCAGTAAAATCGAATGTTACGGATTGGTTTTTCTTACCAGCTGCTAGATGTTTGAATCTAAAATAAGGATACAAATTTTTTTGCCTGAGCGACATTCGAACCGCACACCTACCGTCCTTCTTCATCATCCACGAACATAGCTTACGTAACACTTGCTTACTCACCAACAGTAAGATGTGTGCGTGTTTGGCCAGAAATAACGACACCTATTGCGATTGTTGGCAACACATGAACAGACATTAAAAATGCATGTTAATTTTCACTAGCAGACTGGTATGCACGTAATAGGACTTGAAATGAAATTATGAATATTTTTGTAGTGGATCAGGATTCGGACCCACATACTTCCCTTTGGAGGAGACCTAGAGAAGATTGCAGTCTTGGGAAAAGGAACGAAATGATTGAACTATACTGTTCCGAGAGATTCAAATCACAGTCTAGCACCAAATTTTTCAACGTCTCTAGTTCAATCAAGTACAAGAAAAATAAGAGCCCTGTTACTTTAAATGGCTATCGGTTCATCAAATAAAATAAAATTGTCTAATGTAAGTAAGTTTACTGGAGACAGTATTTCTGTTTACCATGACTTCCGTCTATGTCATTTCCCAACGTAAACCGGCTCTGCCCAATTGGAAATGAAGAAACGTGATGTTTAATGCGGATTCTGGATTATAACGTCTTTCTCTTGAGGTTACCAGAGGTAAAGTAAATCTGTTTGTGCCTCTTAAAAGTAAATGCCTGAACCCACGCATTGCACTTGTGATAGTTCGTTCCACCAGACCATTGTGGCCACATTTCCCAGCCCCAGGAGTGCGTGCTCAGCTTACAAAATTAGTCACGGTGGAAAAAATGCGAGTCTATTAAATGGTTAAGTAGAAGCAATCTTCTGACGTGGATATTATGCTATTCTCATGTCAGCAGGATGTAAAGACTCTTCTAAGCATCATAGCCTCGATGTAAAGCCATTTTAAAATATTCAATAATTCAGCAAATTTCTTAGTTTGAGGAAATCCATTGTGAAGTGTGAAGTTACCGGATAATTCGATTATTACCGTCATTGTTACTATCATTTTCTTCATACCGTTGCTGGAACACATGTGCTTGAAGATCATTTAATGCCTTTTGGTCATTATAGAAGTATTTGCCCAAGAAGAGGTTCTTTCCCTGTCTACGGAGTCCTTTTCATGTTAATATCAAACATCAGCAATTACTCGCAGATTACATTAAAACTAAAGTAATTGATGAAGACGTTACTTGATAACAAACATGCGCTGCCTTTCTTAATTTACTTGCGCCTGGAAGTGGCTGTCGAATACTGCCAAACCAAAAGCCAAGGGATCTTACTGCCTTCCGTTATACGTCGCTGTCAGTTCTTCCACAAGATTTGGTCGACGTGACCTGTTTCAAGTTGTGTATGGCAGAGAATGTTTTAGAAAATCAATAGTTTTCCTTTGCAATAAACAGAAAGATTTTCCTTGTAAGCTATCCAGGTTCAAAATTTTCGCGTTATTAGTTCAGATTTAATATTCACTTCTATAATGTAGGAAAGTATTTCACAGTTGCAAAACCCGCATCCGACTCATTGACATTATACTTAGTCGCTGACCATAAATTCTAGCTCAGAGTGACACCAGTTTAAGTAACCTAATGTAGCGAAGACTGTTTGCCAGTGCTCTTTTTCACCGGAAAATATCAATTCACTCATTGAGCTCCAATAGTACACTGTAACAGTAATTTCTGTGTGTATGCAATGCAGGCGGATTGTGGAATTTGGTGGTGCTCTCTCTTCCACTTCTGTATACAATATGCCTGTCCTAAACGGGCCCTTTATCATTACAGGCCCTGGGCAGTGCAACATCATACCGACAACAGTAATGTGCTGATGCTGACAGACTCACTGTTCGTTTTAACTGATTTTGTAATCATTGAAATAGAACAACATGATCTTCCAGTGGGAGAGACATTTCGTCCCCCTTTTCCTTGTGTGAAATTTGTCAGTAAGCTTTTTGCCTTCCAACCAGTGAAATGCGGCACAGTACAGCCAGTAAACGATTCACATAACACGATTTAGTGCCGTTAAGACGATTTCTTTAAACATCGTCGTAGCTGAAGGAATTTAGTTTCTTCTTAAATCGTCTTATGCAGCAACGTTCACAGATATCTCAAATAGGAAAAGCTCTTTATCCAGGTACAAAGGTTGTGAGACAAACTTCCCACAGTTTGTGTCAGGTTGATCTTTTCGTCTGGTAGCACTGCATAAGTATTTTGTCTAAGAGGTATCACAGGTAGTGTTCCTGTAGCTGTGGGAATCATTGGTTGAAAACGAGTTTAACACCAATGGGTACAGTACTGCTAAATATTCAAAATGATTATCAACCTAAGTCTGAGTTCATCCACAAACTGAGGCGTATGTATAATACGGTAGCTGGACTGTGTATCCTTGTCTTCCTTGAGTGGGCATTGGAAGACATTTACACACACGTATACAGTACTACGAATACTTCGAACGCTGTAGCTATCATTGCTCTCAAATCTTTATATTAGTAGATGGGAGGATACAAATAAATAGTCAGACTCATCGGTGTGGACAGAAACTAAAGATCAGATGCGGGCACTGTTGAGATCGGCGCTTTTTCTTCTTCCGATCTATACAAATAGTGTATACAAATCAGCGTATGCATTGCTATCATAATGTTTCCCTCTTGTTTTGTCTTCTAATGATGAAGTGGATCCACACCCATGAATTTGATTGTTTGTTTGTATCCTTCCATCTACTATCTTTGTGTGTTACTGCTCGGTGTTCAAAAAGCAATAAGTTATGCCTGCTCCCACGAGGTATTAGAACGTGGTCCCAAGAAGGCTAACGAATTATAATCAAAATACACTGAGACGCCAATTTGTCCATCGTCAGGCTGTTAAGTCGGTAGAAATAGTTGGGTATTATTGCCTGCATCACCGGCATCCCACTGCCGTCTTCTCTTTCGTTTGTGTGTTGCGCATGGTGCAAGAAATATTTGTGTTTTGCTTTCTTCTGTGACGGGTTTCAGTCCACTGAATGCGAGCAAACTCACGAATAGACTGTCAATAGTTGAAATTACGCAATAATACACTTAAAATGTGTATTTTTGCATTATGTATCCCGATGAAAATAACTGTAAATAGATTATATGCCTACTTGCTTATTACTCGCGCTTCTCGATTCTTTCCTCAGAAAATAAAAAGAAAAATAAAGAGAGACAGAGAGAGAAAACAGAAATGTATTTCAAATATCAGCTCGGTGACGCCATGTTCGTCTTGTGATGTAAAGCAAGGATAGTTGATGGGTAATATCTCGCTGTACTAGCGATATGTATGGCTACAGGGGTCTTTATTTTCTCTCTGCAAACAACCAGAACAGAATTCAGTAACAAAGAGGTAAGAAGATCTATGCAGTGCGACAGTTAAACACTCAGTCTTTCTTGGTTATTTTGTTAATCCTTAACAATCACCTGTAATGCAGTAAACATCTTTGATTACTGATTTTTTATTACTACCATTGTCATTGTTATTCGTCACCTCACAGCAGATTTCCTATCACTCACTGCTACCGATGCACGTTACGAATGGATCAGGATGAATGGAATATGGGATGTTTCGTCACGGAGAATATACACATTTCTCTCGGCGTCTTATGTTCAGGGTAATATGAAAATCTCAGTAAGAGCAGACGACAAGGGATGCCGGTGATACAGACAATAATATCCAACTATTTCTGTCGACTTAACACCATGACCACAGACAAATTGGTGTCTCGGTGTATTTTGATTATAATTCGTTAGCCTTCTTGCGACCTCGTTCTATTACCTCGTGGGAGCAGGCATAATATTTTCCTTTTGGACACCGAGCGGTAACACACAAAGATAGTAGATGGAAAGATACAAAGAAACAGTCAGACTCATGGTTGTGGATCCAGTTCATCATTAGAAGACTAAACAAGAGGGAAACATTACGAAAGCAATGAATACGCTGATTAGTATACATTATTCGTATAGATCGGGAGATGAAAAAGCGCAGATCTGCACTTTACTTTCTCTCTTAATGGGCATAATTTTTAGTTTCTTCTCTTCTGAATTTTCAAATGAATTGATTATTACATGGCACAGAATAATGAGTTAACTGTGTTTCTTAAAGCTTCCATTCGCACCAGCATTTTTCTACATTCTTGTTCAACTCAAGGGGATGTCGTTATCAGGAGAAATAAAACTGGCGTTCTACGGATCGGAGCGTGGAATGTCAGATCCCTTAGGTTAGAAAATTTAAAAAGGGAAATGGATAGGTTGAAGTTAGATATAGTGGGAATTAGTGAAGTTCGGTGGCAGGAGGAACAAGACTTCTGGTCAGGTGACAACAGGGTTATAAACACAAAATCAAATAGGGGTAATGCAGGAGTAGGTTTAATAATGAATAGGAAAATAGGAATGCGGGTAAGCTACTACAAACAGCATAGTGAACGCATTATTGTGGCCAAGATAGATACGAAGCCCACACCTACTACAGTAGTACAAGTTTATATGCCAACTAGCTCTGCAGATGACGAAGAAATTGAAGAAATGTATGATGAAATAAAAGAAATTATTCAGATTGTGAAGGGAGACGAAAATTTAATAGTCATGGGTGACTGGAATTCGAGTGTAGGAAAAGGAAGAGAAGGAAACATAGTAGGTGAATATGGATTGGGGGACAGAAATGAAAGAGGAAGCCGCCTTGTAGAATTTTGCACAGAGCACAACATAATCATAACTAACACTTGGTTTAAGAATCATGAAAGAAGGTTGTATACATGGAAGAACCCTGGAGATACTAAAAGGTATCAGATAGATTATATAATGGTAAGACAGAGATTTAGGAACCAGGTTTTAAATTGTAAGACATTTCCAGGGGCAGATGTGGACTCTGACCACAATCTATTGGTTATGACCTGTAGATTAAAACTGAAGAAACTACAAAAAGGTGGGAATTTAAGGAGATGGGACCTAGATAAACTAAAAGAACCAGAGGTTGTACAGAGATTCAGGGAGAGCATAAGGGAGCAATTGACAGGAATGGGGGAAATAAATACAGCAGAAGAAGAATGGGTAGCTTTGAGGGATGAAGTAGTGAAGGCAGGAGAGGATCAAGTAGGTAAAAAGACGAGGGCTAGTAGAAATCCTTGGGTAACAGAAGAAATACTGAATTTAATTGATGAAAGGAGAAAATATAAAAATGCAGTAAGTGAAACAGGCAAAAAGGAATACAAACGTCTCAAAAATGAGATCGACAGGAAGTGCAAAATGGCTAAGCAGGGATGGCTAGAGGACAAATGTAAGGATGTAGAGGCCTATCTCACTAGGGGTAAGATAGATACCGCCTACAGGAAAATTAAAGAGACCTTTGGAGATAAGAGAACGACTTGTATGAATATCAAGAGCTCAGATGGAAACCCAGTTCTAAGCAAAGAAAGGAAAGCAGAAAGGTGGAAGGAGTATATAGAGGGTCTATACAAGGGCGATGTACTTGAGAACAATATTATGGAAATGGAAGAGGATGTAGATGAAGATGAAATGGGAGATATGATACTGCGTGAAGAGTTTGACAGAGCACTGAAAGACCTGAGTCGAAACAAGGCCCCCGGAGTAGACAATATTCCATTGGAACTACTGACGGCCGTGGGAAAGCCAGTCCTGGCAAAACTCTACCATCTGGTGAGCAAGATGTATGAAACAGGCGAAATACCCTCAGACTTCAAGAAGAATATAATAATTCCAATCCCAAAGAAAGCAGGTGTTGACAGATGTGAAAATTACCGAACTATCAGCTTAATAAGTCACAGCTGCAAAATACTAACACGAATTGAAAAACTAGTAGAAGCCAACCTTGGGGAAGATCAGTTTGGATTCCGTAGAAACACTGGAACACGTGAGGCAATACTGACCTTACGACTTATCTTAGAAGAAAGATTAAGGAAAGGCAAACCTACGTTTCTAGCATTTGTAGACTTAGAGAAAGCTTTTGACAATGTTGACTGGAATACTCTCTTTCAAATTCTGAAGGTGGCAGGGGTAAAATACAGGGAGCGAAAGGCTATTTACAATTTGTACAGAAACTAGATGGCAGTTATAAGAGTCGAGGGACATGAAAGGGAAGCAGTGGTTGGGAAGGGAGTAAGACAGGGTTGTAGCCTCTCCCCGATGTTGTTCAATCTGTATATTGAGCAAGCAGTAAAGGAAACAAAAGAAAAATTAGTAGTAGGTGTTAAAATTCATGGAGAAGAAATAAAAACTTTGAGGTTCGCCGATGACATTGTAATTCTGTTAGAGACAGTAAAGGACTTGGAAGAGCAGTTGAATGGAATGGACAGTGTCTTGAAAGGAGGATATAAGATGAACATCAACAAAAGCAAAACAAGGATAATGGAATGTAGTCTAATTAAGTCGGGTGATGCTGAGGGAATTAGATTAGGAAATGAGGCACTTAAAGTAGTAAAGGAGTTTTGCTATTTGGGGAGCAAAATAACTGATGATGGTCGAAGTAGAGAGGATACAAAATGTAGGCTGGCAATGGCAAGGAAAGCGTTTCTGAAGAAGAGAAATTTGTTAACATCCAGTATTGATTTAAGTGTCAGGAAGTCATTTCTGAAAGTATTCGTATGGAGTGTAGCCATGTATGGAAGTGAAACATGGACGATAAATAGTTTGGACAAGAAGAGAATAGAAGCTTTCGAAATGTGGTGCTACAGAAGAATGCTGAAGATTAGATGGGTAGATCACATAACCAATGAGGAAGTATTGAATAGGATTGGGGAGAAGAGAAGTTTGTGGCACAACTTGACCAGAAGAAGGGATCGGTTGGTAGGACATGTTCTGAGGCATCAAGGGATCACCAATTTAGTATTGGAGGGCAGCGTGGAGGGTAAAAATCGTAGAGGGAGACCAAGAGATGAATACACTAAGCAGATTCAGAAGGATGTAGGTTGCAGTAGGTACTGGGAGATGAAGGAGCTTGCACAGGATAGAGTAACATGGAGAGCTGCATCAAACCAGTCTCAGGACTGAAGACCACAACAACAACAACAACTTGTTCAATTCATGAAATTTTACCCGTATGATCACAAGACTGCACATAGATGCAATCGATTTCGAGGTGCATAGTGTTTGTTATCTTACTTTTTATGACAGGTGGGCAAAGTTTATTTACAAAAACTTTTTATTGTTCTGAAATAATCTTTTGTCACAAAGTAACAAGGAAAGTGTTTTATTTGTACATATTTTGTAGGAAACTGTAATCGTTATGGAAGATTACACATCTGAATGTTTGACACAACTGGTAGGAGAAAACGCTACATATTAACCAAACCACACGCCTCCTCTCCGTATCCTGCTATGACATGAGCATGGGATTCTCCTCACATACCGCTACAGAGCTGTTCCTAGCACAGCTGAGAATTGGCAACACCGTCAAAAACATTTGGCAATACTGTGACAGTGCAATCACGTCCACGTATGGTACTGAATTGACTCGCTAAATTCGCTTGATATTCCCTTTCCATCTGAATGACTCGTGCTATATAATCCTCATGTAAACTAAGACACTGAGACTGAAAATTCAATTTTTTGGCTAAAGAAATGCTGTTCTTCACATAAGTGACAACTTTTATCATCTTTCACGATGCGTTATGAGGCTGAGCGACCAATACCATGATGAGAGTGGAGTGCTCGCAGCAGTTTGTCCGTAGCTCCGTGGTACAGCCCGTGTCTCGTGTCGCAATGGCTCAATAAATCGCCAATTCTAACCGTGGTAGGAACCAGCGTGTTTTTTCTGATTTATTTTATGGAGCTACGAATTTCCAGAAAAAATTCTGTAACAAAATCGGAAGAAAAACCTTTACACTTCAAGTCCTTTTGGTAGCTCGACCCAGTACGTTGTGTTAATGGTCATAGATCTTGGCCTTCTGACTGTCAAGCTGCTTCACAATACAAGCGTCTCTGAAGAAATTCGAATCGACCGTCAACGATACGAATTTCAATCTTGTTCTTCACATAAGACTCGTATGCCAGGGTAATAAGTATGAATGGAATGAACCTCTTGATTACTGTAGGGCCTCTATGCTAAATTTCCACAGTAGCTGTTAGGAACTCTCTGCAGACATTTACTAACAGCGGCTCTACCGACTTACTTTTTCTCTGGGTAGCTTCAAATATGGGCAATTTTGTCGCCTTAAATCCAATTGAATATTTTAAGTATCACTTCTGAACAGCGTTCACTTCTCCATTAATTAATGTATGGACCTCAAAACAAGCAATATGCCTGAGTAGCTATGTAGCAGGTTCTGAAAGGTATTGACACTATGTTTTGCATCCATTTACCAGAGGGAATCAAAGAAAGGAACCAAACACATTACACTGCATTTACTCTCTGTGCCTTGACTAACACATACGAATCTATGAAAAAAATAAATTATTTGAAGAACCTCTTGTGAAAGGAAAAAGAACAGGATATGACACATTGATGTATTGCATACTAGTGTAATAAAATACTCACCAAATAAAGATGGTTTTGTGCCTCCGTTGCAATAGAGTGTGAAACACAAATTGTAGACAGTTTTTATGGGTCACCACTCAACAACATTAAAGCATTTGACATCGTCGAGAGTGAGGAGTGGAGCAGG